>NC_092710.1:280827273-281140534 GCF_047496885.1 Scyliorhinus torazame | reverse complement strand
TTCACTGGCTCTCAATTAAGCAGAACTGATTTTAAAATTCTCATCTTTATTTTCAAGTCCTCCTGTCAGGTCATAACCTCACCTCTCCTCATTTCGTTAACCTCCCCAAGTTCGGCAACCCTCCAAGAGATCAATTCAGACCTCTTGTGCAACCTGATTTTAATCAATGTAATATTGGTGACCCTGGGCGTCATTCTCCGACCCCCCGCTGGGTCGGAGAATCGCCGGGGGCTGGCGTGAATCCCGCCCCCGCCGGTTGCCGAAGTCTCCGGCACCGGATATTGGGCGGGAATCGGGCCGCGCCGGTTGGCGGGCCCCCCCGCTGGATTCTCCGGCCCGAATGGGCCGAAATCCCGCCGATAAATTGCCTGTCCCGCCGGCGTGGATTAAACCACCTTTTGAATGGCGGGACAAGGTGGCGTGGGCGGGCTCCGAGGTCCTGGGGGGGGCGCGGGGGGATCTGGCCCCGGGGGGTGCCCCCACGGTGGCCTGGCCCGCGATCGGGGCCCACCGATCCGCGGGCGGGCCTGTGCCGTCGGGGCACTCTTTCCCTTCCGCCTCCGCCACGGTCTCCACCATGGCGGAGGCGGAAGAGGCTCCCTCCACTGCGCATGCGCGGGAAACTGTCAGCGGCCGCTGACGCTCCCGCGCATTCGCCGCCCCGAGATGTCATTTCCGCGCCAGCTGGCGGGGCAACAAAGGCCGTTTCCGCCAGCTGGCGGGGCGGAAATTCCTCCGGCGTCGGCCTAGCCCCTCAATGTTGGGGCTCGGCCCCCAGAGATGCGGAGCATTCCGCACCTTTGGTGCGGCGCGATGCCCGTCTGATTGGCGCCGTTTTGGGTGCCAGTTGGCGGACATTGCGCCGTTTCGGGAGAATTTCGCCCCACGTCTCAGCTGCCAAAGCCCTAAGCTCCAGAATTGACGTTGTTGTTAGTCAAAGAAGATGAGGGGCATTTTCCTGATCTCGAGAGCAGCATGATACCTCAACCAATAATGGTCTGGATTTTACGTGAGGAAAGCTGCCCGGAAGCCAACGCACCTGAAATAAACCTGCCCCGGAGCTATTAAACTCTGTAGGCAGGCTAAACAAAGTGATTGTGGGACTTCTGCCCCTCAGTGGGAGGAACCTCCACCCTCGGGAGCTGCCAGCCAATTTTATAAGCCAGGTGCTCCAGCCATCCCGGCAGTGCCAGAGCTCAGTATTGAACGCTGCTGGGATTGCAAGCAAGCCCAGGAAGAAGAGAGGATGGAGCTGGAGCCAGATAACTAGGACCTTTTGGGCAGAGTGAGATCAGATGGCCTGGGCAGGTGTAAGTTTTGGACGTTAAGCGGGAGGGAACGAAGGGGGGTACAGTTGTGATGGGGTTGCCCCCAATGCGCACAGGGCTCCTCCCAAATGGTGTGGCCCCCTCCTTCCTTCCCATATTTTAAATACTCACACCCATTCCGGCCCATGCCAACTGTGTTTTGATATAGGCAGCGTATTATCCAGGTCAGTTTATTTGTTAACAAGCTTACTTGACCCTTCATTACATTTCTTTAAGCAGCACCCGAGCCGCCGATTTCGGCAGCCACCATCTGCCATGTTATGGGGGACTAGTAGGTGTGGGCAGACAGGTAGTATGTTCGCCACCCGGTGCATTTTACATGCCCCCCTCCCGCCTAAAAAGACATCTGGTTGGGGGCTAAAATCCAGCTGATTGTATTTAAAACATTAAATTATTTTGTCATTTGTTTAATTGCTTTTTGTGGGAACTTGCTATACACAATTTGGCTGCCACGTTTCTCTACATTATAACAGTGACATCACACCAAAACAGAAGTACTTAATTGGCTGTGATGGACTTTAATACTGAGGTAATGATATGCATATGGATGTTCAGTCATTCCCTTTTTTCAAATGTCTTCCTGTCATTTCTGCTCATTCTAGTGACCAAGTGAAAGTGTAGCAGATGAGAAACAATATGGCCTGAAAGACAGGACTTTTATATTTCAAAACCTGTTGCAATGGAACTTTTTGCGAGACTTGAAACATTAGGGTTGACTGGAATTGAAGAGTAGGTACTTTGAAAACAATTCAACTATTCGACCATCCGAGTTGCTGAGCTGCTTATTTTTGGAAGGCAACAAAAATGCAATAACGTACAGAGATTTTTTCAGATTCATAGAGCGGGATATTCTGACCCTTCCCGCAGACAGGTTCTTCCAATCCAGCTGACCTCTCATGGTGAGCTCTCTGGCGGTGGGACAGTCAAGCCACACAAAACGTCATACATTTCGGCAGGACCGGCCGATCCTTCTGGCCAACTCCACTGCCAGAAAACACGCTGCGGGAGGGGGCAGAAAATGCAGCCCATAGACATTCCTGAGTCGCTGAAAGCCATATTGAGGAATAATTTAATGCTTCTGATATAATTATCTGGGGTTATCGTCACAAGTAGATTTTTATTTATACTTATCTATGCTGATTTTATGTTGACATAACCTCAACAGCATTGCACAGTAGATTTTACAGTTAATAAAAAGAATTGAGACTTCCGGGTGCGGCGATGACCAGCTGAGTCGCACGTTTCGGCAGCTCCCGGTGGAACGGACTTTTGGGCTCTTAATAAGAGCCCCAACGGCAATTTTAACGGCTAAAAGTACTGTGCGGCGAACCAGAAGGGAATCCCCCCTGGATACGGATGAAAAAAGGAGAGGAAGGTGGCCGGATTGCGGTGGATCCTTTAGAGCAGCGGCAAGGAAGGCAAGCAAAAACCAAGATGGCGTCGGAAGGTGGCAGTTTAATATGGGGCCCTGAACAACACGAGTTCTTGAAACGCTGCGTGGAAGAACTCAAAAAGGAAATGAAGAAGGAGCTGTTGGCCCCGATATTACAGGCGATCGAAGGGCTAAAGGAGGAGCAAAAGACCCAGGAGCGGGAGCTTCGGGTCGTGAAGGCAAAGGCTGCCGAGAATGAGGACGACATACAGGGCCTGGTGGTGAAGACAGAGATGCACGAGGCACACCATAAACGATGTGTGGAAAGGCTGGAGGCGCTGGAGAACAACGCGAGGAGGAACAACCTAAGGATTCTTGGTCTTCCTGAAGGTGCGGGGGGAGCGGACGTCGGGGCATATGTGAGCACGATGCTGCACTCGTTAATGGGAGCAGAGGCCCCGGCGGGTCCGCTGGAGGTGGAGGGAGCATACCGAGTGATGGCGCGAGGACCGAGAGCAGGAGAAATTCCTAGAGCCATAGTGGTGAGATTCCTCCGTTTTAAGGATAGAGAGATGGTCCTTAGATGGGCAAAGAAAACGCGGAGCAGTAAATGGGAGAACGCGGTGATCCGCGTATATCAAGACTGGAGTGCGGAGGTGGCGAGAAGGAGGGCGAGCTTTAATCGGGCCAAGGCGGTGCTTCACAAAAAGAAGATAAAATTCGGAATGCTGCAACCGGCAAGACTGTGGGTCACATATCAAGGGAGGCACCACTACTTTGAGACGGCGGATGAGGCGTGGACTTTTATCGTGGAAGGAAAATTGGAATGAGCGGGTTATTTAATAATAATAATTTTTTTTAAAAAAGAACGTTTGAAACAAAGTGGTGGGGCGAGTATGGGGGGCGAAGAGGGGGTAAAAAGGGGGGAAAGAGGAGTTTTATGTTATTAATCCTGCGATGTGGTAACTTTTCTCTCTTCCACAGGAGGTGGTGGGGGGAGGAAAGGAGGTGGAGGAGATGGGGCGTTGGCCATTGGGGGCGGGGCCAAGGGGGAAGCGCGGGCTCGGTTCCCGCGCTATGATAATCATGGCGGGAATAGGGAAGCAGGAAGGAGGGGGCGTCGCACGGTGCGAGCCGAGGTCACGGGGGGAAGCCGAGGTCGGCCAGAGTTTGCTGACTTCTGGGAGCAACATGGGGGGTGTAACTACGCGAGTGGGGGATCTTGCGGGGGGGGGTGGGAGGGGGGAATTATTGGGCTGCTGCTGCTGGGGAGAGGGGGGAGCTGGTATGGGGTGGGATGGGCGGGGGGGCACCGCCTGGGGGGGACACAGCTGCGTGGGAACCGGGTGAGGAGCTGGAAAAAGGGATGGCTAATCGACAAGGGGGGGGGGTAAAAAGCCCCCGAACCCGGCTGATCACGTGGAACCTGAGAGGGCTGAACGGGCCGATAAAGAGGGCACGGGTACTCGCACACCTTAAGAAACTTAAGGCAGACGTGGTTATGTTACAGGAAACGCACTTGAAACTGATAGACCAGGTGAGACTACGCAAAGGTTGGGTGGGGCAGGTGTTCCATTCGGGGCTAGATGCGAAAAACAGGGGGGTGGCTATATGAGTGGGGAAGCGGGTAATGTTTGAGGCAAAGACTATAGTGGCGGATAGCGGGGGCAGATACGTGATGGTGAGTGGCAAACTACAGGGGGAGACGGTGGTTTTGGTAAACGTATATGCCCCGAACTGGGATGATGCCAATTTTATGAGGCGGATGCTAGGACGCATCCCGGACCTAGAGGTGGGAAAGTTGGTAATGGGGGGAGATTTCAATACGGTGTTGGAACCAGGGCTGGACAGGTCGAGGTCCAGGACTGGAAGGAGGCCGGCAGCAGCCAAGGTGCTTAAAGATTTTATGGAGCAGATGGGAGGAGTAGACCCGTGGAGATTTAGCAGACCTAGGAGTAAGGAGTTTTCGTTTTTCTCCAATGTCCACAAAGTCTATTCGCGAATAGACTTTTTTGTTTTGGGAAGGGCGTTGATCCCGAAGGTGAGGGGAACGGAGTATACGGCTATAGCCATTTCGGATCACGCTCCCCATTGGGTGGACTTGGAGATAGGGGAGGAAACAGAAGGGCGCCCACCCTGGAGAATGGACATGGGACTAATGGCAGATGAGGGGGGGGGTGTCTAAGGGTGAGGGGGTGCATTGAAAAGTACTTGGAACTCAATGATAATGGGGAGGTCCAGGTGGGAGTGGTCTTGGAGGCGCTGAAGGCAGTGGTTAGAGGGGAGCTGATATCAATAAGGGCACATAAAGGAAAGCAGGAGAGTAGGGAACGGGAGCGGTTGCTGCAAGAACTTCTGAGGGTGGACAGGCAATATGCGGAGGCACCGGAGGAGGGACTGTACAGGGAAAGGCAAAGGCTACACGTAGAATTAGACTTGCTGACAACGGGTACTGCAGAGGCACAGTGGAGGAAGGCACAGGGTGTACAGTACGAATATGGGGAGAAGGCGAGCAGGTTGCTGGCCCACCAATTGAGGAAAAGGGGAGCAGCGAGGGAAAATGGGGGAGTGAGGGATGAGGAAGGAGAGATGGAGCGGGGAGCGGAGAGAGTGAATGGAGTGTTCAAGGCATTTTATAAAAAATTATATGAAGCTCAACCCCCGGATGGGAGGGAGAGAATGATGGGCTTTCTGGACCGGCTGGAATTTCCCAAGGTGGAGGAGCAGGAAAGGGTGGGACTGGGAGCACAGATTGAAATAGAGGAAGTAGTGAAAGGAATTAGGAGCATGCAGGCGGGGAAGGCTCCGGGACCAGATGGATTCCCAGTTGAATTTTACAGAAAATATGTGGACTTGCTCGCCCCGCTAATGATGAGGACCTTTACTGAGGCAAAGGAAAGGGGACAGCTGCCCCCGACTATGTCTGAGGCAACGATATCGCTTCTCCTAAAGAAGGAAAAGGACCCGCTGCAATGCGGGTCCTATAGACCTATTTCCCTCCTAAATGTAGACGCTAAGATTCTGGCCACGGTAATGGCAATGAGGATAGAGGATTGTGTCCCGGGAGTGGTCCATGAGGACCAAACTGGGTTTGTGAAGGGGAGACAGCTGAATACGAATATACGGAGGCTGCTAGGGGAAATGATGATGCCCCCACCAGAGGGGGAAGCGGAGATAGTGGTGGCGATGGATGCCGAGAAAGCATTTGATAGAGTGGAGTAGGATTATTTGTGGGAGGTGCTGAGGAGATTTGGTTTTGGAGATGAGTATGTTGGATGGGTGCAGCTGTTGTATAGGGCCCCAGTGGCGAGTGTGGTCACGAATGGACGGGGATCTGCATACTTTCGGCTCCATAGAGGGACAAGGCAGGGATGCCCTCTGTCCCCATTATTGTTTGCACTGGCGATTGAGCCCCTGGCAATAGTACTGAGGGGTTCCAAGAAGTGGAGGGGAGTACTTAGAGGAGGAGAAGAACACCGGGTATCTCTGTATGCGGATGACTTGTTGTTATATGTAGCGGACCCGGCGGAGGGGATGCCAGAGATAATGCGGACACTTCGGGAGTTTGGAGAATTCTCAGGATATAAACTGAACATGGGGAAAAGTGAGTTGTTTGTGGTGCATCCAGGGGAGCAGAGCAGAGAAATAGAGGACTTTCCGCTGAGGAAGGTAACGAGGGACTTTCGTTACTTGGGGATCCAGATAGCCAAGAATTGGGGTACATTGCATAGGTTAAATTTAACGCGATTGGTGGAACAAATGGAGGAGGACTTCAAGAGATGGGACATGGTATCCCTATCACTGGCAGGGAGGGTGCAGGCGGTTAAAATGGTAGTCCTCCCGAGATTCCTCTTTGTGTTTCAGTGCCTCCCGGTGGTGATCACGAAGGCTTTTTTCAAAAGGATCGAAAAGAGTATCATGAGTTTTGTGTGGGCCGGGAAGACCCCGAGAGTGAGGAAGGGATTCTTACAGCATAGTAGGGATAGGGGGGGGCTGGCACTACCGAGCCTAAGTGAGTACTACTGGGCCGCCAATATCTCAATGGTGAGTAAGTGGATGGGAGAAGAGGAGGGAGCGGCGTGGAAGAGATTGGAGAGGGCGTCCTGTAGGGGGACTAGCCTACAAGCTATGGTGACGGCCCCATTGCCGTTCTCACCGAAGAAATACACCACAAGCCCGGTGGTGGTGGCGACTTTGAAAATTTGGGGACAGTGGAGACGGCATAGGGGAAAGACGGGAGCCTTGGTGGGGTCCCCGATAAGAAATAACCATAGGTTTGCCCCGGGGAGAATGGATGGGGGATTTGGAATATGGCAAAGAGCAGGAGTAACGCAACTGAAAGATGTTTGTGGATGGGAAGTTCGCAGGTCTGGGAGCGCTGACCGAGAAATATGGGTTGCCCCAAGGGAATGCATTCCGGTATATGCAACTGAGGGCTTTTGCGAGGCAACAGGTGAGGGAATTTCCGCAGCTCCCGACGCATGAGGTGCAGGACAGAGTGATCTCAAAGACATGGGTGGGGGACGGTAAGGTGTCAGATATATATAGGGAAATGAGGGACGAGGGGTAGATTATGGTAGATGAGCTGAAAGGGAAATGGGAAGAAGAGCTGGGGGAGGAGATTGAGGAGGGGCTGTGGGTGGATGCCCTAAGTAGGGTAAACTCATCGTCCTCGTGTGCCAGGCTAAGCCTGATTCAATTTAAGGTGTTTCACAGGGCGCATATGACTGGAGCACGGCTCAGTAAATTTTTTGGGGTAGAGGATAGGTGTGCAAGATGCTCGAGAAGCCCAGCGAATCACACCCACATGTTCTGGTCATGTCCGGCACTACAGGGGTTCTGGGTGGGGGTGACAAAGGTGCTTTCGAAAGTAGTGGGGGTCCAGGTCGAACCAAGCTGGGGGTTGGCTATATTTGGGGTTGCACAAGAGCCGGGAGTGCAGGAGGCGAGAGAGGCCGATGTTTTGGCCTTTGCGTCCCTAGTAGCCCGGCGCAGGATACTGTTGATGTGGAAGGAAGCCAAGCCCCCGGGGGTGGAGACCTGGATAAATGACATGGCAGGGTTTATAAAGCTGGAACGGATTAAGTTCGTCCTAAGGGGATTGGCTCAAGGGTTCACCAGGCGGTGGCAACCGTTCGTCGAATACCTCACAGAAAGATAGAGGGAATGGAAAAGAAGAAGGCAGCAGCAGCCCAGAAGGGAGGGGGGGGGGGGGGGGGGGAGGGGCGGGGAGGAACCAGAAGGACTCTCAGGGTTGTTAATATATATGTATGATATGTATAGGTCGTTGCTATAAATAATTGTACATTGGACGGTTAAATCATATTTTTGGAGAGTGCTTATCTGAGACAAGGCAGTTGCCATTTAGTTTTAGTTTTCGTTTTTGTTATATATTATTTATTCTTTGTTTATAAAACAGGTCATTGTTACTTATACTGTTATATTATTGTGTAAAGGATACACAATGTACTGTGATGGTTGACCAAAAATTTTCAATAAAATATTTTTTTAAAATAAATAAAAAGAATTGGGTGAAATTATTCATTGAGAAAATAACTTTTTTTTCGAGGTAAAATTTATTTCATAATTCCAGTCATTTAACTAAACTCTTTCCTTACGCTTTTTGCAGAATGCAGCTCGTATTGTACGTGCCCTTTTCGAAGTTGCCCTAAGAAGGCGATGGCCTGCAATGACGTACCGCCTGTTGAATTTGTGCAAGATAATTGACAAGAGATTATGGGGTTGGTGCAATCCACTACGCCAATTCTCCGTCTTGCCAGGCCATGTGCTTGCAAAACTGGAGGAAAAGAAACTCACCATAGACAAGATGAAGGACATGCGCAAGGATGAAATAGGTAAAATAATCTTAAAAGAACCTGAGAGTATTTTTAAAAAATATATTTTATTGGAAATTTTTTCCCTGAGCAACATTTTTCCCGCTTACAAAACAAACGAAACGATAACAATAACAAAACAGAAATGTTTAACTTTTTAACAATAATAATAATAATAATAATACACAAGTAACAAAACCTCATACTCTATTGACCTATACTCAACTAAACCTCCTCCCCCCCCCCTCCCCCCTTCCCCCTGGGTTGCTGCTGCTGGTCATCTGTCTTCCCTCTAACGTTCCCTTAGGTAGTCGAGAAATGGCTGCCACCGCCTGGTGAACCCTTGAGCCGATCCTCTCAGGGCAAACCTTATCCGCTCCAGTTTAATAAACCCCGCCATATCGTTTACCCAGGCCTCCAGTCCGGGGGGTTTTGCCTCCTTCCACATGAGTAGGATCCTGCGCCGGGCTACGAGGGACGCAAAGGCCACGACATCGGCCTCTTTCGCCTCCTGCACTCCCGGCTCTTCCGCAACTCCAAGTATAGCTAACCCCCAGCTAGGTTTGACCCGGGCATTCACCACCTGCGAGATCACTCGCGTCACTCCCTTCCAATATCCTTCCAGTGCCAGGCACACCCAAAACATATGTGTGTGGTTTGCCGGGCTCCCGCCACACCTCCCACATCTGTTCTCCACTCCAAAAAATCTGCTCAATCTTGCCCCCATTATGTGTGCTCTATGTAGCACCTTAAATTGAATCAGGCTAAGCCTGGCGCATGAGGAAGAGGAGTTTACCCTGCTTAGGGCATCAGCCCACATACCCTCCTCTATCTCCTCCCCTAATTCTTCCCACTTTCCTTTTAGTTCGCCCACCGACTCCTCCCCCTCTTCCCTCATCTCTCTATAAATCTCTGGCACCTTGCCCTCTCCAACCCACACCCCTGAAAGCACCCTGTCCTGTATTCCCTGTGTCAGGAGCCGCGGAAATTCCCTCACCTGTTGTCTAGTAAACGCCCTCACCTGCATATATCTTAAGAAATTTCCCCGGGGTAACTTATACTTTTCCTCCAATGCTCCCAAACTCGCAAAAGTCCCATCTATGAATAAATCTCCCACCTTCCTAATTCCCAACTGGTACCAACTCTGAAATCCTCCATCCATTCTTCCTGGGGCGAACCTATGGTTGTTCCTGATAGGGGATCCCACCAGGGCTCCCCGCACCCCTCTCTGTCGCCTCCACTGTCCCCATATGTTCAGTGTTGCCGCCACCACCGGGTTCGTGGTGTACTTTTTAGGTGAGAGCGGTAGCGGTGCCGTCACCAGCGCCTCTAGACTCGTCCCTTTACAGGACCTTCTCTCCAGCCTTTTCCACGCCGCTCCCTCACCCTCCATCATCCATCTACGTATCATTGCCACATTGGCGGCCCAATAATAATCTCCCAAGTTCGGTAGTGCCAGTCCTCCTCTGTCCCTACTGCGCTGCAGGAACCCCCTCCTTACTCTCGGAACTTTCCCTGCCCACACAAAGCTCGTAATGCTCCTATCTATTTTATTAAAAAAGGTCCTGGTGAGTAAAATAGGGAGACATTGGAATACAAATAAGAACCTCGGGAGGACCATCATCTTAATTGCTTGCACCCTTCCCGCCAGCGATAAAGGCTGCATGTCCCACCTCTTAAAGTCCTCCTCCATTTTTTTCTACCAGCCGTGTCAGATTAAGTCTGTGCAAGGTTCCCCAGCTCCTAGCGATCTGAATCCCCAGGTATCGGAAGTTTCTTTCCACTTTCCTCAGCGGTAAGCCTTCTATCTCTCTACTCTAGTCCCCTGGAAGTATCACAAATAATTCACTCTTCCCCATGTTTAACCTATACCCCGAAAATTCCCCGAACCTCCTCAGAATTCGCATAACCTCTATCATCCCCCCCGCTGGGTCCGACACGTATAACAATAGGTCATCCGCGTATAACGAGACTCGGTGTTCTTCTCCCCCTCTAGTCACCCCTCTCCATTTCCTGGAGTCTCTCAACGCCATGGCCAGAGGTTCGATTGCCAATGCAAACAACAATGGAGTCAGCGGGCATCCCTGTCTTGTTCCCCTATATAATCGGAAATACTCCGATCTATGTCGACCTGTAACTACGCTTGCCGTTGGTGCCCCATAAAGTAGCCTAACCCAGCGAATAAACCCGTTCCCAAACCCAAACCTCCTTAACATTTCCCATAAATACTCCCACTCCACCCTATCAAATGCCTTCTCTGCGTCCATTGCCGCCACTATCTCTGCCTCCTCCTCCACTGAGGGCATCATTATCACCCCTAATAGTCGTCGCACGTTAACATTCAGTTGTCTCCCTTTTACGAACCCAGTCTGGTCTTCGTGCACCACCCCCGGGACACAGTCCTCTATCCTCGATGCCAGCACCTTTGCCAGCAATTTGGCGTCCACGTTCAATAGTGAAATAGGTCTATAGGACCCGCACTGCAACGGATCTTTGTCCCTCTTCAAAATTAGCGATATCGTCGCCTCCGCAATCGTCGGGGGTAGAGTCCCCCCTTCCCTGGCCTCATTGAACGTCCTCGCCAACAACGGGGCCAACAAGTCCACATATTTCCTGTAATATTCCACCGGGAACCCGTCCGGCCCCGGGGCCTTCCCTGCTTGCATGCTTCCCAGTCCCTTAATAACCTCATCCACCTCAATCGGTGCCCCCAGGCCTTCCACCTCCTGCTCCTCCACTTTCGGGAACCTCAATTGGTCCAGGAACTGCCGCATCCCCTCCTCTCCCTCTGGGGGCTGAGACCTATACAGTTCCTCATAAAAGGTCTTAAACACCTCGTTTATCTTTCCTGCCCTTCGCTCAGTGTCTCCCCTTTCATCCCTAATTCCTCCTATCTCCCTCGCTGCTGCCCTCTTTCGCAGTTGGTGCGCCAACAGGCGACTAGCCTTT
Source organism: Scyliorhinus torazame (assembly GCF_047496885.1). Taxonomy (NCBI): domain Eukaryota; kingdom Metazoa; phylum Chordata; class Chondrichthyes; order Carcharhiniformes; family Scyliorhinidae; genus Scyliorhinus; species Scyliorhinus torazame. The sequence goes on along the minus strand of NC_092710.1, from coordinate 281,129,051 downwards.
TCCCCATATTCATACCTCCTCCCCTGTGCCTTCCTCCACAGTACCTCCGCCTTTCTGGTGGTCAGAAGGTCAAACTCGGTCTGGAGTCGTCTCCTCTCCCTGTACAGTTCCTCCTCCGGGGTCTCTGCAAATTCCCTGTCCACCCTTAAAATCTCCCCCAGTAGTCTATCCCTTTCCTTGGCCTCTGTTTTCCTTTTGTAGGCCCCAATAGAAATCAGCTCTCCTCTGACCACCGCTTTTAGTGCTTCCCAGACCACTCCCACAGGGACCTCGCCGTCGTCATTGACCTCCAGGTATCTCTCAATACACCCCCTCACTCGTGCACACACTCCCTCATCCGCCATCAGTCCCACATCTAATCGCCAGAGTGTTCTCTGCTCCCTGTCCTCTCCTACTTCCAGGTCCACCCAATGTGGGGCATGGTCCGAAACCGCTATGGCTGAGTATTCAGCTTCTTCCACCCTAGAGATCAACGACCTTCCTAAAACAAAAAAATCTATCCGGGAGTACACTTTTTGGACATGGGAGAAGAAGGAATACTCCCTAGCCCTGGGTCTAAGAAATCGCCATGGATCCACTCCCCCCATTTGGTCCATAAACCCCTTAAGTACCTTGACCGCTGCCGGCCTTCTTCTGGTCCTTGAGCTGGATCGATCTAGCCCCGGGTCCAGCACCGTGTTGAAGTCCCCTCCTAAAATCAAATTTCCTGCCTCCAGGTCCGGAATACGCCCCAGCATCCGTCTCATGAACCCCGCATCGTCCCAATTTGGGGCATACACATTAACCAACACGACCTCCATTCCCTCCAGCCTACCACTCACCATTACATATCTACCTCCACTGTCTGCTACGATGTTCTTTGCTTCAAATGCTACCCGTTTCCCCACCAAAATGGCCACCCCTCTGTTCTTTGCGTCCAGTCCTGAGTGAAACACCTGTCCCACCCATCCTTTCCTTAGCCTAACTTGGTCCGCCACCTTTAGGTGCGTCTCTTGGAGCATAGCCACGTCTGCCCTTAGTCCTTTCAAATGCGCGAGCGCTCGGGCCCTTTTTATCGGTCCATTCAGGCCTCTCACGTTCCACGTGATCAGCCTCACTGGGGGGCTACCTGACCCCCTCCCGTGTCGACTAGCCATTTCCTTCTCTAGGCCAGTCCCATATCCCGCCTCCGCGCTCCCGCTCGCTCCCCCAGCGTCGCACTCCGCCCCCGACCACCCACTCTTTGGCCATTTCCTTTTGGATTTCCACAGCAGCAACCCAGTTGTCGTCGTGTCTCCCCCCCCCCCCCCCCCCCGCTAGATCCCTATCTAGCTTGATTGCTCCCCCCATATCACTTCCGTAAGTCAGCTGACTTCAACTGACCCCGGTTACTCCTGCTCACTCCTCGGCCCCCCCCCCGGTGTGAGGGAACTCCCGTCCGCCTTGCGCCTGTTTTCCCGCCTTATTCTTTCTGGCGCGGGAACATCCCTTTACCTAACCCGCCTCTTATGGCGCAGCTCCCTTTCCCCTCCCCCTCCCCTTCCCTATTCTTCGACTATGTCCCGCCTTTCCCCCCTCACCGGCGCCCACATTTCCCCAGTGCCCCCCCCCTTCCCTGTTTACTTCTCGATTGACCTCCACCATAACATTAACAATAACAATAACAATAACAATTCCCTGCAGCGCCAGTCCCTCAGTTCCGGTCCAGTTTCTCTTCATTGATGAAGGACCATGCTTCCTCCGCCGTCTCAAAATAATAGTGTCTCTCCTGATACGTGACCCATAGTCTTGCCGGCTGCAGCATCCCAAACTTCACCTTCCTTTTGTGCAAAACCTCTTTGGCTCGGTTAAAGCTCGCCCTCCTTCTCGCCACCTCCGCACTCCAGTCCTGGTATATCCTTACCACAGCATTCTCCCATCTGCTTCTCCGCACCTTTTTAGTCCATCTCAGGACCTCTTCTCTGTCCTTAAGGCGGTAGAATCGCACAATTATCGCCCTCGGTGGTTCTCCCGCTTTTGGTCTTCTCGCCGGGATCCGATTTGCCCATTCCACCTCCATGGGGCCCGCATGGGCCTCAGCACCCATCAGTGAGCTCAGCATCTTACTTGCGTACGCTCCACAGTCCACTCCTTCCACGCCCTCAGGGAGACCTAGTATCCTAAGGTTCTTCCTTTGCGCTCCATTTTCAAGGGCCTCAATCCTGTCAGCACACTTTTTATGAAGTTCCTCGTGCGTCTGAGTCTTAACCGCCAGGCCCAGGACCTCGTCCTCAATACCTGATACCTCCTGCTCCATCACGCGAAGCTCAGTCTCCTGGGCCTTTAAAGTCTCTTTAAGCCCCTCAATTGCCTGTAACATCGGGGTCATTACCTCCTTCTTCAGCAGGTCCACGCACCGTCTCACGACCTCGTCCTGCTCAGGCCACCATGTCACCTGCGATCCCTCCGCCGCCATTTTGTTCCACTCCCTCTGACCTTCTGGTTGCAGATTCTTCGGGCTGCAGCCGCCGCCGCCGGTTTTTCCTCCGTCGTTCGGGGGGGGGGGGGGCCTCCCTTCCCACGCACCTCCCACCGGGTTTTTCGGCCGGCAAAGTCCCCGTTGGGGCTCTTAAAAGAGCCCGAAGGTCCGTCGGAGCTGGAGCCGCCGAAACGTGCGGCTAGCTCATCCTTGCCGCAACCGGAAGTCAGAACCTGAGAGTATTGGTAGACAACTCATGGGGTTGGAATTTAATGCTTTCTGGAAGCAATGGGCGGGTGGGAGGGCAGGAGAATGTGGAGTGCGTACTCCTGATTATGTCTCAGGCTGGAAGGCAATTTATGTGCATTTAAGTGCCCCATCCCGCCACCAGTGCTATTCGACCAGTGGCAGTGGGGAGCTCACAGTGAGGGGAGAATGTAAAGCAAACCAGCCTCCCGGGTGAGAATCCCTCATTCAAAGGATCTCACAAGGGACTCAACATCAGGAGGTTACCTGCCCCCGAATCAACAACCCACTGACCCGAGAGATCTCCCTGGCTGCACTACCAACTGCATCCAGCACTCCCAGTAGTGTTGCTGACAGAGGAGAGCTTCCAACCTCTGATTGGCATTAAATCCTGGGGAAGTCCTGACGCTGGCCAGTTAACTGTGTGGTGGACACTTAATTCTGTCTTGCCTTCCCCCAACTGAGATAATGCAGAACTTGCGGGCAGACAAGACACCCATCGGCAAGATTAAATTCCACCTATGGTGTTGTATAATATGGCAGTGAACATTGTAGCAGACCACAGCAAAATTGTTCACAATAATGCTTTATTTGCTTGTCATATTATGCTGTACCACTGGATGTGTTGTTTTCACAAGTGGCATTGCTATTATTGCAGGTTATGTGATATGTGTATGTAACCAACTGCAGTTGTAAAATGTGTTAAAGCACATAATTTATTAGGTGTTGGTTGAATTACAAGATTTAAATGCAATCTTTGGGCAGGTCAAATTAGGCATAAAAGATGTCTTCTTTTACACTGAGCTTGTATTTACTATGTGAGAACCCAAAGTATAGATCCTCTGCTTTCCAGCATAGTACAGACATAAACATGCTACTTGACTATTTGATACAATCAATTGAAATTTGGTGCCCTTGGTTGTGTTATGGTCTTTTTAATGCATAGCTGTCCTTAACTGTGAATGTATGTCTGTCAAAGGTTTTGTTTCCTTGCAGAATTAGATTTTTTTTAAATTATTGCTAAGTTGAACAGAGTTTTGGGTTATATGGGCATTCATGCCTTTTTTAGTTAATTGAGTTCATTGGAGGTTATGATGTAATTTAAAATCTTCATCTGAAGTGCAATCTTTAATGTCAAGCAGAACTCAATGTAAAATTCAATATTTGTTGCAAGATGAAGCAATTGTATCTGGTTGATTTGACAAATGTAATAAGATGCATTGAATCACTCAATTTTTGTTATTTGAGCTAGATCTTTCTTAATTTGTACTCATATTCTATAATAACAAAAAGGCAAGGCAGATGAGTCATATGGCACATTGATCTATGTGGACCTAAACTGCAAACGGAGTCAAAGGATATAATTTTCTGCATGTGCAGAACTGTTCTTGACAAATGGAAGCCTTGTAACGCATTTGGCTCATGGTCGCCGTGTTGGCTCTCTGAAAGGTCTGTCCAATTTAATCCCATAGGTAATTTTTCGCAAACATTGTGAAATTTGCAGCAGAGATCAAACATCCTGAACTTCCAATTGCACTCCTCTGGGGTGCTGATGTATTAGAACTCAAATGGCTCTCAGCCATAAGGAAGCTTAGACTAGAGCCAAGATAACCATTAGAGTACTAAAACACCTGCGCCTCAGAGAAAATAGTTTGATTAACAACTCTCTGATCTCTGCTGTCAATTTCACAGTGTTTGTTTATATTAGTCACATGGTTCAGGGTGTGTGGTTTTTGTTAGTGATAATTTAAAGGATCGAGGTGATGCTTTTATTAGCTAGTAGGGAAATTACCTTTTTTTACAATGTAGGAGAAAGTTCAGAATGAATTACGTTTAGAGCTTTTACTTACACATACCACTATATATGATGGGTTCATTGGTTCTAGACAATATGTGGCTCAATGGTGTTAGGACACTCTGGGCTAGTGTGCTATGCCATAACTAGGCATGGAACATCAGGGGCCATGGTGGGTAGAAGGATAGAAATTGGCAGAGGGGGCATGAGAGGCTAGATTGTGTGAATGGGAAAGGCATGGGGGCATCAGGGGCCATGGGGATGAGTGAAAGGGCAGAGCTTAGCATCGTGGTATATCAAAACATTTTTACTTTGCCTTTTAAAAGGTTCCATCATGCAGACTAGGGTTCACAAATCCTTTGAGGGGCTGTGAACCATAGCTGTTTAAAAACCTGGCCCGACTTCATGAAAATTGGGGAGAAGGAGAAGATATATGTCACCGCAATGGAACCGGCTAAGTCAGGCATACCTTTGACAGGAACCAGCCCACACCTTTTTTTTAAAGACACTCAAAACAATCAGACAGCCCAGGAATGGGGTCGGAAATTCTGGAATCGGAACTCACACGTCAATTTTCAAGGGTTCTGAGTCTGAAAATCCAGGCCAATACTTCAGCTAAGGTATAACCAGTGACTTGTAAAGATTAAATTTGACTTCCTTGTTCTGGTGCTTGGGGCCCCGATTTTCATTTTCCCATTATTTGTCACAAACCAGTGGTGACAAAAAAAGGTTGGGGGGGGGGGGGTGTAGCTTTCCGTCTGGCGGGGACAGGCCTGATAAAGCTAGCACGACCGGCTCCAAAGAGGAAGCTCATTACGTCACCAGTGAGGGGCGGAGTTAATCAGGAAATAAGATCTTGCTGGAAATCTGTTTCCCGACTTGCGGAATATTGTGCCCAGTTGCCGTTCTTGCTGACAGCAAAATCCTGTTATTTTTTAATTCGGAATAAGGTTAAAAATATAAATTAAAATAAGATTGAAAACGGGGAAAGGAGAACACAGAGCATGAAATCTGTTTTTGTTGCAGTTTAATGTTAGTAGCGAGTACTAAATCTATTATATTGTTTGCTTCTGAGCCACAGTGTGCAAGCTGAAAGCTTAAATACCTGCTGGCAGTCTAGGGATACGTGAATGCTCCTAATATGTTTTGTGAAATACCTAGAAGCTTCAAAACAGTGAGGTTGTAGTAGATACCAGATGCTTTTACCTTCATGGCTGAGTTTATTTTTGTAGTGGCATGAGTCTATTTGCCTAAGATTTTACAAGCAGTTGCTTGTTTATTTTTAATGGAAGTACATTGAGGCTGAATTTATTTGTCTCCAATTCTCCACCTAAGCAAATATGTTATGGTACAAGAATTTTTTGACATTTTCAGAACAAGAATTTTCTTGGGCAGGAAAGAAGTTTTGACTTTTTTTTTTAAAACTGTACGTGGAGGGGCAAGACTTATAAATATTGCCAGGACAGGCTGCATTTTAAGAGAAGTTTGCAAAGTAATATTAGAAGGTAGACCATAGGACTTGGGTCACTGTTCGTGTGGAGTTTGCACATTCTCCCTGTGTCTGCGTGGGTTTCACCCCCACAACCCAAAGATGTGCAGGTTAGGTGGATTGGCAATGCTAAATTGCCCCTTAATTGGAAAAAAAATAATTGGGTACTCTAAATTTATTTTTAGAAAAGAAGGTAGACCATAAGTAAACTTAATTTACATTGGAAAATCTCAAAGAGCCATTTCAATTTGGCTAATATAAACTATTTGCTTATATAAACCTGTCTTTTTTAAAAAATTATGCATTTGTTTAACCAAACCTTATTTTATTGTGTAGGTCACATGTTACATCATGTGAACATTGGGTTAAAGGTGAAGCAATGTGTCCATGAAATTCCTTCCATAGCTCTGGAAGCGAGCATACAGCCTATCACACGCACTGTCCTTCGTGTCCGATTGACCATCACTCCAGACTTCAAATGGCATGATCAGGTAAAGAAAATCCAGAATGATTGGGGAGCATGCAAAGATTCACTTGCTTTCTTATAATGTCATAGAATCCCTACAGTGCAGAAGGAGACCATTCAACCCATTGAGTCTGCACAAACCCTCTGAAAGAGCACCCGGCCTAGGCCCACTTGCCCCCCCTATCCCCAGAACCCCATCCTAACCTACACATTGGATTGGATTGGATTTGTTTATTGTCACATGTACCGAGGTACAGTGAAAAGTATTTTTCTGCGAGCAGCTCAAACAGATAATTTAGTACATTAAAATAAAATAAAAATATAATACATAATGGGGCAACACAAGATACACAATGTAAATACATAGACAATGACATTGGGTGAAAAATACAGGAGTGTAGTATTAATCAGGTCAGTCCATAAGAGGGTCATTTAGGGGTCTGGTAACGGTTGGGAAGAAGCTGTTTTGAGAGTCATCGATGTTTGCAGCATGGAAACAGGTCCATCGGCCCAGCTGGTCCATGCCGCCCAGTTTCTATCACTAAGCTAGTCCCACTTGCCTGCATTTGATCCATATCCCTCTATACCCACCCTGCCCATGTAACTGTCTAACTGCTTTTTAAAGGACAAAATTTTACCCGCCTCTACCACTGCCTCTGGCAGCCCGTTCCAGATGCTCACCACCCTCTGTGTGAAGAAATTTCCCCTCTGGTCTCTTTTGTATCTCTCACCTCTCACCTTAAACCTATGCCCTCTAGTTCTAGATTCCTCTACCTTTGGGAAAAGATGTCGACTATCTACCTTATCGATGCTCCTCATTATTTTATAGACCTCTATAAGATCATCCCTAAGCCTCCTACGCTCCAGGGAAATAAGTCCCAGCCTCTCCTTATAACTCAGACCATCAAGTCCTGGTAGCATCCTAGTAAATCTCTTCTGCACTCTTTCTAGTTTAACAATAATCAAAGAGAAAATGCTGGAAAATCTCAGCAGGTCTGGGAGCATCTGTTGGGAGAGAAAAGAGCTAACGTTCCGAGTCCAGATGACCCTTTGTCAAAGCCCCGCTTGAACGCCTCAGACCTGTCCTTCAGTGGGGAGTCAATCTCTCGATTAAGCCATAGTTTCTGCTTGGGGAACCTAGGTACTGCTTTCTTTAACACGCAGTCGTCCTCACATTTGCTGATGAAGTCTGTGACGGTGGTGGCATACTCATTTAGGTTGGTCGCTGAGTTCTTAAATATGGACCAGTCCACTGTCTCCAAGCAGTCACGTAGAAGCTCTCCTGTTTTCTCGGACCAGCACTGCACGACCTTCTTAGCCGGATTCTCCCACTTAAGTTTCTGCTTGTATGCCGGGAGAATGAGGGAGAAGGAGCACTGTCTTATGGTCTGAATTTACAAAGTATCGTTGGAGGATGGAACGGTAGGCTCCCTTGATTTTTGTGTAGCAGTGGTCAAGACTTGTCTCCCCTGGTGGGACAGGTGATGTGCTGGTGGAATTTTGGCAGTACCTTCTTAGGTTGGCCTTGTAAAAGTCCCCGGCCATGATGAACAAGGCCTCCGGTTTCGTAGTTGTTTATGACCATGTACAGTTCGCCAGAGCCTTCTTCACTTCTGCCTGGGGTGGGATGTAGACCGCTGCGATAATGGCTGAAGTGAACTCGCGTGGAAGTCTGACTTTGAGGAAGGTAGGTGGTTGCGTCTCGCAGGGGCCGGGGCGCTGGTTACGTTTCCAGGGTCACGTCTGGCAGGATCCAGGGTGCTGGTTGTGACAGGAGGCTTGCCGGGGGGGGCATGATTGTGATCCGGTCGTGTCCCGGCGTTCTGTGAGTACGGGAATACCTTGCAGCGCATTTGAGTGCTCATGAGTCATAACCTCCTGAGTTAAATAATTTCCCCTCCTCAATAAATCATTGTGCCCTTATCCTGAAAGGGTGCTAGGTTCCTCAATTAGGGAAATCATCCTCTCCGTTTGAATCTTTTTAAGGCAAAGATTTTTGAATAGTAAAGGAATTAAGAGTTATGGCGAGCAGGCGGGTAAGTGTAGCTGAGTTCACAAAAAGATCAGCCATGATCTTGTTGGATGGCGGAGCAGGCTCGAGGGGCCGGGTGGTCTACTGCTGCTCCTGGTTCTTATGAACCTTTGCTTCACTGCCTCCAATGCAAGTATATCCTTGCGTAAATATAGAAACCAAAACTGCGCACTCTACTTCAACTGTGGTCACACCAAAGTCCCCTACAACTGTAGCAAGACTTATTTATTCGTGCACTCCAGTCCCCTTGCATTAAAGGCCAACATACTATTTGCTTTCCCGACTGCTTGCTGCACCTGCATCCTAACCTTCTGCATTCCTTACACGAGTATACTCGAGTCCCACTGAACATCAACGTTTACATGTTCTACGCCTTTCAAAAAAAATTCTGCATTTCGATCCTTACAACCAAATTGAATAACTTCACGTTTCCCCACATCATTGTCCATCTGCCACTTTTGTCCACTCACCTATGCGTGTTTGCAGCCTCTTCATACCACCTAGTTTTATATTGTCTGAAACCTTGGCTACATTTCTCCGGCTTTTTGCCCAAATCATTAATATAGTTTGAAAATAGTTGAGGCCCCAGCACTGATTCTCGCTGCACTCCACTAGTCACTGCCAGCCAACTTGAAAATGCCACGTTTATCTCTATTCTCAGTTCCATGTCCACTTATCAATCCTCTATCTGTGCCAGAATGCTCTTATCATCCTCTATCCACTCCTAACTCCATGAGCCCTTACCTTGTAAATTAACCTTTTATGTGGCACCTTATCAAATACCTTTGGAAATTCTAACATTTTACATCTTCTGGCTCCCCTTCATCTACCTTGCTGATTTTCAACCTCAATGCCTCTTTCCCAACCACTAACATTATTCCTTGATTCCCTGAGAGACATCTTTCTATCGTACTCAAAAAGCTCTAATTTGTCAAATCACATTTTCTCTTTTGTAAAACCATGTTGACTGCATAAGATTTTACTATGATTTTCTCAGTACATTATTAAGACTGCCTTAAAAATAGATTCCAGCATTTTCTTGACAACTGATGTCAGGTTAACTGGCCTATAATTCCCTGTTTTCGCGCTCCCTCCTTTCTTGGAGATAGGTAAAGATATAAATAATTACAAGTAGGCTGGGTTCACATTTCTTCAAAACTAAGAATATCAATATTCTATAATATGGCTACAAAGGTTTTTAGTCGATTCTGACACGAAAACTAAGACAAATTTAAAGTTTGACCACATAATTAAAATGTGTGCTTCATTTTTGTGAATGCAAACCTAAGGTTATTTCCCTTGAACTCATGCAGCAGTTTAAGCTGAAGCACTGTCTAACCATTAACCTTGTGATAGATACCTTATGACACCCTGTAGATCAGTTATAGTGGTGCCATTAACAGCTCAACAGAAATCGATTTAACCAGAGTAGTTTGCTTTTCCTCAAGCCTTCATTTTCATAAGTGTCGCGAAGCACACTGATGTTATCTACGAGGGTATCCTAACTTGGAACACCAGTTCATGGGGTGTATAGTTTTGTTCCAGTGTGAGGAGACAAGTGAAACCCCAGTGAAAATAAACAGCCCAGGCATCATGTAACAATGATTAAAGACTAATTAAAGGAAAGAAAAGACAAATACACTTAAACAGAACTACTCTGCTCTCATGCAATTAAGATGTATGAATTACTAAACACATATACTGTTTATATTGATTGTCCCCCCTTGTTTCAAAATATATCTCTTATACCTGAACCCATCTTCCACGTTTCCCCAAGCAACATGCAAATTAAATAACCAGCTTATAGTTACCTCACAAGTCTGGGAAATGTCTTTTTCTGGTCCAGCGAAGATACTTAACACTGCCGTTTGGAGGGTTTTCTGCACTGCCTTGGCTCTAAGACCTAGAGACTTGTTTTGTATAAACTTGATCTCTAGGCTGCTAGCTGGAAAAACGCAGGCTTGGTGGCTGGAAACTGACCTGTCTACTTTCTCTGAGACTCCTCAATGTTAACTGCCTCACTGACTTCTGATCATTGGGCCAGTTATACCTTTTTGGTCCTCTTTGATTATACTCTCTGCATATTCGGCTGTCTACCCCTATCAATGTCTGTGACTATACATTAACATATGTATACCTCATTGACCTTCCCATTCACATCTGATTCTTATCTAAATTGCCTTCTAATCTTGTTATTGGGGGCCTTTTGAATCCAAAGAGAAAATGCTGGAAAATCTCAACAGGTCTGGCAGCATCTGTAGGGAGAGAAAAGAGCGAACATTTTGAGTCCAGATGACCCTTTGTCAAAGCTATAAGACAGAGAAAGTGGGAAATATTTATACTGCGGAGTAAGAATGAAAGATGAGTCATAGCCACAGAAACCCAGGGAATCCGGGTGCTAATGGCCACAGAAACCACGGGGAAAGAGTGCTAATGGCAGTCCCCAGAGACAAAAGGTGTGAACAGCCAAACAGCAGAGAAACTAACATCAGAGGGTAAACTGTGACAGATGTAGATGTGGGGGGAGGGGAAGGGGGAAGCAAAGGGGAGAAAGGGTAAGGAAAGGTGGATAAGATGGGGGGGTTAAATATGTATAAAGTAGGCAAGAGAGAAAGAAATGGTAAAAGACAGTTAAAATGAAATGGGATGAAAACAAATGAGCCGAGGTGGGGTAGAGTTGTTGAAGTTGTTGAATTCGATGTTGAGATCGGAAGGCTGTGGCATGCCTAATCGGAAGATGAGATGTTGTTCCTCCAGTTTGCGTTGAGCTTCACCGGAACATTGCAGCAGGCCAAGGACAGACATGTGGGCATGGGAGCAGGGTCTTGTGTTAAAATGGCAAGCAACGGTAAGGTCAGGGTCTTGAGTGCTCACAGACCGAAGGTGCTCAGCAAAGCGATCACCCAGTCTGCGTTTGGTCCCTCCGATATAGAGGAGACCACATTGGGAGCAGTGGATGCAATAGACCAGATTGAAAGAGGTGCAAGTGAAATGCTGCTTAATTTGGAATGAGTGTTTTTGGCCTGGGATGTTAGCATGGAAGAGGTAAAGGGGCAGGTGTTACACCTTCTGCGATTGCTTGGGTATGGTGGCGGAGTGGACTAGATTGTCTCGGAGGGAACGGTCTCTGCGGAATGCTGACAGAGGGAGTGAAGGGAAGATATGTTTGATGGTGGCATCATGCTGGAGTTGGTGAAAATGGAGGAGGATTCTGCTTTGCATACGGAGGCTGGTGGGGTGCAATGTGAGAACGAGGGGGACTCTATCCTTGCTGTGGGAGGGAGGGGAGGGGGCGAGGGTAGTGGCGCGGGAGATGGACTGCACACTGTTAAGGGCCCTGTCAACAACTGTAGGTGGGAAATCACAGTTGAGGAAGAAGGAACACATTTTCAAAGCACCATTTTGGAAAGCGGCATCATTGTAACAAATGCGACGGAGGCGAAGGAGCTAAGAGAAAGGGATGGAGTCCTTACAGGGTGTAAGGTGCGAAGAGGTGTAGTCCAGATAGCTGTGGGAGTCAGTGGGCTTGTAGTGGATATTAGTAGATAGTCTATTGTCGGAAATAGAGACACAAAGATCAAGGAAGGGAAGGGAAGTGTCTGAGATGGACCAGGTGAAAGTGACAGAGGGGTGGAAACTGGAAGCAAAGCCTTTTGAATACTGTCTACTGCTGTCTCTAGGCAGATTTCTACCTATTGCTGGACATCTCGCATCTTATTACGTTGTGTTAAATGCATTTACTACTGTTGCTATGCAAATTTATGACACTAAACAGTTCAAAACACAATTGAGATTTCAGAACTGGAGCAAGGAATTAACTGTTAAGCTCATTGTTGTTCCATATGCACGAGTTTTAACTATGCAAAGTAATATTATTTTGGACAAATTTCCATTGGATTTTCATCCAAAGTGTTGCTTTGGGAACTACAACTGTTTTATGTCTTCAGTGTATGGTGTTTGCGTTCTAAAAATGTTTGTTGCTTTTTCACTTTGGAACTTGAATTTTAGGTCAAGTCCAGGCTCTGAGCAGTAGGATCCAGTAAAGATTGCTGAGGGCAGACACCGAAAAGCTGCCAAGTGAAATTAGTCTCCAGTTCAGTGTGGGAGAGGGAGACCATCAACAGATATAGCCAGGCCTCAGCTTCTATTGCCTGTAAATTCACTGTGGTCCATACCACTTGCTTAATGGGAAATACTGTCCTGATTGAGTGCCTTGAAATACATGTTATAGATGGTAAATATACCATCGTTTCGCACAACAAATGATGTTTTGGAGTACAATTACTTTTTCCAGATAAGAAGCATTCTCTATGTCATGGTTTTTCAAACTGTGTCGAGACCCAAGGGTGGATTGCAGGCGGGTGTCGGGAGGGTCGTGGAGCGATCGTTCACAGTGTTCCCGACCGCGGGAGAAGTGCCCAACCGCCACGACCGACGTTTAAGTTGAGGATGTCCACTGCGACTGGGTTTTAATCGCGAGCAATGTAGTCTTACTGCCAGAAGCAGTGGCAGAGAGCAGATCACGCGCCCAGCACATACACAGAAGTCACACAGCCTGGTACAAAGTTACGCTGGGGAGATTCCTCCATTTTCTTGCTGCGAGCAAGCAAGCAACAGGAATGTTAATAACTGAAGATGGATCATTTTGTTGTAAAGACGAGAGGGCCAGAGACACAAACAGGCTCGGATCGCACAGCTGAATCGGCTGAAGAGAGCTGCTAAGGAGTGTCCACGGCAGGACAAAGCTATGTTAGTGTGAATAGTATCCAGAGCTCAAAGGTCGCTGGTAAACCGCTTACTAAGAAGAAACTAAAATCGAACAAAGCAGGATAAAGATGATTTCTTGAGATATCGCTTTGTTAATTGTGCCAATGCAAAGCAGGATGCAAAGCTATTTGTGTTATATGCATGGAGGTACTAGCAAATGAAAGTTTGAAACTTCAAAGGCATTGCAAGTTTGAGGACAAACCTCTTGACTTTTTTTCAAATGATGCAGCAAGAACTTCATCTTAAATCATCAGCTGAAATCCTTAGCAGAAATGTAACATTGAATGACAAAGCACAATTAGCCTCTTAAATGGTAGCTTACCAGTAGAGCACTTCTCTTGCCTTCCTCAGACTCAGTTCAATTCCTTGATGGCTTGCATGGATTCGCTTCCGCATCTCTCCTCTCATCTCCTTCGGGATAATTACTCTTATTTCCTTTGCACAAGACGCCATGTTGGGCAGTCAATTCATCTTGGTATGCCCAATATGTGACCACAGGTGTGTCATTGATGCCCTCAGACCATCCATTCATTACTACGTCTTACAGCACTAGGAGAGTTTAATCTGGCTGGGCAGTTGTTTCATTTGAGCAAGGCGCTTAACTGTCAGAATCAATGTCTCTGCTGGGTTGGTGACTTGTAGATCATGTCGAACTACTGCTTCACATTGAATTTGTAAGATTTCACATCCTCAACTTTCTTCTGAGGAAGAACTGCTCTCGACAGCATGTCAGTGATGTACACTGTTTCGCTTGCTTGTACGTCACATTCAAATGATATCTCTGTAAACAAAGTAACATTCTTTGCAGTTGCTTTGGAGGAGATAGTAGCGGTTTGAGAAAATTGCTTTGAAATGGTTTGTGGTTTGACCTGAGGAAGGAGCCGTGCTCCGAAAGCTAGTGTTTGAAACAAACCTGTTGGACTTTAACCTGGTGTTGTAAGACTTCTTACTGTGCTCACCCCAGTCCAACGCCGGCATCTCCACATCATGGTAACCATTTGGAATGAGCGTCTGCTATCAGCAAGGTGATGCATCGAGCCTTGAAAGGCGCACTCAAGTCCAGTCTGGCTAATCCCATGTGTGGAGGGACATGACTGATAGGAGCTTCTGATGTTCCTGGCACTTAGTGCATTTCTGGGCCAACCACTCGATATCGCCATCCAAACCTGGCCGCCATACATAGCACCTGGCGAGCATTTTTATCTTCAACACCCTGGTGCCCATTGTGTAGATCTTGAAATATATAGACTTCCTGCCATGACTTGGAATCAGAACGTGAGCTCCCCACAGAAGGATCCCTCTGAGCTCTTGCAACTTGGCCTTGAAAACCACTAACTCCGCAACCAGTTTTGCTTGCCGAACCCATGCAAGACGACATGCTCTAACTTCACCAAGAACGGCTCCTTCTGCATCCAGTCACAAATTTGTGCAATGATGACCGACAAGGTATCCATAAAATTTAAGGCTGATACAACCTTGACAGTCACTGGCAGAGCTGGATGGGCGGGGGTTGTCGGCAACAGAAATTAGTTCCAAGTGGCTCCAAAACGTTACCGTACGGCGCTAACAGGAGGACCCAATGCTGTATCTGGGCAGATGCTATCGGCTGAATTGCCTTGTCCTCTTTAAACAAACCGAGTAATAGCTTGTGGTCCGTTACAATTGAAAAACGTCGCCATAAACATATTGGTGGAATTTCTTCACTGCGAAAACAACAGCCAGCCCTTCTTCCTCGATCTGAGAGTAATTGCACACGGCTTCAGCCAAAGTCCTCGATGTGCAGGCTATCTGCCTCTCTGTTCCATCGACTATGCAATGAGACAAAACTGCCCCAATCCATTGACAAAAGAGGCCTTGAGAGGTTGCAGTGGGTCAACAAGCCCGATGACAACAGTCACTGCTTCACCTTGGCCAATACTTCTTGCAGCACCCTCCATGCCCAATCGTGGTGTATTTTCAGTAGCGGCACAAGGATGGTCGTCAAATTCGGGATGAATTTCCCGTAATAATTCACGAGTCCTAAGAACGACCACAATTCGGTCACGTTTTCAGGCATGGGAGCTTGTTTGATTGCCCGCACTTTCTCGTCCATCAGGTGGAAGCCATTCCTGTCGACTCTGTACCCGAAGTACATGACCTATTTAATGTGGAAAACAGCCGCCTGTCTCAGAAAACCGGCAGAGGACTTCCTCTAAGTTTCTCAGGTGCCCCTTTTCAGTGGCTCCAGTGAGCAGTAAACCACTACCAGTGGAAGCCCTTGGAGGATGTTCTCCATAATTCTTTTAAAAATAGGACAAGCCGATGATACCCCAATGGCAACCTTGTATATTTCTGGAGGCCCCTATGGGCATTAATGGTCACAAACCACAAATCTGGATACCGCATCTAGCTCCAATTGGATATATGTGTGACTCATGTCAAGTTTAGAAAAAGAGTGTCCTCCAGCAAGCTTTGCAGAGAAGTTCTCCATGCGCGGCATCGGGTATCCGTATAAATGAGGCCTTGTTTACTGTTAGCTTGCAATCCCCACACATATGGACGGTTTTCTCCGACTTTAGCACCGGGACTACAGTCGTTGCCCACTCTGCAAATTGTAACATCCAAATGATTCCCAGGCTTTCCAACCAGTTGAGTTCATCCTCTACCTTTGTCAGTAAGGCGCAAGGAACTGGGCAGGCTCTGATGTGCCATGGTTGGGCCTCAGGATCTATATGAATACTGGTCACGACACCTTTGATCTTTCCCAGGCCATCCTGGAAGACTTCCGGATACTTCCCTAGGACCTCGTATAATCCTCCAGTTCTCATCCAAATGGAGCCCCTTCAGCCAATCACAGGCCAACAGACCAGAATTGGGTCCCCATACTACTATCAAGGGCAACTGGACAGTCAGCTGTCCATAGGCAACTTGGGTCGTTGTTGTGCCTGTGATGGGCAGTTGTTCTCCCGTGTATGTTGCAAAACACGCCTCAGTGTCCCTAAAGTCTGAGCACTGGACTCCTGTCCTAACCTTCTGGAACATCTGCCGTCTTATCACCAAGACCACAGCCCCTGTGTCCAGTTTCATTACATTACCACTCACCTGGATGGTGACTTTGATGGGATCAACCAGTGGTGCAGTTCAAGTGTATGCACTCATCTTCATCGGGTTACACTAGGTGGAAAGCCCTGGCTCTCAGCAGGCGCGTTCCTCGACCGGGGCGCCATGCTTGTTGGCTAACTTGCCGTTCCTGGTCCCTGTGGTTCCTCTGTGAGTCCTCCTCCAATGGTTCAGGGGAGACATCCCGCCTGGCTACAGCGGCTCATAGCTGACAGGTCTGGCCCCGATGCTGCTTGGGCAAGAGCTGGGTCCCAGAGATTTGTTCCTAGGGGGTGCTACTCACCTACACTATTCATCTCCATCACAGGTGCCCTGGAGCTCCTGGACTACCTTATCCACACTCTCCCACGAGAGGGCGATATCAGTGGCCTGTTTCCGGTCCAAAGATGGTTCAGCCAGCAATTTCCACTGTGTCGCCATGTCGTTAACTCCACACACAAGCCCTGTCACATCTCCGTTAGAGATGGCCTATAATCGCAGTGCTCAGCCAGTTTGCATAAGCTGGCTAGAAACTCAGTATAAGACATCCCCGAGGTTCTCTTGGCAATATTAAACCGGTATCTTTGGACAGTGACTGATGGTTTGGGGTCAAGGTGGTCTACCACCAGTTTATCAAACGTCGAGGAGTCTGGGGCCACAGGGTAGGTTAGGCTCTTTATGATGCTAAAATTGGGGGCCCCACAGAATATCACCTTCTGGCGGTCATCCCCTGGGTAATAGCATTCTCCCTGGAAAAGTAATGCATTCGCTCAGCATACTGAGCCCAGTCTTCTATACTTGCATCAAAAGTGTTGGGCCTCTCGAAGAGCGGCATTTTAAAACCAGTGCTAACCTTGCTCCTCTATAGTGAGATACAGCCATAGTCTGGATGTCCAGCAGCACCACCTGTAGTTCCGTTTTGTCCTCGTCGTCAATATGGTAAACAATGAAGAGTCCCGACAACAGTAAGTCCAAGAAGTTTATTTTCTTCTCACAATAAAACCACACAGCAGTGAGGAGCATACCTATTCCCAGCCAGGACCATCCAGAAATGCTGTCTCCCTTCTGGGTCGGCTTTTATCTCAGGAAATTAATGAGTCCCGCCATTGAGACTATGCCCTTCAGCGGGGGAGCTCGTATTCCACGAGCCCCACGGAGATATCAATCGGGCCTTTCTCGTTGTAAATCGCTTTTGGCACGTTTAGGGTTACCAGTCCAATCTTTAGACTTGCTCCGGCTGAGGTGGGTGGCTTTTGCATACTGTCCAGCATCTGCAACTCCAGATCTTCAGTTAATGGGCTGTCAGATTAATTTTCCCTCTTGGTATTGGTATCATGCCAACGTATAGCCTCAATCTTACTTTCAAGGACTCCATTTTTGGATTACCATGTTGAGCCACTTCACACAAGTCTGTGAAGATCATAATGTTGCACGACACACCAGTGTCTATCCAACACTTTATGTTCACATGATACTCTACTTCTGCAATCATCATTTTAACAGTCAAAACCATTTATCACATGTAGACTTAATGGAACCAATCTGTTGTATGTTGTATAGTGATTCGTCAGGCTCATAGCTGACAGTAGCCATATGTATAGGCTTGTTTCACTTCTTTCTAGCCACACAATTGTGTGCAAAATGATTTGGCATATTGTAGTTAAAACACTGCTTTCGTCAAGCCATGCAATTTTTCTTTGCCTATGTATGATGTCCTCTGCCATGTTTGCATCCTGTCTTTTGTCCATGATTGTTCTGCTATTTTGACCTGGAATGTCCATCAACATAATGCAACTCCTGGTCTGTTCTGCCATATATGTGCTCTAGCTGATGTTTTACACCTGCGCACTTCTGCACATGTCTATCACATTCTTGAGTGTAAGTCTTTGCTCTCTCAGTCGACATGTTCTCACTGTAGGATCTCTTATGCCTAAGACAATCCTATCTTTAATGAGATCATCCTTTAGTTGCCTGAATTCACAGGATTCTGTGAGCTGTGTCACTGCAGTCACATACGAACACTGGACCCTTTTCCACCTTGTGTTGAATACATATCGTTCATAAGTTTGTATTCAAAGTGTGTCTTCAAGGCTTTCAGTATCTTTTGTATGTTTTTCTGTCCTTTGGAGAGATTTAGGGTGGAGTACAAATTGTAACAATCTCTCTACCAGCAGTGTTAAATGTATTGCTACTTGTATCGGCTCCAGCGTGTTAATTAAGTCTGTTGTAATCTCATAGTTCTGCCGCTGCAAGTGGAAAACCTGCCAGTTCTGCTGCATATTCCCTTTCATTTCAACAGGAGCGTGTGATGATATGCATACATGTATATCTGTATATAACTGTACAAATGTATAAAGCTGTTTATCAATGTACATAATCAAAGGTATGACCTCCTGCCAGTGGGTGGCGCCAGACACACATCACGTGACTGACATGACTCGGCAGTTGGTGGTAGGACGGATAGTAGACACTCGCACTTAAAGTAGTTCCCTAGGAGCTTGAGTATCTTTGTTTTCATCTTCCCACGTGTTTAACAATAAATCATCGTTCTGGTTGAACACACCTATGTTCTGTGTGTGTCTTCATCATCGGGGGAACCACGAAACACAACCAGAGGAAAATTTGTAGTCATTTTAACTCATTCAGTGTTTTACTTGCAATCTTAAGTTTTTGTTTGTTTTTCCTTGGCAGTGGCTTTTCTCAGCAGGTTTGAATATTTCTATGTTCCTTTTTTAGTAGCTGTGGCTTTTCTCCAGCTTTTCAATAAGCAATCTCAGCTCCACTTCTGACACCGTTAAGAGCTTAAAGACTACAGTGTTTCTAATGTGATGACTTTATTGGATAAATGCAACATGACTTCCCCCAGCAGTGTGCCTCGTGGCAGAGGCCACATTACTACAGCGAGCCAATAGGACGTGGAGTAATGATTGCATTTCAAAATCCAAACATTATTAATGAGGCTTCAAATGAACAGCAGGTTGTTGCATAATTCACCTTTTAAGTTTACCTCATAAAAGACTGTATTCGTACGTCCTATTTCCCAAAGATTATCCTGTACCTTTCGATGGATACAGTTATATTGTCACTTTCAAAACAATTTCAGTGAATACCCTTATGAAAATGACAGCGTGACTTGATGGTCTGATCTTTTGATCAAACACCGGGGAAAAAAATGTAAAAGTCAAAACAGACTGCTCTCCCCTTTGAGATGGAGCTGACTGGTGGTGATTTAACCCGAGGGTCACCACACATTAGGCGAGGGATAAAGTTGAGAAGGCAGGACCTTCATGAATACCTCAACCAGTATTGAACCCGCGTTAGAGTGATACAGCACAGAAACAGGCCCTTCAGCCCACCGTGTCTATGCCGACCATCAATGCCAATCTATAGAATCCCATTTATCAGCACTTAGTCCATTGCCTACTCTGCCTTGGCGATTTAAGCGCTCGCCCAGATGCTTCTTAAATGTTGAGACAGTACCTGCCTCCACCACCTTCCCGGGCAGCGTGTTCCCTATTTCCAACACCCTCTGGGTGAAAAAATGTTTCCTCAGGTTCCCACTAAACCACTTATTCCTCACCTTAAACCTATGTCCTCTAGTCTTAGACACCTCTGCCATGGGGAAAAGATGCTTATGATTCTTATACTTGTTGGCATCGCTCCACATCACAAACCAGCCGTCCAGTCAACTGAGCTAAATTCCTAAGTACATAAAACAAAGTTGGTAATTCGCACCGCCTTGATTTTGTACTAAGTGCAATGTATCTGCAGGCCAGTGTGATGCTAAAAGCAGCCCAAACAGTCCATTGGACCTCAGGGGAACTTAGTATTTTTAATGCTAAGAGAAATCTGAACTGTTGCCCCTCTGATAATATTAAAAATTAAATGCTGGGAAACAAGAATATAAGCTGGAAATTATGAAGGCTAAATCAATAGTATTCAAATCTGCCCATAGAGCATAATAGAATTTATTGTGCGGAAGGAGGCCATTCAGCCCATCGAGTCTACATCGGCCCCCAAAAGAGCACCCTACCCAAGCCTCCACCCTATCCCCGTAACCCAGCATCCCCACCTAATCTTTGGACACTAGGGGTCAATTTAGTGTGACCAATCTGCCTAACTCCTACATCTTTGGACTGTGGGAGGAAACCGGAGCACCAGGAGGAAACCCACGCAGACATGGGGAGAATGTGCAGACTCCGCACAGACAGTGGCCCAAGCGGGAATCAAACCTGGGACCCTGGCGCTGTGAGGCAACAGTGCTAACTACTGTGCTACCGTGCCGCCCATCATATTTGCCAGCTGTGAGTTTGAGACCAGTCAGTTTAGAATGACTGCGTATTGTACTGAAAGTTAGAGGGCTTTCAGGTGGATGCTGCTCCTGAGCTGGTTCAGGCTTAATTTTAAAAAATATTTCCCCTTCTTATGGCAAAGTAACTCACTTCTACTTTCTGGCATCTCCTGGATCGCATGAAGTCATCGAAGATTGTAAAGTTGCTTACTGTCAGGGCGGCATGTGGCGCAATGGATAGCACTGGGACTGCGGCGCTGAGGACCCGGGTTCGAATCCCGGCACTGGGTCACTGTCCGTGTGGAGTTTGCACATTCTCTCCATGTCTGCATGGATTTCACCCCCGCAACCCAACGATGTGCAGGTTAGGTGGATTGGCCACGCTAAATTGCCCGTTAATTGAAAGAAAGAAAAAGAATTGGGTACTCTAAATTTATTTTTAAAAAGTTGCTTACTGTCACAAATGTAACTTCAGAGCACTGAGTCTGCAACCATTATTTGAGAACAGATGTGTGTTAATCCATAAAATCGAATAGGTGACAGCAAGTTTAGGGTTAATTTTCTTGGTGCCCCCAATGTAAATGACTACTAGATGAACAAGGGGGCTGTGTTGTCATCTCTGATTTATTTAAATTAAGGATATACATCATAAATCTTGTGAACTTCACCATGAAAGAAAGATTTACGTATTTTACACAAGTTGAAAGAAGCAGATGCAATCGTACTGATGAGTTGAGGATTTTAGTTACTGGAGTTGAAACAGATCATGGAAAATAATATTTAAAACAAAATGGTTTGCAAGACTTTACAATTTGTAAAAAATAAAGGTTAGCAAGTGATAGTAACAAAATTTATTTTCGTCACAGATAAGGCCACCCATAATTGTCTTTGAGAGATGGTAAGTGTGTTTCTTAATGAACCCATACTGCCCATGTGTCCTATAATGCTGTTAGGAAGGGAGCTCTAGGATTTTGAGCCAGCAGCAGTTAAGGAACAATGATATATTCCCAAGTCAGGCAGATGCATGGTTTGGAAGGGAACTTAAAGGTGGTGATTTTCCCATGCATCTGCTACCCTTGTTCTTCTAGGTGGTAGAGGTCGCGGGTTTGGAAGGTGCTGTCGAAAGAGCCTTGTTGAGTTGCTGCAGTGCATCTTATAGATGGTACACACTGTGCCATTTGGTGTCGCTGGTGGGAGGACTGAAATGTTTATTGCAGTGGGTGGCATGCTAATCAAGAAGGCTGCTTTTTTCTGGATGGTATTGAGCTTCTTGAGCATTGTTGGAGCTGCACTCATCCAGGCAGGTGGAAAGTATTCCATCGCATTCCTTTTTAAATATAAATTTAGTGCACCCAATTCACTTTTTCCAATTAAGGGGCAATTTTAGTGTGGCCAATCCACCTACCCTGCACATCTTTGGGTTGTGGGGGCGAAACCCACGCAGACACGGGAGAATGTGCAAACTCCACACGGACAGTGACCCAGAGCCGGGATCAAACCTGGGACCTCAGCGCCGTGCGGCAGCAGTGCTAACACTGCGCCACCGTGCTGCCCATTCCATCACATCCCTGACCTGTGCCATGTAGATGGTGGACAGTCTTTGGAGAGTCAGAAAGTGAGTTGCTCGCCATAGAATTCTTAGCTTCTGACCTGCTCTTGTTCCCACAGTACTTATTTGACTGTTCCGTTTTGGGTCAGTGATAACTCCAGGATGTTGATAGTGTGGGTTTGGGGGGGAGGGGGGGAGCGGAATCAGCAATGGTCATGCCGTTTAGTGTCAAGGAGAGGTGGTTAGATTCTGTCTTGTTGGAGGTGCCTGGCAGTTGTGTGGCACAAATGTAACTTGCCAGCTATCAGTCCAAGCTTGAATATTCTCCTGCATTGCTGCATTTGAACATGGACAGTTTCAGTATGTGAGGAGTCACAAATGGTGCTGATCATTGTGCAATCATTCATGAAAGTTTCCATTTTTGACCTTTTAATGGACCCGAGGTCATTGATGATACAGATGAAGATGATTGGACGAGGAGACTATTCTGAGGAACTCCTGCAGCGATGTCCCAGGACCGACATGATTGACTTCCAACAACCACAACCGTCTTCCAAAGAGTGGAGAATATTCCCACTGATTCCCAGTTACTTATGTTTTGTTACGACTCCTTGATGGCCACATTGGGTCAAATGCTGCCTTGTGACCCCAGTCATTCAATCAAACCAAGTCCCATCCCATCTCTCTGGTGCCGAAAATTCTGAAACTCCTGTTCAAATTAGCAGAGACTAGCAGAATGTTCTCTCCTGCAACTTCTGAATTCCTCATTCTCTCTGCTGCTTGACTTAAAGATATTTGTCCATCAATCACACATGGCTCAAAAATGATAATGCCAAAATAAAAGAAAGGGGAAATAAGGGAATAAACAGGAAGGACCTTTACAAGTGCCTTAAAAAAGGAGGCACGACATACCTACCTGTGCCTGAGCTGCCCTCTATGGTAGGCCACTGGAGTGGGCTGCACTGCACAGATCTCGCCCAGCCTGAGTTGCGAGGTGAGGTGAGATAGGATTTTGAGGTAAGTAATTTTGTCTGAGTAGTGATGTAGCAGCCAACAACTCAATGCCTAATTCCTAATGAGCTCTGATGTTTTTGACCAGCCTTGCAACAATTTTCACAGGTGAAGTGTTCAACCAAATAGTGCAAAGTGAACTGACTGAATCATCCGTGGGTGAAGTTTCTGCTCATTGTTTCACATCAAATTTCCAAATCCTGTTTTTAAAGGATTTTTCAAATTGACTCCATCAGAGGTTAGGGCCGAATATAAAGATAAAGAAAGCTATTTGGAGCGATGTGTAGTCATGGGGATTTTATGCCCTATCTAGAAAGGAACTGGAAATTGTCATTTCAATTGCATTTTAGAAGTACATCCACCTGAGTGTACCCATAATGATTCATTTTAGCGATGGTTATTCTTCGTTTCAAGAGTCATCCAGAGACCATGGACAAACAGAACTACAGGTTGTCAGGGATAAAAAAGGAGAAAGGTTTGGAAACAAAGGATCTAGAAATATTTGAGAGAAATTATTTAAAAGTATAAAGAAATTATTAATTTTGATTTCAATCAGTTGGCTGAATAGCCAATATCAACAAAGCTACTTGGAAGATTTAGAATTGTTTCAGGCTCAAATAATAAAGAACAATGTTAGAAAGACAATATTTGGTGGGCAAGGCGATGCAAGATATTTTCTTTTTTATGCTCTTTTAAACTCTTCAAGATTGACAGAATATTTATAAACCATGAAATCAATTTGAAAAATCCTTTAAAAACAGGATTTGCAAATTTGATGTGAAACAATGAGCAGAAACGTCACCCATGGATGATTCAGTCAGTTCACTTTGCACTATTTGGTTGAACACTTCACCTGTGAAAATTGTTGCAAGGCTGGTCAAAAACATCAGAGCTCATTAGTAATTAGGCATTGAGTTGTTGGTTGCTACATCACCACATTGTGAACATGTTAGCCACGTACGATTATGGTAGCTTACAGTACTGGATGAGCAAGACTAAGATCATAAATTCACATCTCACCATGTCAAGTTGTGAAATTGAGTTCAATAAGCCTGACTGTTTGTAGGATTACACACATAAAAGGTGCTAGATTGTTGCAGAGAAGAAAGCCATAATTTTAGATGCAGACAGAAAATTACAAAATCTAAAAGAAGGTGACAAAATGTGGATGATAGAGATAAAGACCAGGAGAATAATTCAGTAAGGAGCCTCAGAACATCAGTCATATACTATCAAAACACCAGATGCGTCCGTGAGGCAGAATGGATATTGTTCGGAATTTTGTCAGGCCAACGAGGGTCTCTGTTGGAGACCAGGTGACAAATCCCTATTAGTTCCATGGGAACAGCCTGAAAAAAATCAAGTGTCCTCTCAGGCCTTTCCCACGATTGAGATCCCCAGCACATAGTGAGGGCCGCAGAAGGCTGTGGAGGCCAAATCACTGAGTGTCTTTAAAACAGAGATAGATAGGTTTTTGATCGATAAGGGGATCAGAGGTTTTGGGGAGAAGGCAGGAGAATGGGGATGAGAAAAATATCAGCCATGATTGAATGGGGGAGCAGACTTGATGGGCCGAGTGGCCTAATTCTGCTCCAATGTCTTATGGGAGGGGCCAGCCCCCAGGAGGTTGCTGGAAAACCAGACAACCCGTGCAGCCTCCATTTAATCCCTAAATTGTGGTGGGCCACATTGAGATAATAAGTGTCAATTGCCTCATTAACAAACCTAATTGACATCTAACTGCCGGTGACCGCGAATCCCACTTCAGTCTGTTCGGCCCTACGACTTAACCAAGACAGGTGTTCCAGCTGCTGACAGACTGACATGGTGTCTTTCCCACGTTTAAGGGGTCCCAACCACCATGGTTCCTGTCACAACTAGCTGCATATAATCCAGTCCATCATCTTGTCATGCAGAATGAAAAAGAGAGACCTTGTTTGGCCTCCTCTAATGTATACTTATCAACATTCAGTCATTGATTTTATGGTGGTTGTGAAAATTTTTAGTATTAAAACACACTTTTTTATAGCAATATTCATAATTCAAACCTCCACAAAATTGCCTCTATTTTCATTAATCTGCAACACAAGCATTCTAGAATTTTTTTTAAATTCTTTCAAGAGATATAAGTATCAAGGCAGGGCAAGGCATTTGTTGCCCATCCCTAACTGACCTTGACAAGGTGATGTTGAGTTACCTTCTTGAACCACTGCTGGCCTTGTGGTTTACCCATATTGCTGTTCCGAAGAGAGTTCCAGGAATTTGACACAACAACACAGAGGGAACAGAATTTGCAGCCCATGGAGTTCCTCTTTCTGGCTGTTAAGGCCACCTGGGCTGTTACACGGAGGCCACTTCCATAAAGCTAACAGCCTCCCATTACGGACACAGAGACACCCCGCTATTAGCAAAATGCTGGCAACCCCATGAAATGGCTGCTAATCAGGGCCTTCACTACGTAGATTCACGCCTCCCACACGCCAGTAAAATCCTACCTATAAAAAAAACATTGTAACGGCTTTGACAATGAAATAAAAACGATGAGAGTAGCCAGAGTAAGCTTGGGTCCCTTAGAAGCTAAAACAAGAGAAATTATAAAGGGGGGAAAAGATAATGACAGACATTAAACTTTGTGAAAGTATTCACAGATAACACAAACATATCGGAAATGGTGGGAGCCAGGGACCTAACGAGAGTTAGGAACTTAAAATAATTAACTTGCAATGAAAAGATACTGATCAAATTAATGGGATTGAAAACAACAAATGCCCTTGACCAGATTGCCCAGCGTCCTAAAAGCAGATGCTGCAAAGAAAGTGGATGCAGCAGTTGTGATCTTCAAAAATGCTGTAGATTCAGGAACTGTCCCAGAGGGTAGCAAATGTAACATTGCTATTCAAGAAAGGAGGGAGAGAGAAAACAGAGAACATTTAACCTGACAGAAGTCATCAAGAAAATGCTGGAACCCATTCTTGAGGAAGTAGTAACAGGGTACTAAGAAAAGGATAATATTAGGCAGTGTCAACATAGTTTTCAGAAAGGGAAATTGTTTTGAAAAGTCTGTTAAAGTTTTTTTCAGGATGTTATTCATTATAAAGCAATGCTTGTTCAGACCAAGCTGCAACATTTCATTATGCAATATTTTTGTAAACTTTTTTCACAAAGAAGGTGGCTCACCACCACCTTCTCGAGGGCAATGAAGGATGGATAATAAATGCTGACCTAGACAGCGACATCGGTGAAAAGAATAAAACAAATCTTCGTAAAAGCCTCACTACATAAGAACCACCAGTGTGTGGCGCACTGTGACTGCAACTAACTGATTGCATTCACTTAACATCTCTGCCCCATACTATTTCAATATTACATCAGAGTTTAGATGACTTTTCAAAGTCATATCTGCTAACATCTTTGCACTGTATTACACTAATTTACCACCTTGTTTATCTGTTCTCTGGTAGCCACAGCAGTATAAAGAACACCACAGGTTAGTTTAACATTGGTGGAGGAGCTTTTAGCTAATTATCAGCTACTTGGACAAGTATGGGCTAATAAAGGAGAGCCAGCACGGATTCTTTTAAGGGCTGTCATGATTGACTTAACTTGATTGAGTACTTTGCTAAGATAACAGAGAGGGTGAAAAGGGCTGTGTATATAAACTTTCAAAAGGTATTTGATAAAATACCATGTAATCTTGTTCGTAAAATTGAAGCCCATGGAGTAAAAAGGGCAGTAACAGCATTGCAAAGTTGTCTGAGGGAAAGAAAACAAAGTAGTGGTGGATAGTTGTTTTTCATATGTATGGAGGTAGACAGTGGTGTTCCCCAGAGTTGGAACCACCGCTTTTCTGACGTACATTAATGTCGTCAAATTAGAGGGACAAGGCACAATTATGAAAATTTACAGGTGGCCTGAAACTTGAAAGTGTAGTAAACAGTGAGAAAGATAGTAATAGACTTCAAGAGGAAATGGAGAGGTTGGTGACATAACCGGGAACATGGCAGATCAACACAAACGTATGAGGTGATGCATTTTGGTAGGACGAATGATGAGAGACAATACCAGCGAACTGGTACAATTTTAAAGGGGAAGCAAGAGCATAGAATCATAGAATTTACAGTGCAGAAGGGGGCCATTCGGCCATCAAGTCTGCACAGGCCGTTGGAAAGACCACCCCACTGAAGCCCACACCTCCACCTAACCTTTTTGGACACCAAGGGGCAATTTAGCATGGCCAATCCACCTAACCTACACAACATTGGACTGTGGGAGGAAACCGGAGCACCCAGAGGAAACCCACGCAGACACGGGGAGAACGTGCAGACTCCACACAGACAGTGACCCAAGCCGGGAATCAAACCTGGGACCCTAGAGCTGTGAAATGACTGTGCTAACCACTGTGCTACCGTGCCGCCCATAGCAGACATATTTTGTGCTGTATATATGCAACTCTTTGAAGGTGTCAGGACAAGTTGAAAAGGCTGTTTATTAAAAAAGCATATGAAGTCCCTGACTCATTGAATACAAAAGCCAGGAAGTTACCCTAAACACTCATTCAGGACTACTGGATAATTGGGCGGGATTCTCCACTCCCACGCCGAAGTGGCCGCGCCGTCGTGAGCGCCGTCGAGGTTCACGACGGCGCGAAACGGCCCCGTTCCCGACCGATTCAGGCCCTGACAATGGGCCAGTATCGGGGCCGCGTCATCTGCACGCGCCAGGCCTTGTCGCCCGCATAAAAGCGGCGCCGCATAACGGACGTCATCCGCGCATGCGTTGTTGCCGTCCTCTCTAAGTCCGCCCCGCAAGAAGATGGGGGACGAATCTTGCGGGGCCGCGGAAGGAAGGAGGTCCTCCTTCTGAGAGGACGACCCGACGATCGGTGGGCACCGATCGCGGGCCACCCCACATTCCAGGTGAAGCCACCGGTGCAGGATCCCCCCACAGGCCGTGCCCCCCCCCCCCGCCCCCCAGCGTTCACGCACCGCCCACGACTGCAGCGACCAGGTGTGGACGGCGCCAGGGGGAACCCGCCGTTTTGGCCTGGCCGCTCGGCCCATCCGGGCCTCAGAATAGCGGGGGTGCTGGAGAATCGCCATTTTCGGTGTCTCCGGCGATTCTCCGGCCTGCAGCCCGCGAAACTCGACCGGGCCGTTCCCGCCGCTTGGGAGAATCGCGGGAGGGCGTCGGACAGGCGTCTCCGGAAATTTTGGCAGCCCAGGCGATTCTCCCAACCGGCTTGGGAGTGGAGAATCGCGCCCATTGTGTCCAGTTCTGAGCTCAGTTTGAACAATGAGATTGGAATAATTTTGAATGAACTTGCAGGTTTTTCAAAATTTTAGGAAGGGCCACTGTACAGCAGACATTTACTAGAGTGGCTGAAGGGGTGAGGAATTCAAAAGTTTTTAAAAATAAATTTAGAGTACCCAATTATTTTTTTCCAATTAAGGGGCAATTTAGCGTGGCCAATCCACCTAACCTGCACATCTTTGGGTTGTGGGGGTGAAACCCATGCAGGCACGGGGAGAATATGCAAACCACACAGTGACCCAGGGCCGAGATCGATCCGTGTTCACAGCGCCATAGGCAGCAGTGCTAACCACTGTGCCACCATGCTGCCCAAGAAATTGAAAAGTTATGTGGAGAGACCAGAGCATTTAGGAAATTTTCCTCAGCAGAGAAGTCAAAGAGGAGATTTGATAGAGCTTTTTAAATCATAAAGTGTTTCAATCAAGTAAATAAACAGCAACTGTTTCCAGTGGCTGAAGGGTAAATGACCAGAAGGCACAGCATTTATATGATTGCGAAAGAGCCAGAGGTGACATGAGGGAAAGATTTTATTTACATGAGAATGGTTAGGATTTGTATTGTACTGCCTGATACTAATTGTAGCTACTAAAAGAGGATTGGATAAAATAATAAACTGTAGAGATATGGGGATCGAGCCAGAATGTTGGACTAAGTGAATTGTTTTGGGGGAAGCTGGGGAAGACTTGATAGATCAGGTGGCCGCCTCCTGTGCTGCGCTGTTCTCTGCTTCTATGGCACTGGATTAGTTTTCTTAAAACTGCTTTAAATAGTTTTGCAGTATCAGAGTTAATTGACAACATTTATTCCCACAGACTCATGGATCTGTAGGTGAACCCTGGTGGATTTGGGTGGAAGATCCTGTGAATGACCACATATATCACTCGGAATATTTCCTCCTCCAGAAGAAGCAGGTGAGATGTAACCACATAACTGCTTCAGTCATGATAGTTTCCCCATTACTACCAAGTTTGTGGTCTGTGGTTGCTACCACAGTGAAGTAGAATTGATATATTGCTGAATTCGTCGGAGAATGTTTCCTACAGGAAGCCCATTTTTGTTGACCATACTGGGAAGACAATTGAAAGTTATCTTATTTGCACTACACACAAATATATGCTCATGATATGTCTAAAAGCTGGTGATTTTAAGACAAATGTAAATATGCAAGGTCAATCCTTTATGCTCATTCATGCCTGCTACTATCTACAATTTGCCAATGCTTCTTACAGCAATATTTAATCAGCGTTGATTAGCCCTTTCGAACTTTCCCAGAAGCGGGTAATGTCGAAGTCATCTTGTGGATTCATGTTTTGTTTCTCAGCCTCAAGATTGGCCAGTCCTTTGCTGGTCAGTTTGAATGGAAAACGTGGATTCTAATAGTCAGATTAACATTGCTACTTTTCCTATCTGACCCCATCTATTTTATACAATCATAGAATTTACAATGCAGAAGGAGGCCATTTAGTCCATTAAGTCTGCACCAGCCCTTGGAAAGAGCACCCTACTTAAGCCTCCGCCTCCACCCTATCCCCGTAACCCGACTCTTTTAGTAAAAGGGTTCTAAGTAAGAATGCTGCTAACTAAGTATATGAGAAGATGATCTAAAGGCAAGAATTATGATGAAAAGGGAAATACAATTCTCTGGTGGTAACTTTCTCTGGATGCCTTAGGTGCTAAAGAGCTTCTGAGGTGAGCCAGCTGGGGGCCTAAGCTGCAATAGTTCACCACAAGACTGCCCTGCTGATAAAGGAGTTGAAGCACGAACTAAGAATAGCCTCCTGGAGGATCATAAATAGGTTGACAATTAAAATGCCTGCTAACTCTTTAAGGACCTTGGATGTTCTATATTTCAGACTTCAGATAGATACGAGTAGTTCTTGCCATATAGGCTTTTGATGTGTACTATTTAAATCAACATCTTTACAGTAACTAGCTGAACAGGAATAAAGTAAGTCATCACTGAAGGCATAATTTCAATCCATGCTCAGCTTGCACTCTTCACTTAGAAAGATCAAAGAACAATGCAGCACAGGAACAGGCCCTTCGGCCCTCCAAGCCTGTACAGGTCACGATACCAACCTTTGCCAAAACCCTCAACACTTCCTTGTACCATTCCCTCTACACCCATCCTATCCATGTGTTTCTCAAGAAGCCTTTTGAACACCGTTAATGTATCTGCTTCCACAACCTCCCCTGGCAACGTGTTCCAGGCACTCATCACCCT
Organism: Scyliorhinus torazame; assembly: GCF_047496885.1. NCBI lineage: Eukaryota > Metazoa > Chordata > Chondrichthyes > Carcharhiniformes > Scyliorhinidae > Scyliorhinus > Scyliorhinus torazame. The sequence goes on along the minus strand of NC_092710.1, from coordinate 281,098,356 downwards.
CTGCGTAAAAAGCCTGCCTCGCATATCTCCTCTAAACTTTGCCCCATGGACCTTAAACGTATACCCCCTGGTGACTGACCCCTCCACCCTGGGAAAGAGTGCCTGCCCATCCACCTTATCCATGCCCCTCATAATCTTGTAGACCTCTTATCAGGTCACCCCTCAACCTTCCTGTTCAGTTAGTTACTGTCAGGAGCGGATGTTAACTTAAGTAATAATCCCACCAGCAGAGACTCGCTCCTGGTCTCCGCTGGCGCCAGGAGCAGCGCCCAGGTGAGATTCCCTCTCCTTTTCCATTCAAATTTATGCATGGAGGAGGACTTGCGTGATTCTGTCAGAATTCCGGTATTAGGCCGTCATTTTGAGTGGACAGCCCAATACAGAAGTCTGGTGCTTGCCCCTTTCCATGGCAAAATGCAAATCCTGCCCCCCCAACGCCGCAAGTACATTTCAGAGACTACCTCTTTATCACAGCAGAAACCACTTAACTCTTTTTGATGTAATGAGGAGCTGTCAATCATAGCCAGTGTCTATAAACATTGTGATTAGCATCAAAGCAGGGTAGTGGAGATGCATTCAAGCGTGAAGGGAAATATCGATCATCAATCCACCAAGCAGTGGATCTGGAGTCATAAAACTGTCAGTCCCTGTCTAATTCAATATATTTCTGTGTGAAATTGAATGAAAGATTTGCATTTCAAGATTGTCGAGGGATTTTCAGCCCTTTGAAGTGTACTTGGCTTTGAGGAAGTCTCTGCACTTGCAAAAACTGCTGCTTTAAACAACTTTGTCTCAGTCAGCAGATGTTAGGAAAGGGTAAGTTAAAATGCAGTGATTTTTCAGCCTACTGCCTTGACTGCTCTTCAGCTGATTGGTGTCTCTGTTTGGGGATCTGTAGGGGAGAGTCTGTTGGGAGTTCCGATAGGGAGTTTGAGTGGGGAGGTAAAGATTTTCATTGGGGGTGGTGAGGGGGGGTCCTTACAATTGGCTTTGGGAGGCACCTCCGTTATGCGCTGACTCCCTTGACCCACCGTGGGGTCCATCGCGTCAGGACTATGCTTGTAAATACCTGTACCAATTTGTGTGTGCGTGAATCACGACTGAAACGATTGGAGCATCACAGGGGGCTGGGGAAACCGGCTTCCAGCCCGTTAATCAGGTGCAAATGGGTTCAAATGGCACATTTGCATGGTGCTGCTGGCTTGAGGTGCGTTGCTTGCCGCCGCCACCGGCGGGGGACTGAAGCATCGGAATGGGATTGGCGGCGCTGCTGATCCTGTTCTTTGGCCGACATTCGATTCTCTGCTGGATCCGGAAACCCGCCATCGGTGGTGGGCAATGGAGAACCCACCACTTTGTCAACACTTTGCCTACAAAGATATTGAATGCTGTGCCACTCGTACCTGAATGAAACCTTGTCGGAGTCATCAGGAGGAAGATAGAGCTGGACATCGTGTTAGCAGTACTCCTCGATCTGCATGAGAAATGGGAGGATTTGCTGAGGCCAGACAGAACCAGCATCAGCTGCTAGAGGAGATATTGAGGGCAAGGAAGGAAAGGGGAAGTCTGAGCAGGAGGCCTTATCCATCCAGAGTGTTCAGAAAGCATCACTCCTACATTCACAGCCCCAGACCAGTACATGAGAAGGGTGTGCTTCACTAAAGAGATTGACATAGAGATCTGCGACTTTATAGAAGCAAGACTCAAACATCACAGGACAGCCAGGATTACATTACTTGTGGCAGTCAAGGTCACAGTAGTAATTTAAAAGCAAAATCCTGTGGATGAGGAAATCTGAAATAAAACAGGAAATGATGGAAGACCTGCTGGGTTTTTCCAGCATCTTCTGTTTTTATCACAGTAATAGTTGAGTTTTATAGTACTGGAACCTTTCCACTGTCAAACTATGAGCCCTAGTTCTGGACTCCCCCACCATTGGGAACATTCTTTCTGAATCTACCCTGTCTAATCCTGTTGAATTTTGTAAGTTTCCCAAGTTTCCCACCACCCCAGGAATCAGCCCGGTAAACCTTCGCTAGTGGAGTGGTAACGAAAGCAATCTTCCTCAATATCAGCAAAACAAAAGAGCTGGCCATTGACTTCAGGAAGCATCGTGTTGTACACACCTCTGACTGCATCAATGATGCCGAGATGGAGATGGTTGACAGATTCAATTTCCTAGGTCTGCACATCACCAACAATCTGACCTGGTCCACCCACGTCGACGCTACGACCAAGAAAGCACAACACTGCCTATACTTTCTCAGGAAACTGAGGAAATTCAGCATGCCCTCATTGATTCTTACCAACTTTTACAGGTGCACCACAGAAAGCATCCTATCTGGCTGCATCACATCCTGGTATGTCAACTGCTGAGCCCAAGACCTAAGAAACTACAAAGAGTTATAAACACAGCCCAGTCCATCAGGCAAACCCGCCTCCCATCCATTGACTCTGTGTACACCTCCCGCTGCCTTGGGAAAGCGGGCAGCATAATCAAAGACCCCTCCCACCCGGCTTATTCATTCTTCCAACTTCTTTCATCGGGCAGGAGATACAAAAGTCTGAGAACACGCACTAACAGATTCAAAAACAGCTTCTTCCCCACTGTTACCAGACTCCTAAATGACCCTCTTATGGACTGATCTGATCTCTTCACACATTTTCTCTACTGAGTAGTACTACACTCCTGTATGCTTCAACCGATACCTGTGTCTATTTACATAGTGTATTTATGTTTCCCCTATGGGTTTTTTTCATGTATGGAATGATCTGTCTGAACTGTACGCAGAACAATACTTTTCACTGTACCTCGGTACACGTGACAATAAACAAATCCAATCCAATTCACTCACTCCATAGCAAGAACATCCTTCCTGAGATAAGGACACCAAAACTGCACGCAATACTTCAGGTGTGGCCTCCCCAATGCACTATACAATTGCAGTAAAACATCTCTATTCTTATACTCAAATCCTCTTGCTATGAAGGCCAACATACCATTTGCCTTTATTGCCTGCTGTACCTACACGCATGCTTTCACCAACTGATGCATGAGGACACCCAACTTTGTATCATCTGCAACTTTGGAGAAAATACATTTAGTTCCCTCGTCCAAATCATTAATATATAATGTGAACAGTTGGGATCCTAGCACAGAAAAGAGCTCCAGAGACTCAAGTCTCCTGAGAGAAAGTTTTTCTCCTCACCTCTGACTTAAATGAGTGACCCCTAATTTTTAAACAGTGACCCCTAGTTCTAGATCCTCTGAAAAAGGAAATATCCTCTCCACATCTCCCCTGTTCGTACCTCTCAGGATCTTAACGGTTTTGATACAAACCTAACCTCCCCAATCTTTCCTCATAAGACAACCCGCTCATTCCTGGTATTAGGTTCGTAAACCTTCTCTGAACTGCTTCTAATGCATTTACATCTTTCCTTAAATACGCAGACTAATACTGTACACAATACGGCAGGTGTGGTCTCATCAATGTAGAACTGAAACATAACCTTCCTACTTTTGTAATCAATTCCCCTCACTTGCTGTACCTGCATACCAGCCTTTTGTGATTTGTGCAATAGGACACCCAGATCCCTCTGCTTCTCAGACCCCTGTAATCTCTCGCCATTTAGAAAATAAACATTTTTTATTCTTCCTGCCAAAATGGGCAATTTCAATTTGCCCACATTATACTGCATTTGCCTGATCTTTGCCCATTCACTTAACCTATGCCCTTTTGTTAGCCTTCTTACGTTCTCTTTACAATTTATTTTCCTACCTGTCTTGTATCATAAGCAAACTTAGCAACCTTCAGTCCTTTCATACAAGTTATTTCTATAAATTGTAAAAGGTTGAGGCCCCACCACTGATCCCTGTGGCACACCACATTCTGCCAACCAGAAAATGACCCATTTATGCCAACTCTGTTTCCTGGCTGCTAGTCAATCTTCAATCCAGACCAATATGTTACTCCCTATATCATGAGCTTTACCTAATGCTTAACTAATACCTTTGATGTGGCACCTTATCAAATGTCTTTTGGAAATCTAAGTACCGTACATCCACCGGTTCCCCTTTATCCACAGCACATTTGACGCCCTCAAAGAACTCCAATAAATTAGTTAAACATGATTTGCCTTTCACAAAACCATGTTGAATCTCCCTGGTTGCCTTGAAATTTTCCAAGTGCCCTGCTATAACATTTTTAATAATGGCTTCTAATGTTTTCCCTTTGTCAGATGTTAGGCTAACTGACCTACGAGGTTTCAACAGAATCGTGAGATACCCCATGGTCCAGGGATCTATTGATGGCATACTTGCCACCGTGCAAACTCTTGTTTAGATTCAGAGATTTTCAGGAAGAGGCAGTAATTCATTCCCCCAGTGTGCAGCGTGTGCATGACTACCGTCAGTGCATCAGGCAGGTGAATGCCTGTTATCTATGGAGCTGCCAGATGCATTTATATTGAAACTGTCATCCACGCCACAGATCTTCAAGCCCCAGCACAAAATGCATAACTTGCTATTATATGACGAGGGATACTCTTTGATCCAGTGGCCCTCTGATGCAAATAAGCTCATTGAGAAACTCCAGACATCAATTGAGCATTTGTACAAAATCCACTCATCTACCAGTAATATCAGTGAGCAGATCACTGGGGTTCTCAAGGGGAGGTTTAGATGCCATCACTAGTTAGGAGGTGTCTTGCAAAGAGACCTCTAGAATCATGGTAATTTTCTGCAAACGCCACAATGTAGCAATCATAAGAGACCAGCCAATACAGGCAGTAAGTGTACCAGTGGGTCAGATTCAGGACTCTCAAGAGGAAGAGACAGAGCAGAAGTCCAAGGGAGCAACGGAACATTCCAGATAAACAGCCGGCATCTGTGAAGCATATACACTGCCATTTAATTGAAGAATGCTTTTGAGAGATATCCTCCAGATTCTGGAACACTGTTTTACCTTTCATGACTGAGGATCCATCAGGAGGTGCACCACTGCACTCATTCCTTTCAACTCTTTCCCCAAAATGGCCCTTATGCCTTACACCGCACTTCAACATGGGCCTGAGCAGTTTGGGCCATCTAGTTGACGGACAATTTTAAAAGAAATGGTGGAGTTGCAGAGCAGGGTACAGGAATGCTATTACCAGAGTGAGGCCAATGGGTTCCTGCTCCATGATTCCCACACCAGGACCTCTGTTTTTCCAGCCCTGTGATCTGTGGACTTCTGTGGCTAATCTCTGGACTTCAGAGACATTCTGCAAGCCCCTTTTCACTGAGAAGCCCAGCGTGACCATTGCAGCTGACTGAGCGTTCCTTGTAACACTTTGTTCTTTCATGGAAGCTGAACTAACTGCAGTTGAAGCTGCAACAGCAGTCAGCCGACACTGCATGATGTTAGGGTCCACAGACTACAGGGTGGAATTGCCCAACATCACAAGGCAACCCCCCCCCCCCCCCCCCCCCGGCTCCCAGCTATCAACTGAAAGCTTTCGGGCAGACTCTCCTTTGCTCCAGCATTTGGTATGTCATACCCATAATCCTCCTTCTGAAGCTTAGCCCTGTGAGATTCTTATCTAGCTGCATTACAGCAGAACTAATATGTAACCTCGCCTTTCGGTGAGTTTGCACCTCGGGTCTCCCACCTGATGTGGCTGCAGCCCATTAGTATCTGACAGGTTCCACTGTGAAGATCCCTTTTCTAACCTAAACTCTTAAGTTAGGTGTGGTGCTCTGCTGGTGCCTACCACAGTGGTAGCCATTGACACAGTGCAATTTTCCTCACACTCCTCCATTCCTCTGGAAGTAAGATGACTTTTAATCCTCCTATGCTTCCTCTTCTGTGGGAGTGTGGGGGAGGGCTTCTAAGTGATGTCCCCCTGCTGTGCTTCTGGCCGCAATGCTGCCACTCTCTTTCCAATCATGGCCACCACCACCTGCGCAAGGAGAGTGATCTTATGGACGAGTGGTAAGATCCTGCTGTCGCCACATGTTATGTATATACTTTTTCTAGAAATTAAAACTGGTGATTATGAATGAGTGGGCTTGATTCAACTAAATGGGAACAAAATCCCAAAAGCAAGCGTGTTTGAGAAACACATAGCTATACAACCCGAGTCCCCGCAATGTATATGGGGCCTCAGCGGGACATGTGTGGCCGAGGCCGCACATAGCCCTGTTTTGTACACTGGCCGGGGGGGGGGGGGGGGTTCGGCTCGCCAGAACTCCCCAGTGTAGCAAGAGATCTGAACGCCATTTAAAAATGCCGTCCCAATCTCCAAGGCCCTAAAGTGCTCCCCGGCCCTTACCCCCCCAGCCTGAACTCACTATGGGAGATGGGAAGGTCCCCGACCCCACACACACGACCCCACACACACACCCCCAACACCCATGCAGGGCACCCCGGCCCAAACGTGTGCGTGCAAAAAAAGTGCCAGCTTGCACCCTTGGCAGTGCCAACCCGTCAGTGCCCATACCAGCTGGCAATGCATCTGTGCATGGGTGGCACCAGCAGTGTGAGGGCACTGCCCTGCCCAAAAGGCATGCAGCTGGGGGGCCCCGATTCCCTGGCAGACCCCATTTGTGCGGCCCATTGCTGAGCAGCGCTCGCCTGAGGTCTCCGAGGTGACGGCGATGAATATCAAAGCCTCAAGTACCTTGGCAATCTGCACAATAGAGTGAGTTTAAGGGCTGGATTCTCCATCGGCGGGATCCTCCGTTTCACCGGTACTGCACTCACGCCTGTGGATTACCTGACGGAAACCCCATTGGCCGGCTGCCGGCGGGGGCACGCCACACCAGAAAACTGGTGCAGCGGTGCAAAGAATCCCACCGTAACTGTCTCGCTCAAATATGCAGATTTGCCAAAAAGTGATCCTGCCCACAAAGGGCGGGTTTTACATTGCAAGTCGCGCAAGATCGCGTTGGCTCTCGCAAGGCTTTGCAAGCCGGGTAGATCCCGGCAGCGGGGTTTCCCAGCTTTTATCGGCCACGCTGCGCCACAGCGAGTTTCCTTTTGGTGCAGCATGGCCATTGGATCGCGGCCAGTGTGTTGAAAGGTTGGTTTGTCTGTGTGCGCGAGGGAGATGCCTCATGATTGAAAGATCTGGTGTATGAGAAATATCTATAAAATGCACAATGGTATGTGGTGTTTGAACATCGGTGTATAATTAGGTGGTTGATGAAGTTTGTTCAGGTTATTATGCTGATGATGGTGCAGTTATTGAACATTGTGTTTGTGAGGCCTCTTATGTCAAATTGTTCAATTTCCTGTGGTCAAGTCTCGTGTCTGTCACGTCCCAGGCGATCTCTCTCACATAGAATTGTAGAACTGATCATTAGCATCCTTCTGTGCTGTAAATATTTGACCCTCCATGTCCACACCAACTCTCTGCAGCAGCTAGTTTCAAACCTCTGCCTTTTCTCCATAGCCCTGAAAATTCTTTCTTGTAAACTAATAATCCAATTCCTCTTTGAACATCACGATTGAATCTGCCTTCACTGCGTTCTCAGGCAGTGCATTCTAGACCTTAACAACTCGCTGCGTAAAAATAGTTTTTCTCATTTGTCGTTGGTTCTTTGTCATTCACCTTGATTTGATTTATTGTCACATGTACCGAATTGCAGTGAAAAGTATTTTTCTGTGGCCAAGGGAACATACACAGTATGTACATAGTAGACAAAAAGAATAGTAGACAAAAAGAATAATCGACAGAGTACATTAACAAATGCGACATCAACAAACAGTGATTGGTTACAGTGCGGAACAAGGGGCCAAACAAAGCAAATACATGAGCAAGAGCAGCATAGGGTGTCGTGAATAGTGTTCTTACAGGGAACAGATCAGTCCGAGGGGGAGTCGTTGTGGAGTCTTGTAGCTGTGGGGAAGAAGCTGTTCCTTTGTCTGGATGTGCGGGTCTTCAGACTTCTGTACCTTCTGACCGATGGAAGGGTCTGGAAGAAGGCAATGCCTGGGTGGGAGGGGTCTCTGACAATGCTGTCTGCCTTCCTGAGGCAGCCGGAGGTATATACAGAATCAATGTGAGGGTGAGAAGCTTGTGTGATGTGTTGGGCTGAGTTCACTACACTCTGCAATCTTGGGCCGAGCAGTTGCCATACCAGGCTGTGATGCAGCCGGATGGGATGCTCTCTATCGCACATCTGTAGAAGTTTGTGAGAGTCGATGCAGACATGCCGAATTTCTTTAGCTTCCGTAAGAAGTAGAGACGTTGGGCTTTCTTGACTGTGGCATCAACGCGAGTGGACCAGAACAGACTATCGGTGATGGTGTACCCAGGAACTTAAAGCAATCGGCCATCTCCACTTCGGAGCCATTGATGCAGGCAGGGGTGTGTGTCGTGCTACGCTTCCTGAAGTCGATGATCAGTTCCTTGGTCTTTCCGACATTTAGAGAGGTTGTTTTCGGTATACCTTGCAACCAAGTGATCTATCTCCCTTAAACCTTAAATTCTTGCCCTCTGGTTCTTATAAATAAATACCATTCTTGCAACAATTAACTACAAGTTAACTACGAGTGATAACTACGCAGGAAGTCCTACCACTGCAATTACAGGACATCATTCCTCCTCTGCTCTACCAGGACCTCGAGTGCGACATCCATGAACTTGTATGCCCTCACTCTCAGCCCCTGAGCCATCCTGCAACTTGCTACTGTGTGCTGGAGGGAACACTTCACACCTTCAATGGAAGTGGGTCCACTACTTCATGAGAATTGCTCCTAATTAGTGCTTGAATACAATACAGGCAGTCTAATTTTAGCACCTGGAGGCACAGTCCCAAAACTGTGCACTATATCCGGAATTTTGAGCAAGTGGTCCTGTTACAACATCCATTTCACACCCCTTTACCCAAAATAGCCACAAAGTGCCTATGTAATGGGATTCCCCATTAGAGCATGGATGAATTTCCAAGGACAGTGTTAGGTTGAAAGAATGATTTTATTCTAGATGAGAATTTTTACAAATTGTTTATATTGCACTTGTTCTATTTGCATTGGAAGGTGGCATAATGAACAGTTGCAAATTGAAGGACATTTTGGGAGAGGAAAAGTACCTTAATCTTCTGCTTTCTTTTATGTTGATTGTAGGTTTTGTCCAAAGAGCAGCAGCTTCTGGTATTTACCATTCCTATTTTTGAGCCATTGCCCTCTCAATACTATATCCGGGCTGTGTCTGATCGGTGGCTGGGAGCTGAGGCTGTGTGCATAATAAACTTTCAGCATCTGATTTTGCCAGAGAGACATCCCCCTCACACTGGTAATGTAGCAATGAAATACTTATTTATCTATCACGTAAACTGAAGGTAATTATGAATAGCACTCACCACTCTAGGTGGCTCAGTAGTATAATCAATGTATAATTGAACTGTATAAAGAAGGTCCCAGGTTCAATCTAATAAGCACTGATCTCATTTATAGTGGTGATGATGTCCTTACAATTGGCCTCAGCAACCCTCAGGGAAAGTAAAATCAGCCAGATTCTAGCTTGTCATCCAACATCTCCAACTGGGAGCATAAATGCACAGATTAAAGTAGGTTATGATGCTCCCTATGATAGGTTGGGCTGTCAGCACATCCTATCCAGGTTCATACCTGAATAGCAGCCATTATCAGTACCAGACTGAGTGATAACAGTGAGAATCCTGATTCAGAAGGTTGTAGTTCACGCCTCTCTCCAGGACTTGAGCACGTGACCTAGGCTGACATTTCAGTGTAGTAATGAGAGAAGGTGCACTGTTAAAGATGTCACCTTCCAACAAGACTTTAAACTGAGGCTCTCTCTACTCAGGCAGTTGGATGTAAAAGTCTCCAAGCTGCTACTCAAAGAAAGGTAGGGGGAACATGCTATCCTGATGCCCTGTCTAGTATTATCTGGTCACAAAAAGTACCAGATAATTATCTGGCCTTGTGGTATTGGTTGAGGGATATCTAGTCATTTATTTACCGTTTGTGACAAGCCGCTGTCTGCACATTGGCTGCTGCATTTACCCACAAAACAGCACTGACAACATCTCAAACGTAACTAATTGGTTGTAAAGAATTTTCCGCTGTAGTGAAGACTGAGAGCTCTTTATTAATACAGGGTTGTTCATTCTTGTGGAGATGATGTGCTAACAATTTAATTGAAAATCACATTTTGTGTTTTATCTCAATGGAAAAATTGATTGGTTAGTTCTGTCTTTCTCCAAAGTAAGTAAATGTTGTCTCATATGAATAATACCTTTTTCAATCTGTCTCCCTTCAATAAGGCATGTTGTTGTTAAAATCTTGTCTTTTGTCCCCAAAGGGGCCTTTCAGTTTGTTGGTGCTCTGTTTAAACCTTTCCTGGTGGTGTGTCTGTGCTCATATGAATTACATGTTTGAGTTCTTTGTACTTGCAGAATTGCTTGACCTGCAGCCATTGCCCATCAATGCTCTGGGAAATAGAGAGTATGAAGCACTGTACAAGTTCACCCACTTCAACCCAATCCAGACTCAGATATTTCACACCCTCTATCACACTGACTGTAATGTACTACTTGGAGCGCCCACTGGGTCTGGAAAGACGGTCGCAGCTGAACTGGCAATATTTCGCGTTTTCAACAAATACCCAACATCAAAGGTTATTTTTGATTTAATGTTCTCTATTACCGTTGCAACATTTTTGGTTGAATTATTTGAGTTGAATGTTCTTTAAGCCTTCATAAAATGATATGGCAAAATCTTCATCTCCCTGATATGCTTGCTCCTTTTCTTCAAAACTCTGCTTCTGGTAGTTTTTCCTCATCCAGACCTATTGTTTATTCGGGACTTTGACTCCTAAAGCTTAATTCAACTCTTGTCTAATTTCTAGGCTGTTTACATTGCTCCTCTCAAGGCACTTGTTCGTGAGCGAATTGAGGATTGGAAAATCCGGATTACTGAGAAGCTGGGTAAAAAGTAAGCACCAATCTGAATAGGATAAATTCATCAAATGTATAGCAAACTGGTGGAAAGAAAAACGCCTGATTATCAAAGCTCCTGCTCTTTGTTTTATATTGATTTCAATGGAATCAAGTCAGACAGTTTCTATAAGATTGGTAGCTATCCATTGAAGATAAAGTTTACCCCAATATTTCTTCAATTGGTAAATTCTTTGGCTTTTTAACTCTCTCCCAGCCGACCCCTTCAAGTTAATCATGGGTTTTGTTTTTTATGCATCCACAATTTCCCTTAGTAATTCATTTGTAGAGTATTCAGTGATGGCCTGCTTTTATTTAGCCCTCAGTAAATGTTTAGGGACACGGATACGTTGTAAGTACAGTGCAGCTCTTGTTCTTTTTAAACTTTTTAATAGTTTTATTTTTATTAAAAATGTTCAGCCAACCAGAGAAGTGTTTGGTTAAAATAAAATAATTTCAAGAAACAGTGTACTACTACTGCTGAGTGTGCATAGAGGTTTGTTTGCCTCTCAAACAGATGTTGCACTTTCCGACCATGTGTTCCCACATGTGCATTCTTCTTGTCAGCTCTCTTCCAATGGTTAGTACAACCTTTTGTATCAGCACAATTTTTTTAAATGTTTAAAAGAGGGAGGAAGAATTTTTGGATAGGTGCTGGTTTGTTTTCTAGTCTAAGTTACTGAGCAATCAGCAACATGATTGATGGCACATTGACGTAGGCTTTGAAGTGACTCCTCAGATCTCTCACTTGATCGATCTAATCTGCAGAGAATAACCTGATATTTGTGGCTACTTTGCATTGATCTAAATGTGGGCATATTCAAGTGTTCACCTCACTGTAGTCCCTGAGTTTCTAGTATGACTCCAGCCTGAGGTCAAGCTGCAGATGTTCCCAATGTTCAGAGGCATTGTTATGTCAGAAGAAAGCATCAACTTCATATACTTAGGAGAGCTGTAATTTAATTGACAAAGTACAATTTAATCATTCATGCTGTATTTTGTGTCTTACAAATAACATATCTATGAGATATGTTTATTGTATAGTAATTGTGGTTAATTGGATGCAGGAGGGGGCATTACCTAGGGATTCATATGGGCTCATGTGGATAGAAACAGATGAGAGCTCTTTTCTCAAGTCCCACTCAAGAACTTGATGGCCTCGGAATGTGCATCATTACATGGCTAAACAGGTTGCTAATTCACCTGTAAATCCAGGAGGAAAGAGCAGTCGGATCTCCTGGTCAGTATACTTGCTGTGCAGTGGCAGCCTACAAAGAAACTTCCGACAACAGACTAGCAACCTATTGCAGCTCAAAAGAAGAGAAACAGACTAGAGCTGGGACTGAGTTAAGAAATATGTCTAGGAATGCATATCTGTTCAAACAATGCTTATAAAAGTGTAATGATTGGCTCCAGTTGTATCCTTCACCACCTGGTTTTCTTGGAAATAGCATGTCAGCAGACAATGGTTGCCTCAAAGTGAAGATTGGAAACTGAGAAAAATAAAATTCAAACACCAAACTCAAACTCTAGTAGCTATTCTGAAAAAATTGCAGAAAGCAAGTATAAATTGATGTTCTCCCAAGTCTGAACCATATGACCAATGGATAAACCAAGTGGATATGTGAACGTGGGTTGCATCCATACTGAAGAGAAATCAAGGAATAACCTTGGCATTGTTACTTTCTACAAGAAGCAAAATCAGAAGTTAAGTATTTTGTAAGATAAAGTGATAAAGATTTGAACCTTCTATTAGAACTGTTGGATGAAATTGACAAGAACGATGAACTGCAAAATGCCGATGATGCTTGGTCAGAATTTGATAAGTTTAGGAAAAAAGATGGTAATTCCTTGGAAGAACATATCATGAACTTTAACAGATCATATAGACGATTGATGAAATGCAATTTAGGAATATCTAGATCAGTGCTAGCATTTAAATTGCTGGATTGTGCTGTGGTGTCTCATGGATCTGAAACTGGTTCTAATTCCATTGTCAGGGAAAGAGATCCTGTTGGATCAGATGTCTGCTGCCTTTAGCAAGGAATTCATGGGGACAAATGAGACATTCCATGGTGACACAAAAAATAGAGGACTGAATGATTGCTAAATTTCAAAAGAGTGCAGATACCGGGCACGTGGATTCATGATGAGCAGAATGAGGATGAAAACACCTTCAGCAGATCTGGCTATTATTGCAGAAGACAAAATAAGGGGCAAAAGGCCTCCCAAGAATCAGTCAATAGATGTTCCAAGTGTGTTTGAAATATTATTAATCGATTGACTTTCCAAAGCGAAGAGGTTGGTCCTCTAAATGGCACATTATGCAGAGAATACTGAGAAAGAGGATAAAGATAATGACGAATCCGAACACATTATACCAGTCAAAAAGCATTTTAGCCCTGTACACAGTGTGTTTTTCACAGACTTCTTTAACCGTGGGATGCTAGATCGTGTTTATTCTCGATAGTGCTAGATCGTACTTGCGCGGTGTGTAGATCAGATTGGTTCAAATGTTATAGAGTTACAGAGATCAACAGCACAGAAAAGACCCTTCGGCCATCCCATCTGTGCTGGTCAAGATCAACCACCTAAGTATTATAATTCCATTTTCCAGCACTTGGCCCCAGAGCCTTGCATGCCTTGGCATTGCAAGTGCACATCTAAATACCTCCAGGGAGGCCCGGCCAACCACGGCCACAAGTTCAGGGCATGCCCCAGGCTTGTCGTATTCTGGACAGCCTTCTTCGAGGCGATGTCCAAGGTTGTCGGGGTGAGGGTGGACCCATGCCTGAGAGTGGCTATCTTCAGGGTATCGGACCAGCTAGAACTTCAATGGGTAAGGGAGCTGATGCCCTTGCCTTTGCTTCCCTAATCGCCCGCCGGAGAATCCTGCTCGGCTGGTGATGAGCAGCATCATCCACAGCTGCAGACTGGCTGGTAGACCTATCGGAATTTCTTCATCCAGAGAACATTGGAATGTGGCAAAATTAAGATAAATAATAGCACTACTTGCCTTAGATTTGGCGATGACAACACACTGAGGTCACCAAAGAAATTTACAATCCTGTGTGAAATACCTGGAATAATCCACTATTTAAGTACTGATGTATTCTCTGATGATATATCTATGCTGTTGAGTAAACCTTCTATGAGAAAGGCACAAATGAAACTTGTTAGGGTGCACGGTAAGACAATTATTTGTGGAAAGTTACTGAATCTGCAGCTTACCCAGCAAGGACGTTATTGTACACATTTAACAAAATCTGGGGCTGGATTTGATAGCTGCAAATTAGGTAGTGACCACCCCACCACCGCTGTCCTTTTCCTGCAAACATAAAATAGGTCAGCAATGCATAGTCATCACACCAGTCTCCAAAAATACAGAAGGCAAGCTGACGTGAAAATCGGAAGCCTGCTGTTTTGAAATTGCTGAACTTGTTAACAATCCAATTGCAATTTTTCATTGCCTGCTGCATTTTTGGGGTATCAGATGTGAAAAGGTTTGGGAGTAATTTACAGCAGCTATAACAAGGTGGCACAAGGGCTGAAGAAAAAACTTGCCGCTGCGTCCATAGCAGAATGTAGCAACAGATTCGGCCAGCGAGGGTAGCAACATCTCTCGGTTTTTAACTTTTTAAAAAGCTTTTTGCAGCGTGCCATAAGAAATAATGAAAGATTGAGAGAACAGGGGCCCTTTAGATTTAGAACCATGACCGAGTTTCTACTAATGGCATAACCCCACAGCCACATGACATCCCAGCCTAGACTCCTGATTGGGCACAGAGCTCCCCTCTCTTTGCAATTCTATTGGCTCCTTCCCACCTGGCAACCACTAATTAGCCATATGATGCTTGATTTGATGAGCTAAGATGGCAGGAGCAAGCAGACCACTCATTCCATTCTCCAGAATTAACTGGATGGATGAAAGCCATTAACTATCTGATTGTTTCACAAAATAATGTGCAAATTGTCAGGGGCCCTAGAGGAGGAGCATCTCGCAATGTAGAGAATCATCTTCTTACATTCTCTGCCTGATGGCAAGTCCGACCACAGCACCACAACCGCCACCATGGGTAGGCAAGGAAGGAAGTCCCAAATACGCCCCAGCCAGAAAAGGAATCTAATGCCATGCAGTTAGCACCAACCTGATCCAAACTGGTGATCGCACTGGTGATCGAGCCAATTGCCCCTGGAGTCAGAGTTGCCATAGCAAAGTACACTTTTACATCCATATTGTCATCTGGAGCTATAGATAATGATGGTAGGGCCTCCAATTTTCTTTCCATCTCATGGCTGACCAGCAATCTGTCCCGCTCTTACTTTCTGCCATTGCCGTATGTTGGAAGGGTTTTAGGTTGATGAGTCAAATTTTTATTTGGAGAGAAGAGAATCTGTTAATTGTATATTAACCGTGTTTAAATGGGTGTAATTGGTAGGTTTTTACTTCAGTTCCTTTAAATAGGAACAGACTGGAAGTGAGATTGGGTTAAGAAGTACATATTTGAAATGTGGAACTCTGTAAACTTACAAAATTGGGTGAAGTTGATTGCCTCCAGTTCTGTCCTTCACATTTTGCTTTCTAAATAATTGTATGTCTATCTCTAGTGTAGTGGAATTAACTGGGGATGTGACTCCAGACATGAAAGCAATTGCACAGGCCGACCTCATTGTCACAACCCCTGAGAAATGGGATGGTATCAGCAGAAGTTGGCAGAATAGAGGCTACGTCAAGAAGGTGTCAATCATCATTATAGATGAAATCCACTTGCTAGGTAAGCATTGAGTAATGTTAAATATGTTAATAAACATAATTTGATATCTTTTTTCCTTTTCCTCCCAATTTTAATCATTTCCCTTTTTTCCTTTTTCTTCCCAATTGTAATCCTGTTCCTTCTTTCCAAAACGTAGGAATGAAAAATTACAGGCATTTATGAGACATCAATGGTGGAAATTCCCCATTTTAAGTAAAATGTTCTAACCTTTGGGTCTCGTACAAAGTAAGGGGTTTTAAAAAAACACAACTCTACTGTCAGTCAGTGCGAGCAGGAACTGACTGCAGAGTTGTGATTGGAGAAACAGCGAGTGCAGGAGAGACAGAGCTGCCTCCCCATCACTGATTCTGTCTTTCACATGCTCACTGCTGTAGTTCTTCCAATCACAGGTTCCCTTCCTCCATGCCCTTGCTGCTCCTCCAAAGACAGAATCAATAAATGCAGGAGCAACAAGGTTGCAGGGAGGGAACCTGCAATGGGAGGATCTGGAACAGTTATTGTGCTCTCTGCTGCTGCCACCCGATAGGAGATTTTAGGCTATGCTTAATCACTTAATGACCTGATGCTCGACAGTCAGTCTGATCCGTTCAACATCCTCCACAAAGCTGAAGACAAGAATTTGAATGAGAAAAAAGGAGGCAAGGAACACAATGTGAGGATTGGGGTCCAGATCTAATAGCGTGGAAGCTCAGGTGGGGATCTGTACCAAGACAGGGATACCAGTCGGTCAGCAGAGATTATCACAGAAACACACAATTTTTTAAAAAATTGTTGCTGGGACATGGGCGTCGTATGCTGGACCAGCATTTGTTGCCCATCCCTAATTGCCCTGAGGGGCAGTTAAGAGTCAACCACGTTACTGTGGATCTTGAATCGCATGTCGGCCAGACCAGGTAAGGTGGGCAGATTTCCTCGCCTAAAGGACATTAGTGAACCAGCTGGGTTTTTACGACAATTGACAATGGTTTCATGGTCATCATTAAACTTTTAATTCCAGGTTTTTTTTTTTTTGCTGAATTCAAATTTCACCATTGGCAGGATTTGAACGTGGGTTCCCAGAGTACCACTCAAGATCTCTAGTTGCCTAGTCCAGTAACAATACCACTATGCCATCGCCTCCTCCTATAGTGCAGAAGGCAGCCACTGGACCCATCGAGTCTGCATCAATCCTCCGAAAGAGCAACGCAACCCAGGCCCACATCCCTGCCCTATCCCCACAACCCCATCTAACCTTTGGACACAAAGGGACAATGTAGCATGGCCAGTCCACCTAGCCTGCACATCTTTGGACTGTGGGCGGAAACTGGAGCACCCGGAGGAAACCCACGCAGACATTGGGAGAATGTGCAAACTCCACACAGTCACTCAAGGTCGGAATCGAACCTGATGCCTGGTGCTGCGAGGCAACAGTGCTAATTATCAGTTGCACCTGGTAACTTCTTGACTTGTGCGATAATAAGTAGGTTGCTGGGCCTTTGGAATGCTGATTGCTACCTTAAAGTAAATAAAGCTGTGGTGGCAGTGGCTGAGGAGGCCATGCCAAATGAGAAGAGAAATTAGAAACCTTGCAGAAATCTATATTGCATGTTTCTAGTTTATATAAAATGCTTCTTATGGCTGCCTGATTTCTGTTTCATTGCACCAAATAGTTAGAACTTGAGATGAATCTGATCTTAGTTTATTATAGTCCATTGCTAATTGTATTTAGAATCCAAATTTGAGAGAAAGTATCAAGGAACTAAGGAAAAATGGTATCCCAAGGCTTTTTACACGTACATAAAAAGCAAGAGGGTAGCCCAGGGAAAGGGTTGGCCCACTGAAGGATCGGCAAGGGAATCTATGTGTGAAGCCAGAGGAAATGGGCGAGGTACTAAATGAATACTTTGCATCATTATTCGCCAAAGAGAAGGAATTGGTAGATGTTGAGTCTGGAGAAGGGTGTGTAGATAGCCTGGGTCACATTGAGATCCAAAAAGACGAGGCGTTGGGCGTCTTTAAAAAATATTACGGTAGATAAGTCCCCAGAGCCTGATGGGATCTACCCGAGAATACTGAAGGAGGCTGGAGAGGAAATTGCTGAGGTCTTGACAGAAATCTTTGGATCCTCACTGTCTTCAGGTGATGTCCCGGTGAACTGGAGAATAGCCAATGTTGTTCCTCTGTTTAAGAAGGGTAGCAAGAATAATCCAGCGAACTACAGGCCGGTGAGCCTGCCTTCAGTGGTAGGGAAATTACTGGAGAGAATTCTTCGAGACAGGATCTACTCCCATTTGGAAGCAAATGGACGTATTAGTGAGAGACAGCATGGTTTTGTGAAGGGGAGGTCGTGTCTCACTAACTTGATAGAGTTTTTCGAGGAGGTCACAAAGATGATTGATGCAGGTAGGTCAGTCGATGTTGTCTATATGGACTTCAGTAAGGCCTTTGACAAGGTCCCTCATGGTAGACTAGTACAAAAGGTGAAGTCACACGGGATCAGGGGTGAGCTGGCAAGGTGGATACAGAACTGGCTAGGTTATCGAAGGCAGAGAGTAGCAATGGAAGGATGCTTTTCTAATTGGAGGGCTGTGACCAGTGGTGTTCCGCAGGGATCAGTGCTGGGACCTTTGCTGTTTGTAGTATATATAAATGATTTGAGGAAAATGTAACTGGTCTGATTAGTAAGTTTGCAGACGACACAAAGGTTGGTGGAATTGCGGATAGCGATGAGGACTGTCAGAGGATACAGCAGGATTTAGATTGTTTGGAGACTTGGGCGGAGAGATGGCAGATGGAGTTTAATCCGGACAAATGTGAGGTAATGCATTTTGGAAGGTCTAATGCAGGTAGGGAATATACAGTGAATGGTAGAACCCTCAAGAGTATTGAAAGTCAGAGAGATCTAGGAGTACAGGTTCACAGGTCACTGAAAGGGGCAACACAGGTGGAGAAGGTAGTCAAGAAGGCATACGGCATGCTTGCCTTTATTGGCCGGGGCATTGAGTTTAAGAATTGGCAAGTCATGTTGCAGCTGTATAGAACCTTAGTTAGGCCACACTTGGAGTATAGTGTTCAATTCTGGTCGCCACACTACCAGAAGGATGTGGAGGCTTTAGAGAGGGTGCAGAAGAGATTTACCAGATTGTTGCCTGGTATGGAGGGCATTAGCTATGAGGAGCGGTTGAATAAACTCGGTTTGTTCTCACTGGAACGACGGAGGTTGAGGGGCGACCTGATAGAGGTCTACAAAATTATGAGGGGCATAGACAGAGTGGATAGTCAGAGGCTTTTCCCCAGGGTAGAGGGGTCAATTACTAGGGGGCATAGGTTTAAGGTGAGAGGGGCAAGGTTTAGAGTAGATGTACGAGGCAAGTTTTTTACACAGAGGGTAGTGGGTGCCTGGAACTAGCTGAGGTGGTGGAAGCAGGGACGATAGCGACATTTAAAGGGCATCTTGACAAATACATGAATAGGATGGGAATAGAGGAATACGGACCCAGGAAGTGTAGGAGATTGTAGTTTAGTCGGGCAACACGGTCGGCACGGGCTTGGAGGGCCGAAGGGCCTGTTCCTGCGCTGTACTGTTCTTTGTTCAGAGCTCATCATGTTAACTGTTTTGCATGACTGGAACTAAATCACCTTGTCCTCATAGGTGATTAACAGGGACCTTTTAGTTGGCAACCTTAGTTCACAGGTACTTAAAAATGTTCCCCTTACCGAAACGTCCCTGCCTATAATATATATAGTCCAGTAAGGACATGTTCTGTTGACACTGTGGACTTCATCCTATATTATAAGTATTAACTACATGAAAAGCTGAAGTGCTGAGGCCACTTCAGTGATTTTATATAAAAATAGTGGTACAGTATTGCTGGAAATAGAAGATAAACAAAGGGAAAACTATTACTCCATAAATTCCAAGCTCCAGGGCTGTGTATCTGCCCCCCCCCCCCTGTCCCGGAAGTTCCCAGATAAGGATTTCATGGCAATCGCGAACAACTGCCCCACACTGTGAACCATCCAAAAACGCAATTTTAATCGCAAACTTCAGATGGTCCCAACTGTGTCACATCAATAGTTATCCAGAAACCGAAACCTAAAACCACTTCTAGCTTCTGGGTAATTATTGTAGTGACTTCCCCCAACCCTTCCCACAGGATGCCCAACTACCCCCACCCACTCCTACTACACCCCTGCATTCCCACACGGGGGACCTTCTCCCCTGGGTCCTCCCCCAAGGGACTCCGCCTGATACCCCACAGGACTAACCCCCTCCCGACCCTCCGTAGACCACCCCCACCTCCGCGGGCACACGCAACCCCGCACAGAATGCCCAGACACAGCCCTCCTCCTCCCCCTCCAGTGACCCTCATGGGACCTCCCAACTGACATCCTTCCTTTCAACTGACCCTCTTCCCCCGATTGACACCCCCTGCTGGACTGGCGCTCCGCTGAACTACCCCGACTGACCCACTGAGTCAAAAAGTCAGACGAGATCGGAGCGCCTGGATTTGAAGGTAAGAAATTCCAAGCAGAGTGGCAATCCCCACTTGTGGAACAATGTTTCTACCCACTTGAAGTCTAATAATTTCATCCATTTGAAGATGCCTGGAAAACATTTGCATTTCGGTACAGGTCATAAAAAATACTATAATTTACCGGCCCCTAGCTTTGCATGGTAATGTGTATATGTCTCCTTATCACAAAAAGATTTTAGATGATCTTGTCTTCGACCACTTGTCTTTCCAATAGCCAGTGCAGACTCGATAGGCCGAATGGCCTCCTGCTGCACTGTAAATTCTATGATTCTATGACCACCAATTTTCAGACCTATTGGTCTTTGGCCAATCTCATGCCTTAGAAAGTGATGAGTTAGTATGTGATTCTTCCAAGAATTTCTCTGGTATCTCGTTCAGATGTTCTTTTAGTGGGGGCCTAGACAGTGTGCCAAGAGGTATCACATTCAAACTTAATTCCTGTCTCAAGTCAACACTTCTGGAGCAAATATCAGGAGCAGTAATCTCATTTGATCTCATTCTCCTCAGTTTGGAGGTTTGAGGCCTTTGCTCAACCCTGAGTGAGTTTAGCCTCCTCAGTATAAGTTGCAAAACCTGGAACCTTGCTGGTCCTTATGGGTCAACTGCTCACTGCTTCAAGCAGATAAGTTATTGGCGAGCCTCTTTTAATATGAATATGTGTTCTGATTTCTTTTTTCCAGACTTTATCCCAAAATGCTACCATATAATCTATTTTGTATTGTAGTAGATTGTAGCAAAGCACCGAAGCATTTTAACTTAATGTCTTTCTGCATTTTAAATTAATGTAGCGAGTGCACCCTATTTATAATACTCTTACACCTGATACTGCTCACCTGGGTGCTGGTTGTCCTTCGGTGCATTTGCTGGAACAGTCCAAATTCATCTGACTGCCATGATGTCTCTCTGGGATCTTTATCTTCCTCTGTTTATTTATTTATGTATACTTACTCATCCACTGAAAAGATTTATCAGTCTCTTTGTCATCTACTTCCTGTGGGAAAACATGATGTGGAGATGCTGGCATTGGACTGGGGTGAGCACAGTAATAAGTCTTACAACACCAGGTTAAAGTCCAACAGGTTTGTTTCAAATCACTAGCTTTCGGAGCACTGCTCCTTCCTCAGGTGAATGAAAAGATACCTCTTCATTCACCTGAGAAAGGAGCAGTGCTCCGTAAGCTAGTGATTTGAAACAAACCTGTTGGACTTTAACCTGGTGTTGTAAGACTTATTACTGTGGGAAAACAGATCTACTCTTAGCAATTTGGCACAAAGATTTTCTTTTTTAATTCTTCCCCTCACTTTTTCTGTGGCAACTTTAAATTGATGCTCCTTTATCAGTGACTACTCAATCACATGAAACAATTTTTTTCTATTCATCCTTCCAAAAACGTTCACAATTGTAAAAGCCTGTGTTAATGAATCTCTTAGCCTTCCCTATTCCAGGGGAAATAAGTTTTAGATATTCAATAGGTTTGGCGGCATCTGTGGAGAGAAAAACAGAATTAACATTTCATCTCTGTGATCTTTCATCAGAATATTCTTTGTTTTCAATTCCCCTTTCAGCCTAAAAGTAAACAGCTCAACTAATTCCAACCCGCCACCTGTAACACCTTTCTGGGACTTTGGGAGCCACAGATTCTACTCCATGCAAGCTCAGACTGCTACCATTATTTCCCAGTGTAAATATTTTGCACTTCCTTCTCAGTAAAACAATCTAAACTTTCCTTTGATCACTAACAATCATACCACCCAGGCTTACTGTCGGGCATACTGTAAAACAAGTCACATGATGCCTTTCGTTTACCCTAAATTTAAAGCTATAGTCCCAAGATTATTATAACACAATTTTAACCCCAGCATATGGTTTTATAAACAATATACTTCATGTAAACTGAATAATTATAACATTGCCATTGCTTCTGTTTAATGTATGGGAGTTTTCTATATCAGATTTTAAAAGGCCAATGTGTCTCTTGTAAAACAGACTAGGGCTTGAAAATAATGCAACTTAAAAATGTGTTTATTTTTAGGGGATGAAAGAGGTCCTGTGCTGGAGGTAATTGTGTCCAGAACTAGTTTCATCTCATCTCATACAAATAGCCCTGTAAGGATAGTGGGGCTGTCTACTGCACTGGCAAATGCCAAGGACTTGGCTGACTGGTTAGGTATCCGACAGGTAAGAACAAATATTAGACCATGGGGAGCAATTACAGATCATGGGCTAAATGTCAAATGGATTATGTGTGCCTGTGCACTTTGGGAGCACATATCATTTAATGGTACTTTGCAGAATCCAATCTGCGATTTGCAAGCTGTATTGACAGTGATGGAATGATGTGCCTGTCATCTATATCACTGATGGTGCATTTCGGTGAACAGTAGAGAAGCATTTTTTGAGTAAGCACATGTATCCTTAAAACAAACTTCTATAATTCACTTCACAGTTAACGCTAAACTGCCTTCTGTCACTTTAAAGCTTCTGTGGCATTGATTTTATTACCCCAAAGAAAACTGATAGCATAAATACTAAGGACATTAGGCCCTTGCTGCTTACAGTGTATTCCATTAATTGTGAATAGGCGCAGCTTTTACAATCAATTCTTGTTAAATGAAAATGTCATTATTGTACGAATGTAGACGTGAGATTGCTGCAGAAATGGGATTTGCATATAACAAACATGCAGATCGCTGCCTTTGCCCAAACCCACACCTGTATCTGCCAAAATCTTTCCCCAGCTTTCCAGCATCTCAATATTTAATCTCACCCAACTTTTACTCTTCATAAGTTCCAATTTGCCTGAAAACATTGCCTGCATCTTGTGCTGCTCATCCATCATGGCAGAGCTCATTGCCTTACATTGACTCCCTGTTCCTCCAGTGCATCAAGCTTAGAATGCTCACTGCTCTTTTCATTTTGTTCCACCGTATCTTTGTAGCCTCTCACAGGTCTCTCGTCCCAGTGTATATTTTTTCATTCTTTCATGGGAATAATGGCCACTTAAGGGCGTCATCCCACCAGCCACAATTTTGACGACAGCAGGAGATGGTCAAGACGGGGGGGAGTTGGGAGAGGAGATGCCTTGGACAGGGGACGGGCACATGCCTCCATCTCTGGCATCCTTTCCAAGTTGGATTCTCCAACCCCCACCCCAGCCTCCCAGTCAAATAGGGAGGACTACAAACTAAAACGGTCCTGCTCAACAACATTTCCATTAACATAAAACCTGAGAACATAAAGGTGGCACGGTTGTTTTTCAAAGTTTAATTTGTGGAGATTAGCTTTGAGAGCTAAATGTACTTACACACCGCATAGTTTGCACACATTGGTGGTCACAGGGGAGTTAGGGACATTTCCTTTTTTGTGAAAGAAAGAACGTGATTTTTTTTTTGTTCACTTTTTATTGAATATTCATCTTAATATCCAGTGTTGTATTCCCCACTCTGTAGGACATGACTGAACTTGCAGGCTCAGGTGGCCCTCCCTTCTATGCATTGTAAATAACATTGTCTGAGAACACTCTCAGCAGCGGTAATTGAAATGTAATAGGTGAACTCAAAACCCTGTAAGGGCAGCACAGTAGCACAAGTGGCTAGCACTATGGCTTCACAGCGCCCGGATCCCAGGTTCGATTCTCTGCTGGGTCACTGTCTGTGCGGAGTCTGCACGTTCTCCCCGTGTCTGCGTGGGCTTCCTCCGGGTGCTAAGGAGGTTAGGAGCGGTTATTGGGTTACAGGGATAGGGTGGAAGTGAGGGCTGAAGTGGGTCGGTGCAGACTCGATGGGCCGAATGCCCTCCTTCTGCACCGTATGCGCTATGACCCTGCCAGCACTTTGACGTGGACACACATTTGAACAACACTGCCTTTTAGGACACTCATTTTGTTTTTACCTTTACTGACTGTCCCCACCCCTACACCCCTCATAGATCACCAGGAGGTCAAGTCCTTACTCTTCACCCCACCCTCCCGGCCACCCAACTACACAACTACCTTCACCACTGGCTCATCCTTGCTGGTCCCAAGCTTCCATAAAAGCTGCAATTCTCTTGCTCCCCTCCCCCCGTGCTGTAGGGTTGGGAAAGCCGCTGAACGTACACACAACTGCATAAAACTAACTGATGTGTGCAACCTTTAAATGATCATGAACCGGGTGCCACGAGATTCTCATGCCTGCTGACTTTTTCTCAAGTTTTGCACTAATGAGTATTCATGGCAGGCAAATGTATTACAAATACAAACCTGCCACAAACCAACATGAGGCTCAACACACTGCAAACATATTACTGACTTTATCTCAACATATCACCCGCCATTGAGAAATTGAAGTTTCGCATCCTGCCTAATTAAGTCTGCATAACACATTTTACCCCCTTGCAGGCTCCATAAATTGACAATCCCATGATGCACACATGAATAAAGTGAAACCAATTCCTTTCCTAATCTAAAGACTTTAAGGACAATTATAGCACCTCAAATGCTACACCAATTGAAACCAAGTAACTCTGTACTGAGGACGAGTCCTTCTGGTCTCACAAGAGTTTGGTTATTTTAACATCCTGTATCCTTGTACATCAGCTTCAAAGGAAAACCAGTCTGTTTATTGAGTTTATAGTCGTGTGTACTTTAGATTGAATGTCAAACTGTCCATCTTTCAAATCAAACTGTTGTACTTTGAAGCATATTTAAAATAATATGTATTAATGTGTTGTACTTCTTTTCCTGTTTAATTTAGAATGGATTGTTTAACTTTAGACCATCTGTACGTCCAGTTCCTCTTGAAGTTCACATTCATGGCTTTCCAGGCCAGCATTATTGTCCTCGCATGGCCAGTATGAACAAGCCAACATTCCAAGGTAAATTTTAGGATTTCAAACGTAGGAAAACAACCTTTAAATTGTCTAACCGTACTTATTTGGCTCTTTAGGGTGCACAATAGCATAGTGGTTAGCACTGTCGCTTCACAGCTCCAGGGTCAAAGGTACGATTCTCAGGTAGGATAGCTTGAATGAGTCAACATAGGTGATATTGTTTTAATTAGATCTCTACTTTTAAGAGCAGATTATGTTTGCAGGCTGTCTGCATGAATGAGTGTCTATTATAAGAAGGAAAATATGGACTAAAAACACCCACAAAACCTGAGACTCTCCATGCAATTGTTTCAACCATCAGGATTGAGTCACAACTAATGATCCCTCTGTACAATCCATGGCTCGTAGCACTTCGTGAGACTTATTTTTCCAATTACACAATAAAAATTAATTTGTTTGAGCTTGAAGTACTGAAGAAATGCAGTGTGTCATAATTGTTTTGAAACCTCATGTTTCCTTTCGGATGTGTATTTTAAATTTAAAAGAAATTAGCGCTCATGATTTCCATGTGGTAGTGCGAATCACCACTCACCTAATGTCAAATCCAATGAGTAATCCAATTTGAACTTTAAAGATCAACATGTAACACTTGTCAATATAGAATTTACAGTGCAGAAGGAGGCTATTTGGCCCATCGGGTCTGCACCGGCCCTTGGAAAGAGCACCTTACCCAAGCCCACCCCCCCATCCAATCCCAGTAACCCCACCCAACCTTTTTGGACACTAAAGGGCAATTTAGCATGGCCAATCCACCTAACCTGCACATCTTTGGACTGTGGGAGGAAACCGGAGCACCCGGAGGAAACCCACGCAGACACAGGGAGAAAGTGCAAACTCCACACATACGGTGACCCAAGCCGGGAATCGAACCTGTGACCCTGGTTCTGTGAAGCAACTGTGCTAACCACTGTGCTATATCGTATTTAAATTAAAAAGAAATTAGCGCACGTGATTTCCATATCATAATTTAAGGGATAATTTAAAATTATCACCAATATCATAAGTCAAACCAAGTTGAACCCAAACCAAACCAAAACCTCCAACTTTCACCTCTGATTGTCACCAGTTACAGCATGAAGAACTAACTCCAGTGATAGGGGACTTTGCCAATTGTAAATAAAACATACCATGCCAATTTTCAACCCCGTTGCCTTTTTTTTAAATAAATGCTGTCTGGATAGAATGCATATTGGCTTGATCAAGGAGGACAATGTTAGGTTGTAAAGAAACTGAAGATTTGATACTGAGATGTGAAAGTGCCCATAATGTTTCGCTAACAAGCACTTATTAATTCCATTGAGAATACATTTTGTATTGATTAAGTATTAACTGAAAAAATAAATTCTCAAATGTTGTAACTATTGTGTTATCAAGTTGACAGTTGCAGATCATTTTAGGTCAGGCTAATTACAGCTGTGTGACTGAGCTAATTAGTTGTATGACATGAATGTGTGTATTGATTGTGTGAAGAAGGCCGGCCATGTCTCCTCAGATTAATTACAAGCTGACAGTCGCAAAGTACTAAACATTAATGAACAATAAATCTGTCCCAGCCTATTCAACCACACCTGTTCCTAAATCACCAACAAGCCATTATATGTTGACATTTACAAATTGTTCCGATAGTTTATTATTTTTTTCAACAGCTATTCGGAGCCATTCCCCTTCCAAGCCTGTGCTGATCTTTGTGTCATCCAGACGTCAGACTCGCCTCACAGCTTTGGATTTGATAGCCTTTCTAGCAGCAGAGGATGACCCTAAGCAGTGGCTGCACATGGATGAGCGAGAGGTACAATCCTCAATCTGAAATGTGAATCGTTTTACCCATTCTTTAGTTTTTTCAAAAGGTTGAATTATTAATACCAATGTTTTCAGGGTGAGCAGCGTGGATGCACAGATTTTCCCTGTAAATATGCCTCTTGTTGTGTCAGCACTGTTGGGGCATTGAGTGTACCCGCTATCTGCATTCTGATACCAAACTCATCAATTTACAGATGGGATTTTGCTTATTCATCAATCATAGGTTAATAGTTTTAACAATCAGAGTTTGATGCTCTTTAATATCATAACTCCATTCTTGTTTTCTTTTCTTTTATCAATCTATCCTAACTATCTGAAGTTTACAGTAAAATTTGTAGGGGTACTGGATATGCAGCACAATCCAGCAGTTTATTGAATTTAATACCAGTGGAAAACTTGAAGACAAAACAATAGCTATAAAAACTGTGTATTCATTTGACAAATCAACAGTTCCCAGTACCACTGGATTTTGCCAGAATATGTCTGCTGACATGTGTTCTTCAATTTTGTTTTACTTTTTCTAAAGGAACATGAGGAGGTTTATGGCACAGAAGGAAGCCATTCAGCCCATTGTGCCCATGCCAGTCAAAATCCAGTCTAATCTCATATTCTAGCTCTTGGTTCCCATCCCTGTAGGTTACAGTACCTCAAACCCTCAAGGGCATATCCAAGTCTGTTTTAAATGCAATGAGGATTCTTCCTCTACCACCCATTTGGTTCCAACTCACACCCGCCTCTGGGCAGAAAAATTATCCCTTAAATTTCCTCTAATCCTACTGCCAATTATTTTAAATCTATTGTATGGAATTCTTTGCAAATGGAAACAGGTCTTTCCTGTCTGGACCCCTCAATTTTATACTACCTTAATTAAATCCCTCCTCAGTCTCTTCTGTTAACAAAGAAAACAACTTGGTGAGGAGTGGGCGGAACGACTCCCCGCTTTTTCCATTCCTTGTTTGACCACAACAGGTGTTTTAAAACAGGATGTGCACACCCATTCGGTGAGGGTTTAACCGTTTACCTGCTCGACTGTAAAAGACACAGAAACACAAATTCCTTGTTATGTGAAAAGAGAATTGTATTTACGGTGCTTAACCCGGTCAAATAAAAATAACCAAAAATTGCTCTTGACTTTCACACACACATGCACTCCAGGTTCTCGAACACACTTAAAGATATACAGATTTTGTAAACTGTTGACTTGGATGGTTTCATGTTGCGCTCAATGGTTCCTCATGATTTAGCATTGAGACAATTTAAGTATGTTGACAAATGATTTATATTTATTCTTGGGAGTCAGCAGCTGCTAGGATGATGCTTAAAACACTGCCTGCACCATGTGGATCGCCAAACAGCAGACAGGGCTCATACTTGCAGGCTGGGTGGAAAGAGAGAGAGTGTGTCCCAGTCAGGGGTCCTGCTTCTTCAATGTTGATTCTGTTTCTGTTCTGTGGCCTGGAGAAAAGGAGTTTCGTAAACACAAAATAGGGTCAGTTGACTTGTCACATGATCTTACATCTCCAACTGACCAGTGACCAAACATGATCATAGCTAGTGAATTCCAGGTGCATGGATTAGATTAAGGCTGGAAGGGTCTTCTCTTATCCAGAATCTATTGCCAGCAGTGATTATGTCTAATTGTTTGTTCCTCACCCAGGTGCTGTCTGAATGTTCTATGAATGGGTCAGGAGTTGTAGCTCATTCACATTCATCTAAGGTGGTTATCTTTGATGGGTTCTTGCAAAAAGGTTTACTCCATTTTAATGCCTTTGGAATTTTGTGAGGTACAGTCATGCAAATCTCTGGTCCTCCTAGAAATTCCTGTTTCAAGCCTCTGGAATGGTGTTTCAATCCTGTAAAATTCAGAAGGACATGAGAACAAGAGCTGGAGTAGGATATCTGGCCCCTCGCGCCTGCTCCACCATTCAATAAGATCATAGCTGATCTTTTTGTGGACTCAGCTCCACTTACGCGCTCGCTCACCATAACCTTTAATTCCGTTACTCTCCAATAATCTATCTATCTTTCCCTTAAAAACATTCAATGAGGTAGCCTCAACTGCTTCACGGGGCAGGGAATTCCACAGATTCACAATCAATGGTTTTCAGCCAGTAATGACATGGTCATTTTTTGCTATAAAGAATGGCTTTATAACATTCAGCTTACCTAATCCTTCCTATCATAGAATTTACAGTGCAGAAGGAGGCCACTTGCAGTAACACGGAAGTTAGACAAAGGAGAACCAGTGGATGTGATTAATTTAGATTTAGGTAAGATCCTGGCATGGATAGAGGATTGGCTGACTGGCAGAGAGTGGGGATAAAGGGGTCTTTTTCAGGATGGCAGCCGGTGACTAGTGGTGTGCCTCAGGGGTCAGTGCTGGGACCACACCTTTTTACAATATACATTAATGATCTGGAACAAGGTACTGAAGGCACTGTTGCTAAGTTTGCAGATGATACAAAGATCTGTCGAGGGACAGGTAGTATTAAGGAAGCAAGGGGGCTGCAAAAGGACTTGGACAAACTAGGAGAGTGGGCAATGAAGTGGCAAATGAAATACAATGAAGGATGAGAGGGGATCTTATTGAAACTTAAAAGATACTGCGAGGCCTGGATAGAGTGGACGTGGAGAGGATGTTTACACTTGTAGGAAAAACTAGAACCAGTGGACAACATCTCAGACTAAAGGGAGGATCCTTTAAAACCGAGATGAGGAGGAATTTCTTCAGCCAGAGGGTGGTGAATGTGGAACTTTTTGCCGCAGAAGGCTGTGGAGGCCAAATCACTGAGTGTTTTTAAGACAGAGATAGATAGGTTCTTGATTAATTAGGGGATCAGGGGTTATGGGGAGAAGGCAGGAGAATGGGGATGAGAAAATATCAGCCATGATTGAAAGGCGGAGAAGACTCGATGGGCCGAGTGGCCTAATTCTGTTCCCATGTCTTATGGTCTTAACACACAAGCATGGCAACACGCAGACCTGCTCCTCGCTTTGGCGATGCCCACCTGACCAGGCTTTTTGCCACCATCGATGAGAGAGGGGTCGGTGGGCCAGCAGCAGGGCCACCAATACCGCCTGGGAGGCAGTGGCAGCGGCTGTCAGTGCGGGCAGCATGACAAGAGGGACCAGTGTCTAATGTCAGAAGAGGACCAATGACCTCCAAACTGCAAGGGTACGTTACCGCCACCCCTTAAATTCCCCCCCCCCCCCCACCGCCAAAATCACTGTGGCTGATACCTTGCATCCTCCCACATCCGATTTATGCTTGTTCCTCAGCATCACCTGGCACAAACCACCACAACCTCTTCATGTCCAGTTGCAGTGCCCATACATGTCACCCAGGTCCATCAAGCCTCACAATTCCCTCTCTTTGTTGCCGCAGGAGAAGATATCCCATAATAGGCAGGAAAGGATCAAGACGGGCGTGGCGGGGTCCCAGAGATCGGAGTCCTCACCCCCTATGAGGAATGGGCCCTGATAATTGTGGGTTAACAAGGAGAGAGTAGTCAACGACAGCGAGGTTGGGCCCCGCTGCAGAGGTGAGACTCCACTGCTTCTTCACCCAGATGACCTGTTGGGGACATGTCAGGCAAAACTACCCTTCCCTCTCACTGACCACAAATCCATTCTCTTCACCCCCCACCATCACCACCCAAGAGACTACCTCGAAGGAGAGCTCCAAGGAGACCACCATCGAGGCGTAACAGCTATCGTTCCCACCTTCCACCAGTGCAGAGACACACATTCCTGAGGGCGTCTTTAAGTGGACAGGCTTCTGGGGCACAATCTGGTGAGCACCACACAGTTGCTGATGCCAATCACGTGAAGGGAAGAACATTCAAGGGAGTCAGTAGTCGGAGGTCTGCTGGATTCCAGGACTCTGCTGAGTCCCGTTCAAATGCCGACCCTCTGGACAAGGTTATCCCAGAGCAGATGCAGATGCCAGGACATGGCCATGAGATTCAGGAAGGGATGTCAGCGACATTTCAGCGAGTGCGTAGCTGATTGGAGGAGTTCCAAAGACTACTGGTGCAGGAGATGATGCTGACAGTGTGTGGCGCTGAGGTCAGCACTGCTAGGGTACTGACCGCAGTGGAAAGCCTAGAGTACAAGGTCAGCACCTTGAGTGGTGGTGTGCAAGGCAAGACTCACTCCGTGACAACCATGGCAAAGGGCCTCGACATCATATCTCAGTCGATGAGGGACATGTTCCCAGGTGCAGGTGGACATTGCCGAGTCACTGAGGGCTTCGACGCCATGATGCAGTCAATGGGGAGATGCCAGGACCGGCAGAGCCAGATGACCCAGGGTCTCTGGAGCTCTCTTCCGCTGTCCCATGGTGAACCCCAGGGCCCTAGGGGCACCACCAGGGAGGAGGAAATGATGGCGCCAACCAAGGAGATGACTGCGGTCTCCAGTTATTCCAAATCCCTCCCCCCCCCCTTCAAGGGCAGCGGGCAGAACAGGATGCCATGGCGAAGCCAGTGACACTAATAAGTCGGCCGGGGCCTTCCAGCCCCAGGCCCTCCACCAGATGTCCGCCAGGGGCATCAAAGACCACAGGATGCGAAAAGCAGCAGGCTGCGTCCACCTTTATTGTGCATCCTGGGGACACAGCTAGATGTAGCAGTCGACCACGTAAGACCAAGTAGATTGAGGATCACATTCAGTGATAAACCACGAACAGCAAGCGACCCAGTACTGAACCCTCCAGAACCTGAAAGAGCCTTTCAGTCACAGAAGCACGTTTCAACCATAACCCTTTCTTACAGTATCCGCCAGGACTTAGTTGGTAGTGCACTCGCCACTGAATCACAGGGTTCACTCCAGGGTTTAAACACAAAAATCAAGGTTGATACTCCAGTGCAATGGCGAGTGAGTGCTGCACTGTTGACGGTGCCGTCTTTCAGATGATTTATTAAACTGACGCCTGCTCAAGATACCACAAAACTATTTCGAATTTCTGCCAGGCGTCCTGGCTAATATTTATCTTAGAATGGTTACAGCACAGAAGGAGGTCATTTGGTCTATCATGTCTGTGCTTGCTCTCTGAAGGAGCAATTCACTTGGAGCCACTCCCCCACCTCCTCCCCATAGCCCTACACTTTATACCTTTTCAGATCGTGATCCAATTTCCTCTTGAATGCCTCGATTGAACCTGCCTGCACCACACTCTAAGGCTGTGCAATCCTTATCTTGATCACTTGATGCATGAAAAAGCTTTTTCCTCAGATTGCCGTTGCTTCTTTTCCCAATTATCTTAAATCTGTGGCCTCTGGTTCTTCATCTTTCCACCAGTGGGAACAGTTTCTCCCTCTACTCTGTCCAAACCTTTCATGATTTTGAGTACATTTATAAAATCTCCTTTTATCCTTGTTTTCTCCAAGGTAAACCGTGATCTGCGTAATTGGTTCCAGGGATGAGGAACTTCAGACTCATGAATATGTTTTCTGCCCCAACGTCTTCAAATCCTACCTAAAGTGTGGTGCCCAAAACTGAACATAATGCTCCAGCTGAGGCATAAACCAGTGTTTTATATAAGTTTAACATAATTTCCTTGCTTTTGTGCTCTATGGCCTATTGAGGATGCTGTCTGCTTTACTAAACCCTTCAATGATTTATTCACATATACGTCCAGGGCCCTCTGCTCCTACACCCACTTTAGACACTTTTATTGTCTCCCTCATTTGTTCGTGGATAGCACACTTTTAGACGTGATCACCCCGCAACTTAAGGAAGTGCGGTCAGAGAGGGAAAGGGTGACCACCAGTCAGAGAAAGGGGGGGCAGGCAGATAGTCAGGAAAATGGTGAGGGTGATGGTTCCTCTGGGGAGTGCAGCCAGAGCCAAGTTCACCGCATTGTGGGCAGCTCAGCTGCACAAGGGGGAGGATAACGAGTGGATGAGCAATAGTAGTAGGAGACCCGATAGTGAGGACTGCAGACAGGCATTTTTGCAGCCACAGTCGTGACTCCAGAATGGTGTGGTACTTCCCTGGATATCATTGAATGACTGCAGGACATGCAAGGGCGGCATGGTAGCACAGTGGTTAGCACTGTTGCTTCACAGCGCCAGGGACCTGGTTTCGATTCCCGGCTTGGGCCATTGTCTGTACGGAGTCTGCACGTTCTCCTCATGTCCGCATGGGTTTGCTCCGGTTTCCTCCCACAAGTCCCGAAAGACATGCTTGTTAGGTGAATTGGACATTCTGAATTCTCCCTCAGTGTACCCGAACAGGCGCCAGAGTGTGGCGACGATGGGATTTTCACTGTAACTTCATTGCAGTGTTAATGTAAGCCTACTTGCGACACTAATAAAGATTATTACATGCTGATGGGGGGAGTGTGGATAGGAGAGGTTGTGGTTCATATTGGTACCAATCACATAGGTAGAAAGAGGGATGAGGTCCTGCAAAAAGAATTTAGGGAGCTAGGTATCAGTGGCTGGTGGACAAAGTTTGTTTTTGTGACTGAAAGCCTGTGTCCAGTGATGTACCGCACAGGTTGGTGTTGGGTCCCTTGCTGTTTGTAGTGTACAGCAATGACCTAGGCGCAAATGTAGGGGGTATGATCAGGAAGTTCGCAGGTGGCAAGAAAATTGGTGGTACAGTAAATAGCGAGGTGGAAAGCCTGAGATTACAGGGTGATATAGACAGGCTGGTCAGGTGGGCAGAACAGTGGCAAATGGAATTTAACCCTGAAACGCATGAGGTAATGCATTTTGGGAGGGTAACAAGGCAAGGTAAATATACAATGAACGGTCGGGTGCTAGGAAGTACAGAGGACCAGGGGGACCTTGAGTTCCATGTCCAAAAATCTCTGAAGGACGTAGGACAGGTAGATAAGGTGATGAAGAAGAATTATGGGATATTTCCCTTTATTAGCCGAGAATATAAGAACAGGAAAGTTATGTTGGAGCTGTATAAAACGCTGTTTACGACAGCGCGAGAACAGTACGCAGTTCTGATCGCCACTCTATAGGAAGGATGTGATTGCACTGGAGAGGATGCAGAGGAGATTCACCAGACTGTGATATTTAAAATATCAGCAATATAATTATAGTTATTATGATCATTATGATATAACCTTGGGACTAAGAAATGTGTGTGTGTGCGTGCATGTGTGTGTGTGTTCCACCACCACCATATGCAGAATATTATTATGAGTAGTGCACTTAACTAGTAAAGCTCACGTTCAAATGTGATCTGCTTTAAAAATTATTTTGCATCTTGTTCTGGGAATCAGAGTAATTTGTTACTTAGCCGTGTACAGTGCTGGTTCCCATTTATGAAGACAGCAGGCAGGAATTAAAGTGGGGTGAGGATTGGCGGTTAACACTCTGCAGTCCCACCTTTGGATACTTCTTTAACTCCTGAACTTTATTTGGGAAATTTACCGGATATTGTTGCTTTAAAGTTCAATGGTTGATTGATTACAGCAGCTGCACAGTGTGAATATAAATATAAGTCAAAAGATCCATCAACACTATTGCTGCATTAATTGACCAAGTCAAAAAGATCGGATAACATACAACTGACATTGCTGAGGATGAATGTTATTGCTGTTTAACATATTGCATCATCTCATGCATTAGTCAATACATTAAACCGAATACTGAACACTAGCCAGAAAATGTAGAGCACACATTAGAAGAGAATGGGCTTAAACTGTATAATGCGTTAGTTAGGCCAGTTCCGATCATTAAGATTCAAGGGATGCGCTGTGTGGAAGGCCACGAGACTGATCCCTAATGTCAGAGGACTGAGTCATGAGGGGAAAAAAGCAGAAGAAATGTGAGCTCTTGAAACTTGAAAGCAAAACATGGAAGAGTGTCTTATGGATCATAACTGAGGTTAAAAAGGCAAATCTGGAACTTTACTTTAAATTAATCTGACAGCAGAACAAGAACACAGGTAAGCTCGGGACAAAGGCCATAAAATTATTCGCACAGAAATTATTGATCTAAAATTCAGGTGTGTTTTTAATGTAGATAGTAGAGTCAGAGAATTGAGGAAACTATGGTGGTGGATGGGGTGTAGATGAGTCAGAGAATTGAGGAAACTCTGGAGGTGCATGGGATGTGGGTGTGAGGAAAGCAAATTCTGGGGAAAAATGGCTTTGGGTCAATGCTACAATTTCTTCTCGCCTCCGGCCAATTGTTCCAGAGATATGTTGGGCTTGATGCCAAGAACTTGCGTATCCGTGGTGGGATGCCAAATAAGGTTGTCAAGTGACGAATTATCGGCAAATTTTACGCCGCAGGATATTTCTGTCAGCATCATGCTTTGTCAGCAGCCCAGCAGCAAAGAGGAGCTGGCTTTACAGCAGGCAGTCTGAGCTCTGAGAGAATTGAAGTTTTAAAATGACAAGCCTGCTGCCTTCCGTTGTCACAGCCTTGCCATTGCATGAGGATTTCCTAAAAACACATCTCTCTAATTGTCAAGTGACTAATGTTACCTGATATTGATGGCTCTCCTATTCTTCCCTGCCGCTCCTGTATCTTGGCTCTCAGGAGCACCCTCACTGGTGAGCCAGATAGGGCGACTGGCTTCGCTTGCAGAAGGCCATTGTTATCGAACATAGAACATAAAACCGTGTGTACTTCCGGGGTCTGTATCCCTCTATTCCCACCCTATTTATGTATTCAAGATGCCTTTATCCCTCTATTCCCACCCTATTTATGTATTCAAGATGCCTCCTAAACATTGCTATCGTTCATGTTTCCACCACTTTCCCCGGCAGTGAGTTCTAGCCTTCTAGTCCTTACGAATGCTTCATTTTTCTTTTTGACGAGG
Organism: Scyliorhinus torazame; assembly: GCF_047496885.1. NCBI lineage: Eukaryota > Metazoa > Chordata > Chondrichthyes > Carcharhiniformes > Scyliorhinidae > Scyliorhinus > Scyliorhinus torazame. Next base: position 281,062,657 of record NC_092710.1, on the reverse strand, counting down.
CTCACAATATCCCTCATTATCCAAGGTTCCCGAAACTTGCCATACTTATCCCTCATCCTCACAGGAACACGCCGGTCCTGAATTCTTATAAATAAATAAATAAATAATCTTTTTATTGTGACAAGTAGGTTTACATTAACACTGCAATGAAGTGACTTCCGGTTGCGGCGGGGATGAGCTAGCCGCATGTTTCGGCGGCTCCAGCTCCAACGGAACTTCGGGCTCTTTTAAGAGCCCCAACGGGGACTTTGCCGGCCGAAAAACCCGGTGTGAGGTGCGTGGGAAGGGAGTCCCCCCCGAACGACGGAGGGAAAAACCGGCGGCGGCGGCTGCAGCCCGAAGAATCTTCAACCACAAGGTCAGAGGGAGTGGAGAACAAAATGGCGGCGGAGAAATCGCAGGTGGCATGTGGGCCTGAGCAGGACGAGGTTGTGAGACGGTGCATGGATCTGCTGAAGAAGGAGGTAATGACCCCGATGTTACAGGCAATAGAGGGGCTTAAGGAGACTTTAAAGACCCAGGAGACTGAGCTTCGCGTGGTGGAGCAGAAGGTGTCCGGTATTGAGGACGAGGTCCTGGGCCTGGCGGTTAAGACTCGGACGCACGAGGCACTTCATAAAAAGTGTGCTGACAGGATTGAGTCCCTTGAAAATGGAGCGCGAAGGAAGAACCTTAGGATACTAGGTCTCCCGGAGGGTGTGGAAGGAGTGGACTGTGGAGCGTACGCAAGTAAAATGCTGAGCTCACTGATGGGTGCTGAGGCCCCTGCGGGCCCCATGGAGGTGGAGTGGGCAAATCGGATCCCGCGAGAAGACCAAAAGCGGGAGAACCACCGAGGGCGATAATCGTGCGATTCTACCGCCTTAAGGACAGAGAAGAGGTCCTGAGATGGGCTAAAAAGGTGCGGAGTAGCAGATGGGAGAATGCTGTGGTAAGGATCTACCAGGATTGGAGTGCGGAGGTGGCGAGAAGGAGGGCGAGTTCAACCAAGCCAAAGAGGTTTTGCACAAAAAGAAGGTGAAGTTTGGGATGCTGCAGCCGGCAAGACTATGGGTCACGTATCAGGAGAGACACTATTATTTCGAGACGGCGGAGGAAGCATGGTCCTTCATCAATGAAGAGAAACTGGACCGGGACTGATGCTGCAGGGAACTGTTATTGTTGTTATTGTTATTGTTTTTGTTAATGTGATGGTGAAAGTGAATCGAGAAGTAAACAGGGAAGGGGGGGACACTGGGGAAATGTGGGCGCCGGTGAGGGGGGAAAGGCGGGACATAGTCGGAGAATGGGGAAGGAGAGGTGGAGGGGGAAGGGAGCTGCGCCATAAGAGGCGGGTCAGGTAAAGGGATGTTCCTGCGCCAGAATGAATAAGGCGGGAAAACAGGCGCAAGGCGGATGGGAGTTCCCTCACACCGGGTGGGTCGAGGAGCGAGCAGGAGTAGCCGGGGTCAGTTGAAGTCAGCTGACTTATGGAAGTGATATGGGGGGAGCAATCAAGCTAGATAGGGATCTAGCGGGGGGGGGGGGGACAACTGGGTTGCTGCTGCGGAAATCCAAAAGGAAATGGCTAAAGAGTGGGTGGTCAGAGGCGGAATGCGACGCTGGAGGAGCGAGCGCGGAGGCGGGATATGGGACTGGCCTAGAGAAGGTAATGGCTAGTCGACATGGGAGGGGGGCAGGTAGCCCCCCAGTGAGGCTGAACACGTGGAACGTGAGAGGCCTAAATGGACCGGTAAAAAGGGCCCGACGTTCGCGCATTTGAAAGGACTAAGGGCAGACGTGGTTATGCTCCAAGAGACGCACCTAAAGGTGGCGGACCAAGTTAGGCTAAGGAAAGGATGGGTGGGACAGGTGTTCCACTCAGGACTGGACGCAAAGAACAGAGGGGTGGCCGTTTTGGTGGGGAAACGGGTAGCATTTGAAGCAAAGAACATTGTAGCAGATAGTGGAGGTAGATATGTAATGGTGAGTGGTAGGCTGGAGGGAATGGGGGTCGTGTTTGTTAATGTGTATGCCCCAAATTGGCACGATGCGGGGTTCATGAGACGGATGCTGGGGCGTATTCCGTACCTGGAGGCAGGAAATTTGATTTTAGGAGGGGACTTCGATACGGTGCTGGACCCGGGGCTAGATAGATCCAGCTCAAGGACTGGAAGAAGGCCGGCAGTGGCCAAGGTACTTAAGGGGTTTATGGACCAAATGGGGGGAGTGGATCCATGGCGATTTCTTAGACCCAGGGCTAGGGAGTATTCCTTCTTCTCCCACGTCCATAAAGTGTACTCCCGGATAGATTTTTTTGTTTTAGGAAGGTCGTTGATCTCTAAGGTGGAAGAAGCTGAATACTCAGCCATAGCAGTTTCGGACCATGCCCCACATTGGGTGGAACTGGAAGTAGGAGAGGACAGGGAGCAGAGAACACTGGCGATTAGATGTGGGACTGATGGCGGATGAGGGAGTGTGTGCAAGAGTGAGGGGGTGTATTGAGAGATACCTGGAGGTCAATGACGATGGCGAGGTCCCTGTGGGAGTGGTCTGGGAAGCACTAAAAGCGGTGGTCAGAGGAGAGCTGATTTCTATTGGGGCCCACAAAAGGAAAACAGAGGCCAAGGAAAGGGATAGATTACTGGGGGAGATTTTAAGGGTGGACAGGGAATTTGCAGAGACCCCGGAGGAGGAGCTGTACAGGGAGAGGAGACGACTCCAGACCGAGTTTGACCTTCTGACCACCAGAAAGGCGGAGGTACTGTGGAGGAAGGCACGGGGGAGGAGGTATGAATATGGGGAAAAGGCTAGTCGCCTGTTGGCGCACCAACTGCGAAAGAGGGCAGCAGCGAGGGAGATAGGAGGAATTAGGGATGAAAGGGGAGACACTGTGCGAAGGGCAGGAAAGATAAATGAGGTGTTTAAGACCTTTTATGAGGAACTGTATAGGTTTCAGCCCCCAAAGGGAGAGGAGGGGATGCGGCAGTTCCTGGACCAATTGAGGTTCCCGAAAGTGGAGGAGCAGGCGGTGGCAGGCCTGGGGGCGCCGATTGAGGTGGACGAGGTTATTAAGGGACTGGGAAGCATGCAAGCAGGTAAGGCCCCGGGGCCGGACGGGTTCCCGGTGGAATTCTACAGAAAATATGTGGACTTGTTGGCCCCGTTGTTGGCGAGGACGTTCAATGAGGCCAGGGAAGGGGGACTCTACCCCCGACGATGTCGGAGGCGACGATATCGCTAATTTTGAAGAGGGACAAAGATCCGTTGCAGTGTGGGTCCTATAGACCTATTTCACTATTGAACGTGGACGCCAAATTGCTGGCAAAGGTGCTGGCATTGAGGATAGAGGACTGTGTCCCGGGGGTGGTGCACGAAGACCAGACAGGGTTTGTAAAAGGGAGACAATTGAATGTTAACGTGCGACGACTATTAGGGGTGATAATGATGCCCTCAGTGGAGGTGGAGGCAGAGATAGTGGCGGCAATGGACGCAGAGAAGGCATTTGATAGGGTGGAGTGGGAGTATTTATGGGAAGTGTTAAGGAGGTTTGGGTTTGGGAACGGGTTTATTCGCTGGGTTAGACTACTTTATGGGGCACCAACGGCAAGCGGAGTTACAGGTCGACATAGATCGGAGTATTTCCGATTATATAGGGGAACAAGACAGGGATGCCCGCTGTCTCCATTGTTGTTTGCATTGGCAATTGAACCTCTGGCCATGGCGTTGAGAGACTCCAGGAAATGGAGAGGGGTGACTAGAGGGGGAGAAGAACACCGAGTCTTGTTATACGCGGATGACCTATTGTTATATGTGTCGGACCCAGCGGGGGGATGATAGAGGTTATGCGAATTTTGAGGAGGTTCGGGGAATTTTCGGGGTATAGGTTAAACATGGGGAAGAGTGAATTATATGTGATACATCCAGGGGACCAGAGTAGAGAGATAGAAGGCTTACCGCTAAGGAAAGTGGAAAGAAACTTCCGATACTTGGGGATTCAGATCGCTAGGAGCTGGGGAACCTTGCACAGACTCAATCTGACACAGCTGGTAGAACAAATGGAGGAGGACTTTAAGAGGTGGGACATGCAGCCTTTATCGCTGGCGGGCAGGGTGCAAGCAATTAAGATGATGGTCCTCCCGAGGTTCTTATTTGTATTTCAATGTCTCCCTATTTTACTCACCAGGACCTTTTTTAATAAAATAGATAGGAGCATTATGAGCTTTGTGTGGGCAGGGAAAGTTCCGAGAGTAAGGAGGGGGTTCCTTCAGCGCAGTAGGGACAGAGGAGGACTGGCACTACCGAACTTGGGAGATTATTATTGGGCCGCCAATGTGGCAATGATACGTAGATGGATGATGGAGGGTGAGGGAGCGGCGTGGAAAAGGCTGGAGAGAAGGTCCTGTAAAGGGACGAGTCTAGAGGCGCTGGTGACGGCACCGCTACCGCTCTCACCTAAAAAGTACACCACGAACCCGGGGGTGGCGGCAACACCGAACATATGGGGACAGTGGAGGCGACAGAGAGGGGTGCGGGGAGCCCTGGTGGGGTCCCCTATCAGGAACAACCATAGGTTCGCCCCAGGAAGAATGGATGGAGCATTTCAGAGCTGGTACCAGTTGGGAATTAGTAAGGTGGGAGATTTATTCATAGATGGGACTCTTGGGAGCACTGGAGGAAAAGTATAAGTTACCCCGGGGAAATTTCTTGAGATATATGCAGGTGAGGGCGTTTACTAGACAACAGGTGAGGGAATTTCCGCGGCTCCCGACACAGGGGATACAGGACAGGGTGCTTTCAGGGGTGTGGGTCGGAGATGGCAAGGTGTCAGAGATTTACAGAGAGATGAGGGAAGAGGGGGAGGAGTCGGTGGGCGAACTAAAAGGAAAGTGGGAAGAAGAACTAGGGGAGGAGATAGAGGAGGGTGTGTGGGCTGATGCCCTAAGCAGGGTAAACTCCTCTTCCTCATGCGCCAGGCTTAGCCTGATTCAATTTAAGGTGCTACATAGAGCACACATAACGGGGGCAAGATTGAGCAGGTTCTTTGGAGTGGAGAACAGATGTGGGAGGTGTGGCGGGAGCCCGGCAAGCCACGCACATATGTTTTGGGCGTGCCCGGCACTGGTAGGATATTGGAAGGGAATGACGGGAGTGATTTCGCAGGTGGTGAATGCCCAGGTCAAACCAAGCTGGGGGTTAGCTCTATTTGGAGTTGTGGAAGAGCTGCGAGTGCAGGAGGCGAAAGAGGCCGATATTGTGGCCTTTGCGTCCCTCGTAGCCCGGCGCAGGATCCTACTCATGTGGAAGGAGGCGAAACCCCCCAGACTGGAGGCCTGGGTAAACGATATGGCGGGGTTTATTAAACTGGAGCAGATAAAGTTTGCCCTGAGATGATCGGTTCAAGGGTTCACCAGGCGGTGGCAGCCATTTCTCGACTACCTAGGGGAACGTTAGAGGGAAGACAGATGACCAGCAGCAGCAACCCAGGGGGGAGGGGGGGGAGGAGGTTTAGTTGAGTATAGGTCAATAGAGTATGAGGTTTTGTTACTTGTGTATTATTATTATTATTATTGTTAAAAAGTTAAAAATTTCTGTTTTGTTATGGTTATCGTTTCGTTTGTTTTGTAAGCGGGAAAAATGTTGCTCAGGGGGAAAAAAATTTCAATAAAATATATTTATTTTTAAAAAACTGCAATGAAGTTACTGTAAAAATCCCCTCGTTGCCACATTCCGCCGCCTGTTCAGGTACATGGAGGGAGAATTCAGAATTCTCAGCTGGTACGGGAATTGAACCCGTGCTGCTGGACTTGTACCAGCCCCATACTGACATCAATTGACATTTGAAACTTCAGGTGTTGATTTACATGTTGAGTGTACTGCCAAAATTCCACCAGCACATCTTCTGTCCCACCAGGGGCGACAACACTCTTGACCACTGCTACTCAGAAATCAAGGGCGCCTACCGTTCCATCGCCCTACCGCACTTTGGGAAATCAGACCATAAGACGGTGCTCCTTCTCCCGGCATACAAGCAGAAACTCAAGCGGGAGAATCCAGCTAAGAAGGTTGTGCAGTGCTGGGCCGAGGAGACAGAAGAGCTCTTACGTGACTGCTTAGAGACAGTGGACTGTTCCATATTTAAGAACTCAGCGACCAACTTAAATTAATATGCCACCACCGTCACAGACTTCATCAGCAAATGTGTGGACGACTGCATGCCAAAGAAAGCAGTACATACGTTCTCCAACAGGAAACCATGGCTCAATCGCGAGATTGACTCCCTACTGAAGGACAGATCTGAGGCGTTCAAGGCAGACGACCCTGACCTATACAAGAAATCCAGGTACGACCTCCGCAAAGCCATCCGAGATGCCAAGAGAGAATATCAAACCAAGCTAGAGTCACAGACAGACTCTCGGCGGTTGTGGCAAGGACTAAACAACGTAACGGGCTACAAAGCGAAGCCGAACAGTATCTCTGGCAGCAGCACACCCCTCCCCGATGAACTCAATGTATTCTATGCTCGGGTCGAGCAGGTAACCAACAATCCGCTGTCGAGTGCCCCAGCAGCCCATAATTCACCCATACCCACCATCACAGCTTCCGAAGTCAGATTGGCCTTCCTGAAAGTGAACCCTCGGAAGGCGACGGGCCCGGACGGGATCCCTGGTCGTGCACTCAGAGCCTGCGCGGACCAGCTGGCAGAGGTATTCGCGGACATATTTAACCTGTCCCTACTCCACTCCGAGGTCCCCAGCTGCTTCAAGAAGACCACCATCATACCGGTACCAAAGAAGAACCAGGCAACGTGCCTCAATGACTACCGACCGGTGGCCCTGACTTCAGTCGTAATGAAGTGCTTCGACAGGTTGATCATGAAGCGCATCACCTCCATACTCCCAGAACGCTTTTATCCACTGCAATTCGCATACCGCTGCAACCGGTCCACATCAGACACCATTTCCCTGGCCCTACACTCATCCCTAGAGCATCTCGAAAACAAGGACTCCTACATTAGACTCCTATTTATTGACTACAGCACCGCCTTCAACACCATAATCCCAGCTAAGCTCATATCAAAGCTTCAAAACCTAGGACTTGGCTCCCCACTCTGCAACTGGATCCTCGATTTTCTGACCAACAGACCGCAATCCTCCACAATAGTCCTCAACACCGGCGCCCTGCAAGGCTGCGTACATAGCCCCCTACTCTACTACCTGTACACACACGACTGCGTGGTAAAACTTGGTTCCAACTCCATCTACAAGTTTGCTGACGATACGACCATAGTGGGCCAGATCTCGAATAACAATGAGTCCGAATACAGGAGGGAGATAGAGAACTAGTGGAGTGGTATAGCGACAACAATCTCTCCCTCAATGCCAGCAAAACTAAAGAGCTGGTAATTGACTTCAGGAAGCAAAGTCTGTACACACCCCTGTCGGCATCAACGGGACCGAGGTGGAGATGGTTAGCAGTTTCAAATTCCTATGGTGCACATCTCACAAAATCTGTCCTGGGCCACCCACGTCGACGCTACCACCAAGAAAGCACAACAGCGCCTATACTTCCTCAGGAAACTAAGGAAATTCAGCATGTCCACATTAACCCTTACCAACTTTTACAGATGCACCATAGAAAGCATCCTATCGGGCTGCATCACAGCCTGGTATGGCAACTGCTCGGCCCAGGACATCAAGAAACTTCAGAGAGTCGTGAACACCGCCCAGTCCATCACATAAACCTGCCTCCCATCCATTGACTCCATGTACACCTCCCACTGCCTGGGGAAAGCGGGCAGCATAATCAAAGATCCCTCCCACCCGGCTTACTCACTCTTCCAACTTCTTCCATCGGGCAGGAGATACAGAAGTCTGAGAACACGCACGAACAGACTCAAAAACAGCTTCTTCCCCACTGGACCCTCTTATGGACTGACCTCATTAACACTACACCCTGTATGCTTCATCCGATGCCAGTGCTTATGTAGTTACATTGTATATGTTGTGTTGCCCTATTATGTATTTTCTTTTAGTCCCTTTTCTTCTCATGTACTTAATGATCTGTTGAGCTGCTCGCAGAAAAATACTTTTCACTGTACCTCGGTACACGTGACAATAAACAAATCCAATCCAATCCAATTCAACCCTCAAACAGCTACCCCCCCAAACTAAATTCTTCAGTTCCTGCCTAATATTGTTATAATTAGGTTTCCCTCAATGTAACACCTTCACCCAAGGACGACTCTTATCCTTATCCACAACTACCTTAAAACTTGGTGAATTATGATCGCTGTTCCCGAAATGCTCCCCTACTGAAACTTCGACCACCTGGCCGGGCCCATTCCCTAATCCCAGGTCCACGACAGCCCCTTCCCTAGTTGGGAATAACTTAACAGATGCTCTCAAGTTTCAACTACAACACTTTCTAAAATGTTTGGTAATGTTTGACATGTAACATTTGTCATAAGAAACAATGATGTTGAAATATTTAGAAATGCTTCCTATCTGGCGCCATCAGCTGTTACTAAATATTTATACCACGTTTTATCATGATACACACTGGTACATTTAATTTATTTATATGTTTTCTTCAAATACAGACTAAAATTACAATCTGTGGAATGAATAAATGTTGGATTATGTGCTTCTTAAAATATTACTACTAAATTAATATTATTATTTCGATCCAAGATGCATCTAAATTATCAATTGCATTGTTGTCCTAAGTCATTTCTCCTTCACGAATGTGGCAAGAAATGGATTAACAAACCACAGTTTCGACCTTAGTTCAAAACTTTACTTTTTACACGAGTTTCTGCAAGAGTTTCTCTTTGCGGTTTTAACAGACCTAACGAGCAATTTTTGGGCTTATCTTCATGATCCTGTTTTATTCCTTTGAATTAATTTACGGGATATGGGCCTTGCTGGTTAGGCCAGCATTTATTGCCCATCCCTAGTTGCCTTTCAGAAGGTGGTGGTGTGTTGTCTTCTTGAACTGCTGCAACCCTTTAGGTGTAGGTACACCCACTATGCTGTTAAGAAGGGAGTTCTAGGATGTTGCCCCAGTGACAGTGAGGGAGCACTTCCAAGTCAGGGTGGTGAGGGGAACCTCCAGATTTTTGGGTTCCCAAGTATCTGCTGCTCTTGTCCTTACAGATGGTTGTGGATTTGGAATGTGTTGTCTGAGGAACCTTGGTGAGTTACTGCAGTGCATCATGTACACGGTACACGGCTGCCACTGTTTGTCGGTGGTGGAGGTTTTGAATGTTTGTGGAAGGGGGAACAGTCTAGCGGGCTGCTTTGTTCTGGATTGTGTTGAGCTTCTTGAGTGTTGTTGGAGCTGCACTCATCCAGGCAAGGGCAGAGTATTCCATTACAATCCAGACTTGTGCCTACTAGATGGTGGACAGGCTTTGGAGGGGGGGGGGGGGTCAGGAGGTGAGTTACTAGCCGTAGGATTCTACAAACATCCCCACTTCTGACCTTATGATGGAAGGGAGGTCATTGATGAAGCAACTGGAGATGGGTGGGCCTCGGACACTACCCTGAGGAACTTCTGCAGTGATGTTCTGGAGTTGAGATGATTGACCTCCAAACATCACAACCATCTTCCTTTGTGCCAGGTATGACTCTGACCAGTGGAGAGTTTTCCCCCTGATTCCCATTGACTCCAGTTTAGCTAGGGCTCTTTGATGCCTACTCAGTCAAATGCTGCCTTGATATCAAGGGCAGTCACTTTCATCTCACCTCTGGCATTCAACTCTTTTTTTTGTCCATGTTTGAACCAAGGCTGTAATGAGGTCAGAGCTGAGTGACCCTGGCAGAACCCGAACTGAGTGTCCGTGAGCAGGTTACTGCTGAGTAAGTGCTGCTTAGTAGCACTGTTGATGACTCCTTCCATCATTTTACTGATGTTGGAGAGTAGACTGATAGGGCAGTAATTGTCTGGGTTGGATTTGTCCTGTTGTGTACAGGACATACGTGGGCAATTTTCCACATTGTCGGGTCGATAGATGCCAGTGTTGTAGCTAGGGTTGAAAGGAAAACACATAGGACTGGATTCTCTGCACCCTCGCGCCAAAATCGCGGCCGGCGCGGGGCGGAGAATCGACGTTCACGCAAGAAATCGGGACCGGCGCCGGGTCACCGATTCTACGGGCCCCAAAAAGCGGCGTCTCCGGGGAGTACACCGCGCCGCCGGGATGCCATTGCCAGAGACCCGCTCCGACATCCTCTGCCCGACCGGCCGAAGTCCCAACAGCGTGGAACTAACCTGCTCCAGCTGGTCGGGATATTCGCGTGGCAGCTGTGGACTCAGTCCACGGCCTCCCTGGTCGGGGGCGGATCGGAGGCCGGGGGGGTTCTTGTAGGTGGCCGGGGAATACTTCTGCGGGGTTTGAGGGACGGGCGCACGGCCGATCGGTGGGTCTCCTTTGTGGGTCTGTCTCCACGGTCTGAGTCCGCCATGGAGTACGGCGCAGCCGCTGGAGGCTGCCGCCGTGCGCATGCGCGGCCTCTGACCCAGATGTGTGGGGGCTTGTATCTGCAGCAAAAGCTGCGAGTTTTACTCTGGGTCTCTGCTAGCCCCCTGCAGGGCTGGGAATTCGTGTCCCTTTATTCCAGGATTTTCAGGAGTAAAACTCCACGGTTTTGACGCCGGCCTGGGGACATAGTCCATGGTGCTGAAAGGAAAGAACAATCTAGTTACTATTTTTTCCCAGCCTACCTCCCATGCTTACTCCTATTTACTTTTCTGATAAACTTAAACATCTGAAAGAAAATTGGGTCCAATGTTGTCCTGTCAGTCAAGTCAACATCTTAAAAACTGATGGAATTGAGTGAGGAAAAAGCAGTTTGTTGTTGGTCAGTAGCTTTCTCTGATTATTCTGCATGTTGTATATATTTATCTAAAGCTGGTATCTTTCTCTGGAAAAGGCTTTTGATTTGGGTTCTACTAAGGACTTTTGCAGCTACTAACATAAAGCTGTTTCCTGTGTAAATAGTCATGAGGCAAAGATTTTCTTTCTGAAGCAGAGGTGCGGTGATAATTAGATTTCCACTGTTTGATGTTCAAAGACATGCACATGTTTACTGTGGATGATTTACTTGAGGACAGTCTTATATTGAATTTCAGAGGTTGCTGTATTATCGCACCCTGCTACTTTAGCAGCCTTGAGTTAAAGCTTTCTTGGGTTCAGTTGCAGGCAGCCTATCCTGATCATGGAGAAGCTTGTGTTGGAATGCTGTATTTCACAACCATGATGCTGGGGCCAAAGCACGAATGCCAATCTTCATGACCTAACTGATAGTAATTAAATATTGTAAATAAACATCACTTACAAACTGGTACACTGACTGATGGCAAATCTGTAACTGCTAAAAACAATCATTTTCCTCAAAGTATGAATAAAAATCAGAGTAGAAATTCTTTTTCAGTGTAGTTTACATTGAGCTATTTCTCGGATTTATCATCCATCGCCCCTTGTAAGTAAATAAAGCATTGTAAATGTGATCTGAGGTGAGATACTTAATTGAAATGATTTACAATCTCACCAGAACAGTTTAAGGAAAATGTGTAATAAATGTTTGCAGGAAAGCAAGTGGCACAGTGTGGTGGCTCAAGACACAGACTGCAAGTCTCCAGTGGTTAACCAAGGGGGTTTATTTAGGAAAGGCAAAGGCAGTTAAGTAACACACACAAACACTATACAACGTGGGCTTGATTCTACGCCCCGCCGCGCCACATTTCTGTTTCACCCCGCCGGCGGGATGCTTCGTTTCGCTGGCTGGTCAATGGTGTTTCCCATTGTGGGGCAGCCCCACGCCGCGGGAAGCCCCCGGGTGCCGGCAAAACGGAGCATCCCAATGGCGGAGAATCCAGCCCCAGGACTTTGGCTCCCTGGTCTACACTGCCTGTGGTCCTGTTCCCAGGGCCCCGAAAAAACTCCCCATTGGCTGCGGTTCGTGCACGATTGGTCCCGAGCCTAGTCTGTGGAGCCCTCTCCCTTAATGAGGCCTTGCTACCACAACCGCAAGCCCCCCCCCGGAAGTCCCTAACTACAACCACACGAAAAACGTTATACAGAAGTTACAAATGTTAACAGAGACAACAGGAAAGAGAGTCTTATCAAAATGTCAATTGGCCCATAGACCTTCTGGTTTTCCTGAACCTCTATAGCCCTACCACAAGCTTGGCACTCTTTCAGGCGATTGAGTGGTGAACAGTCAGTGCCGCCACAGGAGGCACCACTTCTGTTCTGTAAATTCTACGATTCTATGACAGGCGAACTGGCATCACCGGCCATGACAGGCCCAGCTGATTGAACAGAAACAGAAGTCCTTGCTTCCCTTTGGCTGGGCCGAGTTAAAGGAGTATTGACGATGCTAGCTGGACTTGTCGACTCAAAGTTGGGAGTCACCACCAGTCAGTTCCTCAAGTGGTCAATGTGCTTTCTGACTGTTCCCGTTCACATTGACCTGGTAAGACACCGACCCTGATTGGGTTACAATCCATCCTTCTAACCAAGGCAAACCTGAGGCAAATTTACAGACCAAACCCGGGTCTCACAACTGGAACAACATGACACCCCTCTGCTCTGACCACTGACTCTTTTGGGGGCAGTGTAAATTTGCATTTTTATTTTGCTGCGTGCGGTAACACGGCCCCTTTAAGGGGGCAGGCTACCTAGACCACATGATGGAAGGGGCCGATTGAGCGGGAGCGCACTAAACATGGCCAGTGGGGAGTTTGCACAAGGCCCTGGGAGCAGGACCTTGGGCAGTGTGGACCAGGGACCCCAAGTGTTAAGACCTGTTGTATAGTGTTCGGTGCCTGTTACTTAACTGCCTTGCGCTGAGGTTTTGCCATTCATAGGCTTCCCGAGTCAATTGTTTTGGACAACAGCATCCCCTTCACCAGCAATGATTTCCAGTTTTTGTGTGAGCCAGTGGCAGATGACACATCAGGACAGCCCCCTACCACCCCTGGCTGAGAGAGCCATCCAAACTTTCAAGATTACCATGAAAAAGTCATTTGATAAACCCCTGTTTTGCTGTTGTACAACTGAACACCTCATTCAACCACGGGGTCATACCAGCTGAGCTGCTCATGGGCCATTGGTTGGGAACCCAATTGGAGCTTGTGTCTCCAAATTTGACGGGGAGAGTGGAGTTACACTGCCCCCAAATTGGTGGGCCACATTGCTCTGATTACTGGAAGAATCGGAGGTTAGGTTGACTCACTTGACAGCATTCTCGCCTGAGGGTCAGACGGTCAGAGCTTCAAGCACACTCCGCAATATCAGCATAATATCAGTTCAGTGTGATATTCAGTGGAGCATTGGCCAGCAGGAATAGATTCAGCACTTTTGGTTTACATGGACAGATTGGCAGACTAGTGGCAGGTATAGTTTAGCATAGAGAAATGTATGAAAATTTGAATTTTGAGAAAGGAAATTAAGGAATAGGAGTACAAACTCAACACTTAAAGCATCAGAAAGGTACAAAACTGTACAGAAAGCGAGCAGTGAACTTAGCTTTGGATTGATCTAGGCAAAGTGAGAGGTGCAAAGATGATAGGTCAAATATCCTCCTCTGTGCTGCTAACTTATAGAGGTCTATTGGAGAGGTATAAATGTCCGGCAAGGCATCTGGGGAAGCAGCTGTCTGACTGCATGCTAGCCAAAATTCTTCATTAAACAGTGGGTCAAAGAGCGAAAGGTTTATGATTAAGAAAAGTGACAGACTGAGGCGTTTCCAAAAGAAGAGTGTGTATAAAATAATAAGTAAACGGACAGACGCGCAGCAGAAGAAGGTCATGTAATGCTAATTAAATCCTTTTAAAGTGGAATTAAACAATATAAGAATGAAGAGTGTCACGGATAACCAAATCGTCTACGTTATACAATTGTTCAAGTTTACCTGGAACCGTAAATGCATCATCACTTGAACAAATCAAAGTTAAATTGTTTGTTTAGTAAACTTGGAGCAAAGGGGCAATATATCTGGAGCGATGCCCTGGCCTTTGAGAATTGAGAAGTTCCCTGATCAATTCAAAAGTGTTACCTACAGTTTCCTTGAGTGAATCAATTGAGTCGATTCCACAATGGGGTAAAGTGTTTTGTTTAGTATTTGTTCCTGGGATCCAGGGTATACTGGCAAAGAAAAAATTGTTGCCCATTCCATGTTGTTCTAAGGGCATTTTGAGTTAACCACAAAGTGTGGAACTATCGTGAACGGTAGGTCGGACCAGGAGGAAATAGTCCTTTCCTTTTTCTGAAGGCCGTAAATGATCTGGCAACTTTTGCAAATTGTTCTAATACTATCCCATTACTGATCTGTTGTGTTCAATTTCATAACTTACCACCGAGGGATTTTGAACTCAATGCCCAACTTGCTAGTCCCCATACTATAGTCATTAGTCTACCAGAACATAGGACTAAATTACATTTTGTTTTGCAATTTTCAGTCTGTGTTTTCTTTCACTTGGCAGGAATTTGAAAAGCAATCACCCAAAGTGCTTTCCTCCATGATTTAACTGTCACAAGAATTGGAGCAGGCATAGGCAATTCAGCCCCTCGAGCCTGCTCCGCCATTTCAATACGATCATGACTGATCTCCTCTCAGCCTCAACTCGACTTTCCTGCCCATTCTCCATAGCCATTACTGTTGCTTCACAGCTCCAGGGTCCCAGGTTGGATACCCGCTTGGGTCGCTGTCTCTGCGGAGTCTGCACGTTCTCCTCGTGTCTGCGTGGGTTTCTCGCAGGTGCTCTGGTTTCCTCCCAAAAGTCCCAAAAGATGAGCTTGTTAGGTGAATTGGACATTATGAATTCTCCCTCTGTGTCCCCGAACAGGTGCCGGAGTGTGGCGACTAGGGAATTTTCACAGTAACATCATTGATGTATTAATGTAAGCCTACTTGTGACAACGATAAAGATTATAAATATATAAAGATAACAAATGTACTCAAATGTCCCGACATCCACTGCACTCTGGGGTAGCAAATTCCACAGATTCACGACCCTTTGAGAGAAGCAAAATCTGCTACCCCTGCCTCTGTAAGTTACATGGTTACAATTTTAATGACAATAGATTTGTTGGTTTAGGGTAGTTTCTCGGAACACACAAATGTACAAGTTGAATTTGTCAGTTTGTCACAGAAATATTCTAAAACACTTAGTAGATGCAATTATGTGTTAACTGGTGATGTGTGCACATGGCATACCTAGTAATAGTGTAACCCAAAAATAATATCTGAATTTTTGTAATATAGAGAACATTAAACTTAAATTGTTAAAATATAATTGTGCTTATGATACAAATGTGCCAGTCGCTTAGATCGTTATCGTACAATATGTATTTCTGTTTTTAGTGCTGTGTTACTAGAAATTATGGGCGCAATTCAGTGTCTCGTCGTGCTCGACTTGATGTCGGGATGAGGCCGTTAAATCTCACGAGGTGTCTCTCGCGACATTCACAATTCACAACATTTGAAAATAAGATTCAGTCGCGATCTGGATCTTGCTCTCGCTGGGAGAGATCTAGATCGGCTCATTTAAATATACATTTGCCTCTCATGGGTACTGTTTAGTACTAGTCCACACAAACGTGTGTTAAGTAATGGGTTAAGAGACATTGCAATTAGTTGTCTCATTTATGTTAAGTATCCATTAATTGTCACTGATATGTAATGGGGCTTCAGGTGGCCTCTGTCAGGTGGTGTGTTGTTAAGAGTTTTGTGCAGAGGCTGTGGAAGTGAAATAAATGGTGTTTGGTGAAAAGGAACAAGAACTTTAGACTCTTCATATCACAGCAACTAAAACGGCTAACAACGTGGACCAGGCGTAATAGTACCTGGGGGACCCCCCCAGGCAGCCGGGCAGGGGAAGGTGGCACTCTGGCACTCCCCCTGGCTCCCGGGCACCTTGGCACTGGCAGCCTGGCAGTACCACTCGGCACCCTGACAGTGCCAGGTTGACACTGCCAGTGGTTGGGCTGGGAGGTGGGGGGGAGGGGAGGCCTTTGCCAGGTTGAGGGTAACAAAAACGGGGTGCTGAAAGGCGAGTGAAGGAGGTCAGGGAAGCTGGTCAAAATGTGCCCCAATCTGTGAGGGAATCCCTTGAAGTGCGGCCTCGGCAGAGACAATCTCCCCGAGGCCAAAAGAAAACGGCAAAGTGCTGTAGCGCTGAGAAACGCCGTGCTGTGCGCTGTTCAGCGGACTTTACCTTAAGGCCGCTGAATTATGCCCAATACACGTAAATTTGAAGTACCATGGGATGTTTTATTCTCAATGGGATAATAGACGACAGTGATTTTTATTCTCAACAGATAATTGTTCTGTTGTATGTGAACTGTCATTTATTTTGAATATACACAACTTTTAATTTTGTGTAAAACGAAACCATTTTCATTACCCATTTGACATCTTCTTGGTAAGACGCCAAATTAGCATTATTTCCAGACATCTGCTTCCTCATCTCAAATGCTTTGAAATCAGAATCCAATTAATTAATGTGATGTAAGCGTCAGCACATCAAGCATACGCTGGACAGTTAAATATGGAGGGAATAAAACATTAGGCATCAGCCTCTAAAAATAAATGATTCTGGACAAAAGAACTGAACATGCTGGAGATTTCTGATGTAGGCCAGATCATTATATCCAGTCTGACCATGACCCCTGCCCCCACCCTCCCTCTCGACAAACACCCTCTGGTTCCATCTTTCCACCAACATCCCCCCCCCCCACAGCCGTTGCACACACCAAGCACCGGAGCCAGCCTTGTCATCGGGGCCTAAATTATACACACAAG
The DNA here is from genome assembly GCF_047496885.1 of Scyliorhinus torazame. Lineage (NCBI taxonomy): Eukaryota > Metazoa > Chordata > Chondrichthyes > Carcharhiniformes > Scyliorhinidae > Scyliorhinus > Scyliorhinus torazame. Next base: position 281,045,864 of record NC_092710.1, on the reverse strand, counting down.
CTGGAATGCTGTCAAGATCTCAGCAGGATGCATCCATATGTTACTCCCAGAATATCAACCACATACCTGATTTACTTAGCATGTCCTTGAAAAATAGAGTAACCAGGTGTCAGTTGTAATAATCGACAGTATTAAAATATACAATGTTGTCCAACAAGTCTCAATTAATTTCATAATTAATTTGATAATAAGTAGTGTCTGGTCGGCAAAACAGCGCATTCTTTTGATAAGTTTCCAAAATATGACACTTCAGTGTCTCCAGTGCTTGTGTTGAATCTATCATGAATGAAAGAAAATTGTGCAATGTATATGGAGAATAACTGGATCATGATTTGTAAAGCTGATAATCTATCCAGTTTTCTAAAAACAAAATTGATTATGCCCACGCAGCTTCAGGAAATGCTGGAATACTTCAAAGCCAAACCAAAAAGACTTTAGTTGTTATTTGCCAATTTACTATAATGGCATAGCTCATTTTTAATTAATTTTCTGGATGTGATTGTTACCGGCTAGGCCAGCACATATTGCCCATCCATTCTTGCCCTCGAGGATTGCTGCGGTCCATGTGGTAAAACTTCTCCATAGTGCTGTTGGGTAGAGAGTTCCAGGATTCAGACCCAGCGATGATAATCATAGCAAAAAAATGTGGCTTCGAAAGGAACCAGGAAGTGGTGGTGTTCTTAAGCCCCCTGGTGCCTTTGTCCGTCTAGGTGGTGAAGGTCACATCTTTGGAAGGGGAAATATTTTTTTTTTAAAAGAGACCACCAAAGATAAATGTTGTATCCTTAAAGGCAAAGACAGGAGAAATTATCATGGGAGTAATGAAATGGCAGACAAATATTTTATGCCTGTCTTCACAGTAAATGATACAAATTACATGCCAGATGTAGAGGGTAACAAAGGGGTTAAAACAAGTGAAGGTAATTAATAGAAGTAGAGTTAAGATATTAGAGATACTTAAAAGGACTGAAATCTGACAAACCCAAGATCTGATGGCCTATAACTTAGGATTCTCAAAGAGACAGCCGCAGGGATGGTGAATACACTGGTTGTGGTTTTCCAAAAGTTTCCTCGATTCTAGAATGGTCCTAACAGATTGAAAGTTGGCAAATGTAACTCCATTATTCAAGAAAGGAGGGAGAGAAAAAGAGGGAGTTAGTCAACACCGGTCATCGATAAAATACTGGAATCCCAATTCTTAACAATGCACTTCCAAATTCATAGCCTAATCAGTCAGAGTCAACATGGTTCTACGAAAGGTAAATCATGTTTGACAAATTTATTGCGACTTTTTTAGGATGTAATGAGGAGGGTAAATAAAGGGGAACCCGTAGATGTATGTTTGAATTTCCAAATACATTTGATAAAGTGCCACAGAATAGGTTAATATGAAAGATAAGTGCTCACGGATTTGGGAGTAATATATTAGCATGGATAGAGGATTGCTTAACACATAGGAAACAGAATAAGGATAAATGCTGTTTTCAAGTTGGAAAGTGGTAACTGGTGAATTGCTGCAAGAATCGGTACCGGGGCTTCTTCAATTTGCAACCTATTAATGACTTGGACAAAGAGACCCAAGTTTGCTGACAATACAAAGCTATGTGAGAATGCAAGCTGTGAGAAAGACACAAGGAAGTTGCAAAGAGATATAGACAATTGTACGGAGTTTTATTGAGGCCACATCTGGAGTACTATGTGCAGTTTTGTTCTCCTGGCTTTGGGAATCTGGAGATGAGTTATTTTCCACAGAATTCCCAGCCTCTGACCTGCTCTTGCAGTCATAGTATTTATAAGGCTTGGCAGTTTCTGGTGAAAGGAAAAATGGTAACCCGCAAGATATTGAAGGTGGGTAAATAGTGATGGTAATGTTGTTGAAAGGGGAGATAGTTCGTAGTGTAGTCAATAAGGAGTTCCAAAAAGGTGAGTCAGAAATAATTTATTTCCTACATTCAGTTGGGAAATACAGCAACCAATCAACAGTACAAGTCCCAGCCGGGACCATCCTGAGACGCCGGCTCTTTCCTGGGCAGGCTTTTATCTCGGGGAATTAACAAGCCCATTATTGGGCCTCCGCCCCTTAGCGGGGGAGCTCGTATTCCACGAGGCCCATGGAGAGAATAATCTGGTAGTCCCCATGGTCTCCTGGAGATTATAACACCCCTCTCCCCCCTAAAATCCCTCTGTTGTAGAGAGGTTGTCCGCTCCGCTTTTCCTGCAATTGTGCCTCCAGCTATTGTGGGGCTGGGTCGGGGGGGGGGGGTGTAGTTTATCGGGGAATGTCATTTTTGCATCGATCGTCTAGGGGGCATCACCGACGACCGTTCCCTGCCGATGCTATTGTATTAGAACCCGGATGTCAGAGTCTCCATGTCAGAGACCAAAACCTCCACTTCACGCATCTCAAATGTGAGGGCTCCAGTGGGTGATGTCCCCAGGACCCCTTGTGCCAGCTGATGGAACTCGAAGGCCAATACAACCTCATCAGTCCTTGGCAACGGGAGCCAGCACAGAACATCCGTATTTGAGATGTGTATGCCCAGGCAATACTCAAACATGCCCCCTTACGCCGCTAACAATAGGGCGCATCGCTGTATCCAAGCAGATGCTATTGCAGAATCACCTTGTCCACTTTAAACAATAACTTTTGGTCCGTTATAATAGTGAACCGATGGCCATGCACATACTGGTGAAATTTCTTCATTGCAAAGACGACAGCTGGCCCTTCTTTCTCAATCTGGGCATAGTTGCGCTCCGCAGCAGCCAAGGTCTATGGTGCATAGGCTATCAGTCTCTCCTGTCTGTCGTCTATGCAGTGGGATAACATCTCTCCGATTCCCGTAGAGAGAGGCATCACAAGTGACCAAAAGGGACTTTGAGGGGTCGTAATGGCCCTGAAGACGAGAACCGCCGCTTCACTCTGACAAAGGCTTCTTGCTGCGTTCTCCGCATCCATTCTCGATGCTTCTCCAGGAGCACGTGCAATGCTGTGAGGACAGTCACCAGGTTAGGGATAGTTTCCCGTGATAATCACAAGTCCTAAGAATGACCGCAATTCGGTTATGTTCTCTGGTGTGCAAGACGTCTTGGTCGACACAATATCCTGTGGCATAGAAAATGCATTTTCCTTTCTTTTAAGGCAGATGCCTGTCTCAGAAAACCAGTGAATGACTTCCTCCAAGTTGCTCAGGTGTTCCTATTCGGTGACTACGGTGACCAGGACGTCGTCCAATTCGACTGCCACTCGCATTGTCCTTGGAGGATGTTCTCCATGACTCTCTGGAAAATAGAGCAAGCCGATGACACTCCAAATGGCAACCTTCTATATTAAGGAGGCCTCTGTGGGTATTAATGGTCACAAATTCTCTGGAAACCATGTCTAGCTCCAATTGGAGGGATGTGTGACTCGTATCGAGTTTCGAAAAAGCCAACCTTTGCGTAGAGCTCCTCTATTCACAGCTTTGACTATCTGATTCCCGCACAAGCAAATGGTTTTGTCTGGTTTCAATGCCGGGACTGCAGGCACTGCTCAATCTGCAAATTAGACCGACCGGATGATTCCGAGGCTTTCAAAGCAGCATAGTTCATCTTTGTCAGCAATGAGTAGGGAACGTAGTGAGCCCTGAAGTATTTTGGTTGTATGCTGGCCATGGCACCTTTGATTTTACCCAAGCCCTCAGAATGTACCATGCAGAAGGAGGCCATTTGGCCCATTGAGTCTGCACCGACCCTTGGAAATAGCACCTTACTTAAACCCATGCCTTCACCCTATTCCCGTCACCCATTAACCCCACCTAACCTTTTGGACTCCAAGGGGCAATTTAGCATGGCCAACCCACCTAACCTGCACACCTTTGCACTGAAAAACTTCTGGGTACGTCCCCTGAACTTTGTACAATCCCCCAGTGCACATTCTGAAAATCTGCCAGTCCAAACTGAGCCTCTGTAGCACAGCCCACAACCCGGCAAACACGGGCTGGGGCCCCGTACTATTATCAAGGGCAACCTGATGGACTGCTGTCCGTAGGCAACTGGGATCATTGCTATACCTGTGATGGCTCGTGGTTTGCCCGTGTATGTTGCCAAAGCAGCCTCGGTGTCTCTTAAGTTCAAATGCGGGATTCCTGTCCTGATCTTTTTGAACATCTGATGTTCTATCACTGAGACTGCAGCCTCTGTGTCCAGCACTATTAATGGGTGACCATTCAACTGGACAGTGATTTTACGGTGGGGAGGGGTGGCCCATGGTGTGGCAATCCGACTGCATGCACTCGTCATCATCGGGTTGCTCTAGGTGGAGGATCCTGGCGGGTGCCTCCCTTGATCAGGGTGACGCACTTGTTGGCTGACCTGGTGTTGCCGGTCTCTGCAGTTTCTCTGGCCACAGATGCCTCACCTCTGTGAATCCTCCTCTAGTCGTTCTGGTGAGATATTTCACCTGCCTGCAATGGCCCTTGGCCAGTGGGCCTGGCCCCAACGGTGGTCAGGCAAAGGCGGGGTCCCAGATGTTCCACTCCTAGGGGGCGACGCTCATCTGAATGGGGGGCGTCCTACGCTATTCACCTCTATCCCCGACGTACGCTGGAGCTCCTGAACTCCCTTGTCCGAGCTCTCCAGTGAGAGAGAAATCTCGATGGCCCTTTTTAAGTCCAACACCAGTTTGGCCAGCAATTTCCGCTGGGCAGCCATGTTATTTACGCCACATGCAAGGCGGTCTCATCGATAGGGATGGTGCTCAGTTGTAGTGTTCCATCAGTTTGCGTAATCATGCCAGAAATTCAGAATCTCCCGGGGTTCTCTCGGCCGTTTAAATTGGTATCTTTGTACAATGAGAGTAATCCGATCATTCTCGTTAGATTCTGTTTTCTTGGGGATGGTCATTGCCTGGAACTTGTGTGGTACAGCTGTTGCTTGCCATTTATCAGCCCAACCCTTAATATTGTTCAGGTTTTGCTGCATGGTGGCTAATAATTACCCAATCAGGCTACTCAAAACATCAGTAAAGCAATGAAAGATATGACCAACAATGCAATTAAACAACTCCTCACCAATAACCTACTCACTAGTTCTTGATTTGGATTATGCCATTGAGCAGCAGGCCTCTTTGCAGCCATTGAACATGGATATAGGAACTAAAATCCAGATATAAACTACAAGCGACTAGTCTGAAAACCCAGGCTGCATCCAATCAAATTTGTTTTTTATTCGTTTATGGGGCATGGACATCGCAGGCTGGGCCAGCATTTATTGCCCATCCCCAATTGCCCCTGAGGGGCAAGTGTGAGTCAACCACATTCCTGTGGGCCTGAAGTCACATGTCGGCCAGACCAGGTAAGGATGGCAGAATACCTTCCTTAAAGAGCATGAGTGAACCAGATGTTTTTTCTGACAATCAACAATGGTTTCATGGTCATCATTAAACTTTTAATTCCTGCTGCGGTGGGATTCGAACCTGGTTCCCAGGTCACCACCCTGGGTCTCTGGATTACCAGTCCAGCAACAATACCACTATGCCACCGCCTCCCCATTCAAATGAGGGGAAAACACTTGTGGCTGAAGTCATGCTGGGCACAAACAAGGTGGTTACGTTCATTGGCGATCTGTCTTATCAGCCTCGGATATTACTGCAGGAGTTTCTCTTGTTAGGCTTGACTACCTTCAGTTGCTTCATCAACGACCTCCCTCCTTCATACGATCAGAATTGGAACTGTTTAATGACGGTTGCACAATGTTCACCTTTGTTCAGGATTTAACAGAAAATGAATTAATCCGTGCCTACATATAGGGAATCCGAGAGGTCATCCAGGCTTGTCTGATCTGTGGCGACATTTTGTGCCATACAAGTTTCAGGCAGCATCTGTCTCCCTAAAGAGTGTACCGACAACTCAACAACCAGGAACACTACGGAACACATCCGCCAACTCAACAGACTGATCAAGACCTTGGATCCAGACCTTCAGAGCACCGTACGTGCTCTCATCCCACGTACTCCCCGCGTTGGAGATCTCTACTGTCTGCCGAGAATACACAAGGCCAACACACCAGGACGTGCTATCGTATTGGGCAATGGGACACTGTGTGAGAACCTATCTGGCTACATCGAGGGCATCTTGAAACCCATCGTACAAGGAAGCCCAGTTTCTGTCGCAATACGAAGGACTTCCTACAGAAACTCAGTACCCATGGACCAGTTGAACCAGGAACATTCCTCGTCACAATGGACGTCTCGGCACTACACCAGCATCCCCCATGACGACGGCATTGCTGCAACAGCCTCAGTACTCAACACCGACAGCTGCCAATCTCCAGACGCAATTCTGCAACTCATCCGCTTCATTCTGGATCACAACGTCTTCACCTTCGACAACAAGTTCTTCATCCAGACCTACGGAACAGCCATGGGGACCAAAGTCGCACGTCAATATGCCAACATCTTCATGCACAAGTTTGAACAAGACCTCCTGTGATGAATGATAACTGTACCTTTAATGTGATGATCCCTTTAAGACCGGGTTTGGAACCGGGGGGACTCCGCCTCTGGCTCCGCCCCCCCAGGGAACTGTATATAAGGTAATATTCAGTGGGCAGCGTGCAGTGAGCACATTTCTCGGCAGCTGTCTGGTTCTCTGCTAATTAAAGCCTTTGAATTATCAAACTTCTCTCGAGTCGGTATCTCAATTTAATTAGCAGAATACCTCAAAATGGACAGCGGACTAAAGCAGGAGAAACTCAACCTGGACGCTCGGTCGCCAGAGGCCACTGACATTTCTAAATACTAGCTCCGGTGTTTTGAGGCCTATCTGAACACCTCAGAGACTGCAGTAGACGGACTTCACAAGCTGAGCTTTCTACATGCTCGGGTGTGCCACAGACTCTCCACCGTGATCGAGAAGGCTACGACGAAAGAAACAGCGGTCAAAATCCTACAGAAGCGCTTTGTTAAGCCGATTAAACGAGGTACACACCCGACATTTGCTCTCGACCTGCCGCCAGCGTTCCGGGGAAACGCTGGACGAATACTTGGAGAGACTCACCGCGCTTGCCAGGAGCTGCGATCATAAAGAGGTGATGGCAGAAGTCCATATGAACTTACATATTCGTGATGCGTTCGTGTCCGGTATCCGATCCACATACATCAGGCAGCGGCTCCTAGAAGACGGGGCAAAGGATCTCCAAGGCACGGTAACGCTTGCCTCTTCTCTGGAAGTGGCCCACCATAATCTCCGCACGTACTCCGCGGACCACGCGAGCCCCTCTCGATCCCCTCCAGACTCGGCCACGCTACAGGCCTGCGCCGCGCGGCGACCCGCTCACACCGAGGGCACACCGTGCTATTTCTGTGGGCAAGGCCAACACACACGCCTGCATTGCCCAGCCTGCTCCGCTATCTGCAACGACTGCGGAAAGAAGGGGCACTATGCAAAGGTCTGCCTGGGCCCAAAGGCCAGAAACAAAAGTCTCATCGGGCCCAGAAATCGAACTCCCGGGCCCACAGGCCCCGCAACGCGGCTGGCGCGTCGGCCTGACACGCCCACTTCTGACGTGTCATCGGCCTCGTGCGAGTCCTGGGGCAGCCATCTTGGCGGCGGCTATGTGCGATCGATGGCGGTGGCCATTTTGTGACTCCCAGTGGCCATTTTGTGAGTCTGATTCAACCCAAGACTCTGACTACCCCGCAACTGGGAGCGATCACTCTCGATCAATCACGGCCGAAGCACCTGCGGAACTCAATGATGCAGGTCTAAATCAACGGTCGCGACACCCCCTGCCTATTTGACTCTGGAATCACGGAGAGCTTTATTCACCCAGACACGGTAAGACACTGCTCCGTGCGCACCTATCCCGCCTCCCAAACTATCGCCCTCGCATCTGTGTCTCATTCGGTCAAAATCGCGGGGTATTGTGTCGCGAACCTCGATATTCAAGGCGGCAAATACGCCCGTTTTAAACTTTATATCCTCCCTCGCCTCTGCGCCCCCCCCCTGCTGCTCGGTCTGGACTTTCAGTGCAGCCACCGAAGCCTGACACTGAAGTTCGGCGGACCCCTGCCCCCACTCACGGTATGTAGCCTGGCGACACTCAAAAGTTGCACCACCCCCCCCTCTTCACGAACCTCACTCCCGACTGTAAGCCCGTCGCCACCAGGAGTCGGCGGTACAGTGCCCAAGACATGACTGAAGTGTTGGGTACTCTGACACACAGACGAACCAACACGGTTGCGTATGGTACAACGCAGTTTTATTTCATTGAACTATAAACATAGTAGACTCTGGTATTCAGCACATGGTGAACCTCTGAGTGGCTGGCAATGAGGTCTGTGCCCCGAGTTCTCTCCTGCTCGAGTCCCCAGGAAGTGTCGTGTTCCCTGCTTTCTACTGTGTATGCTCTTGTCCGTGATTGGCTGTCGTGTTGTGTGTGTTGATTGGTGCGTTGATCTGTCCATCATTATGTGTGTGTGTGTGTGCGCTGTGATATTCACATGAATATCATGACATCCCCCCTTTTTTACAGGATTATGTGCCTACGTGGTTATAAATAGAGATGTGTACTGAGTATAGCTAAATGTGTGTGTATGCAATATTTATAGCATGTACATGGGGTTTAACTATATACAAGGGGCGGGGGCGATGTCGTGTGTGACATAACAACGAGGTTGTACCATGAACAAAGAACGGGGAAACGTTGAACGATAAAGCGAATTCCTGTAACGATAAGAACATAAACATATTAACAAAGTGGTTGCATGAGTTCAATGTATAAACAGTCTCATAAGTCCAGTCTAGTAGGTGGGCGACGAATTCGGGTTGATTGCCTCAAGGGTGGGTCTGGAACCACTGGCTGAGGAACGGGCCTGGCCACGGGCGACGACGGAAGGGGCATGGTAGCAGGCAGCTCCACGAAGTCGAAATCAGGAACAACTGGAGGGCACGGTGTCGGTGTAAGGTCTCGTAGCGAGCGTGGAAGTAGGCGAAGAGCCCGGCGATTGCGCCGACGAACGGATCCATCAGGCATGCGAACCAGGAACGAGCGGGGAACCACGCGTTGGAGAACTTCGGCAGGTGACCAGCCACCTTCTGGTAGGTGGATGCGGACGTCGTCTCCAGGGGCCAGGGCGGGAAGATCAGTTGCCCGTGTATCATATGACCTCTTCTGGCGACCGCGCTGCAGTTGCATCCTGTGCAGTACCGGAGCATGGTCGATTGTGGGCGCCAGGATGGAAGGTACAGTAGTCCTGAGGGCGCGACCCATCAGCAGCTGGGCTGGTGAGAGACCAGAGGCTAGTGGGGCCGAGCGATAGGCCAGCAGGGCGAGGCAGAAATCCGATCCGGCAGCAGCAGCCTTACAGAGGAGCCGCTTTAGAATGTGAACGCCCTTCTCCACCTTTCCGTTGGACTAGGGGTGCAGAGGGCTAAACGTCGCGTGTGTGAAGCCATATGAGGCAGCAAACGATGACCATTCCTGGCTGGCGAAACAGGGCCCATTGTCTGACATGACCGTTATCAGAATGCCGCGGCGAGCGAAAGTGTCTTTGCAGGCCCTTATGACAGCGGACGACGTCAAATCGTGGAGGCGTATGTCCTCTGGGTAGTTGGAGAAAGTAGTCGACGACGATGACATAGTCCCTGCCGAGCACGTGAAAGAGGTCCACACCCACCTTCTCCCATGGGGACGTCACCAGCTCATGGGGCAGAAGCGTTTCAGGAGGTTGTGCCAGCTGAAACCTTTGGCAGGTTGGGCAGTTGAGCACCACATTGGTAATATCATCACTGATGCCTGGCCAGTATACCGCCTCTCGGGCCCTCCTTCTGCACTTCTCGACCCCCAGGTGGCCTTCGTGTAGTTGGTCGAGAACCAGCTTGTGCATGCTGTGCGGAATCACAATCCGGTCCAGCTTCAGAAGGACACCATCAATGACGGCCAAGTCGTCTCGGACATTGTAGAACTGCGGGCATTGCCCTTTGAGCCACCCTCCCGTCATGTGGCGCATCACATGTTGTAGAAGGGGGTCGGCCGCAGTCTCTCTGCGAATGCGGGCCAAACTGGAGTCGTCAGCTGGCAGATTTGCCGATGTGAAGGCCACCTGCGCCTCGACCTGACATACGAACCCCTCCGAGTCTGGCGGCGTGCTCACTGCTCTTGATAGGGCATCCGCAATGATAAGGTCCTTCTCTGGGGTGTAGACCAGTTGGAAGTCATACCTCCTGAGTTTAAGTAGGATGCGCTGGAGGCAAGGGGTTATCTCGTTCAGGTCCTTGTTTATGATGCTGACCAGGGGGCGGTGGTCAGTTTCAACATTGACCCGGGGAAGACCATACGCATAATCATGGAACGTGTCTAAACCGGTTAGCAAGCCCAGGCACTCCTTTTCGATCTGCGCGAAGCGCTGCTCTGTGGGGGTCATGGCCCGCGAGGCATAGGCGACCAGGGCCCATGAAGCAGTGTCATCCCACTGCAGGAGCACTGCCCCAATTCCGGACTGGCTGGCATCAGTTGAGATTTTAGTAGAACGAGACATGTCGAAAAACGCCAGTACCGGTGCAGTGGTGAGCTTGAGTTTGAGCTCCTCCCATTCCTGCTGGTGTGTGTGCTGCCACTGGAACTCCGTGGACTTTTTGACGAAGTGGCGCAGAGCTGTCGTGTGGGAGGCAAGGTTGGGAATGAACTTCCCAAGGAAGTTGACCATGCCTAGGAAGCGTAGTACTGCTTTCTTGTCTGCCGGCTGCGGCATGGCTGTGATGGCGCTCACCTTGTCTGCATCCGGACGGACCCCTGACCGGGAAATATGGTCCCCCAGGAACTTCAGCTCGGTTTGGCCGAAAGAACACTTGGCTCGGTTGAGGCGCAGGCCGTTTTCACGTATACGTGCAAAGACGCGTTGGAGACGATAGATGTGCTCCTGTGGTGTGGTGGACCAGATGATGACGTCGTCCACGTAGACGCGCACCCCTTCGATGCCTTCCATCATCTGCTCCATGATCCTATGAAAGACCTCAGATGCCGAGATGATGCCAAATGGCATTCGGTTGTAGCAGAACCTGCCGAAAGAGGTGTTGAAAGTGCACAGATTTCGGCTGGACGGATCTAGTTGGATCTGCCAAAAGCCTTTAGAGGCATCCAGTTTGGTAAATATTTTCGCCTGGGCCATTTCACTCGTGATCTCTTCCCGTTTGGATATGAGGTAATGTTCCCTCATAATATTGTTATTGAGGTCTTTTGGGTCAATACAGATCCGGAGCTCGCCGGAGGGCTTCTTGACACACACCATGGAGCTGACCCACGGCGTGGGCTCCGTGACCCTGGATAGGACCCCTTGGTCCTGGAGATCCTGCAGCTGCTGCTTGAGGCGGCCTTTGAGTGGCGCAGGGACCCTGCGAGGTGCGTGAATGACCGGGGTGGCGTCTGGTTTGAGCCGAATTCTGTAGGTGTATGGCAGTGTTCCCATGCCCTCGAATGCCTCCTGGTTGTGGGCGAGGAGCGATTGGAGCTGTGCGTTAAACTCTGCATCCGGGAAGTCAGACGTTCCGCCTGGAGAGAGAGAGTGGACTCGTTGCACGGCCTGTGCGCCTAGCAGGGAGTCATTCGATGAGCCGACTATCTCGAATGAGAGTGTGGCCGTGTGTGTTTTGTGTGTCACCTGGAGCTGGCAGGATCCCATAGCCGGGATAACGTTCCCATTGTAGTCGACCATCCTGTACCGGGACGGCCGAATTGGTGGTCTGACCTTCATGGCGTAGAAGGCTGACCATGCTGTGAGGTTGGCGAAGGCGCCAGTGTTCAGGCGGAAAGATATCAGCGATCGGTTGGCTGTCAGGGTGGCACACCATTCATCACCCGGATTGATCGTGTTAACTCGGTTCCCATCAATGACCGCAACACGGAAGGCGCCTCGGTCATCTGTGTCACCGGTCTGGATGTCGTCTGGGCAAGATTCATAATGGGGAGGCTGAATGGTCTGCACGTCCCTGCGAGGTTGTCGGAGTTGTGGAAGATTGACAGGTTGAGCTGCTCGACAGTAAGCAGCGTAGTGGCCCACCTTGCCACAGCGTAGGCATTGTCGAGTTCTTGTGGGACATTGCCGCTTTAAATGTGCAGCTCCACAGTTGCCGCACGTCGTGACATCATGACGTTCGTTGCGCCACTGCGCATGCGCAGTTCAATCTTGCGTCGGGCGCGCCTGCGCATCACGTCCCTCAGTGTTGCCGTAGGTTTTGGCGCGCACAAGCGCAGGAGGCCCCGAAAAGCGCGCAAAATGACTGACGTCGTCCGGGCCGCGGGGAACTCGATCGCCTGGACCCGGACGGCCTCGTGGGGCACCTGGCTCGCCGATCCGGCCGCGTAGGACCCCCTCCGTGCCAATTCGGTCGCCTGAAATTGTGCATAGCGGCTAGTCGCGTTTTCGTGCAGGACACAGGCTTTGATTGCAGAAGCTAAAGTGAGGCATTTTATTTTTAAAAGCTGCTGGCGTAAGGTGCCCGAGGCGACCTCAAAAACGATCTGGTCCCAAATCATGGAGTCTGAGGTGGTGTCGTAACCGCAGGACTGCGCGAGGATGCGGAGATGGGTGAGGAATGACTGAAAGAGCTCATCCTTACCTTGCAGGCGCTGCTGGAAGACATGTCTCTCGAAGCTTTCGTTGACCTCGACGTTGAAGTGTTGGTCGAGCTTGAGAAGGACCGTCTCGTATTCTGGATTTGTCTTCGCCTTCCGCGAACACCAGGGAATTGTAGATATGGATCGCGTGCTGCCCTGCGGTGGTGAGGAGGATAGCGATCTTTCTGGTGTCCAAGGCGCTCCCTCTTTCGTTGGCTCCCAGAAAGAGCTGGAAGCGCTGCTTGAATAGCTTCCAATTTACGCTGAGGTTCCCAGCGACTTGCAGCGGCTGCGGTGTGTTGACGGTGTCCATGGCGCAGGATGGCAGATTTGTGGGTTGGTGTCAATTCACTTCTGGTACCATGAAGTGTTGGGTACTCTGACACACACACGAACCAACACGGTTGCGTATGGTACAACGCAGTTTTATTTCATTGAAGTATAAACATAGTAAACTCTGGTATTCAGCACATGGTGAACCTCTGAGTGGCTGGCAATGAGGTCTGTGCCCTGAGTTCTCTCCTGCTCGAGTCCCCAGGAAGTGTCGTGTTCCCTACTTTGTACTGTGTATGCTCTTGTCCGTGATTGGCTGTCGTGTTGTGTGTGTTGATTGGTCCGTTGATCTGTCCATCATTATGTGTGTGTGTATGTGCTATGATGTTCACATGAATATCATGACAATGACTTTCATCAAGTCAGAGGTCCAGCGACTACTAAAAGAAGGGGTCATAGAGGCTAGCAACAGCCCCTGGAGAGCACAAGTATTGGTAGTCCGGTCTGGGGGAAAGCAACGAATGGTGGTGGACTATAGTCAGACCATAAACCGTTTTACGCAACTCGATGCGTACTCACTTCCCCGCATAGCAGAAATGGTGAACCAAATCGCTCAGTATTGGGTATTCTCCACGGTCGATCTAAAATCCGCCTATCATCAGCTTCCTATCCGCCCGGAGGACCGCCCTTACAGGGCCTTCGAAGCAGCCGGTCGGCTTTTTCACTTCAGGGTTCCTTTTGGCGTCACAAACGGAGTCTTTGTTTTTCAAAGGCCAATGGATCAAATGATGGACCAGTACGGCTTACGGGCTACATACCCGCACTTGAACAACGTCACCATCTGCGGCCATGATCAACAGGACCACGACGCAAACCTGAGGAAGTTCCTCCAGACCACCCGGGCCCTCAATCTGACATACAACAAAGAGAAATGCGTGTTCCACACAACCCGACTAGCCATCCTCGGCTACGTCGTGGAAAACGGGGTCCTAGGCTCAGACCCCGACCGCATGCGCCCCCTTACGGAACTTCCCCTCCCCCGTAGCCTCAAGACACTCAAATGGTGCTTGGGGCTCTTTTCCTATTACGCCCAGTGGATACCCAGATATGCAGACAAAGCCCGACCACTCATAAAACCACGGTTTTTCCCCTGACGCTTGAGGCTCAGTCGGCCTTCAGTCATATCAAGGCCGATATCATCAAGGCCACCATGCACGCGGTGGACGAAACCATCCCTTCCAAGTAGAAAGCGATGCATCAGACGTCGCCCTGGCTGCCACCCTCAACCAGGCGGGCAGACCAGTAGCGTTTTTCTCCCGAACCCTCGCCGCCACGGAAATCCGGCACTCTGCAGTCGAGAAGGAGGCACAAGCCATAGTGGAGGCCGTGCGGCACTGGAGGCACTACCTAGCTGGTAGGAGGTACGCCCTCGTCACCGACCAACGGTCGGTCACCTTTATGTCCGATAACGCACAACGGGGCAAAATAAAGAATGATAAAATTCTGAGGTGGAGGATAGAACTCTCCACCTCTACGTACGATATTACATATCGTCCGGGGAAGCTCAACGAGTCCCCAGATGCCCGCCCCGCAGCATGTGCGCCAACGCGCAGAAAGACCGCCTGAGGGCCATCCACGATGACCTCTGTCACCCGGTTTGCTCAATTCATCCCGAAACCTACCTTACTCCACCGAGGAGGTCAAGGCCATGACAAAGGCTTGCCAGATCTGTGCGGAGTGCAAACCGCACTTCTACCGACCAGACAAGGCTCGCCTGGTAATGGCCTCTGGGCCCTTTGAGCGACTAAGCGTGGACTTCAATGGGCCCCTCCCGTCCACCAACCACAACGTTTATTTCCTCACTGTCATCGATGAATTCTCCCGCTTCCCATTCGCTGTAACCTGCCCCGATATGACCTCGGCCTCCGTAATCAAGGCACTGCACAGCATCTTCACCCTGTTTGGTTTCCCCGCTTATATCCACAGCGACCGGGGTACATCGTTTATGAGCGATGAGCTGCGTCGATATCTGCTCAACAAGGGCATCGCCTCGAGCAGAACGACCAGCTATAACCCGTGGGGAAACAGGCAGGTGGAGAGGGAGAAGGCGACAGTTTGGAAGGCTGTCCTTCTAGCCCTACGGTCAAAAGGTCTCCCAATCGCTCGCTGGCAGGAGGTCCTACCCAATGCCCTACACTCCATTAGGTCGCTCCTCTGTACGGCCATGAACGAGACCCCTCACAACCGTTTGTTTGTCTTCCCCAGGAAGTCCACCTCTGGGGTCTCGCTTCCACGTTGGCTGATGACTCCGGGACCAGTTCTACTCTGGAGGCATGTGACGAGCCATAAGACAGACCCACTAGTCTAGAGAGTCCAACTGCTACAGGCAAACCCTCAATATGCCTACGTCAAGCACCTCGCGGCAGGCAAGACACCGTTTCCCTGTGAGGCCTGGCACCCGCTGGCTCTCCCACTGACCCCCTTCTACCGACGCTCCCCTCCCCGCACCGGCTGCCCACTCCAACAACGCCCCCCCCCATAGCGCCCACTTCCTCCCAGCTGCTGCCAGCACCAATCACCCTAGTCACCCCAGATACCCCCCCTGCTCCAACACGGGCAAAGGCTCAGACAACTGTGCCCCCGGATATACCCCCACCGAGGACGACCGTATCCGCCACACCGCCGCCGGAGCTGAGAAGGTCAACACGGACAATCAGATCATCCAAAAGACTGAACATGTAATTCAACTTCACCCCCAATGGACTATGCGTTTTATTAAACAGTGGATGAATGTGATGAATGATAACTGTATAACTGTACCTTTAATGTGATGATCCCTTTAAGACCGCGTTTGGAACCCTGGGGGACTCTGCCTCCAGCTCCGCCCCCCAGGGAACTGTATATAAGGTAATGTTCAGTGGGCAGTGTGCAAGTGAGCACACTTCTCAGCAGCTGTCTGGTTCCCTGCTAATTAAAGCCTTTGTATTATCAATCTTCTCTCTCGAGTCGTAATTGAGGGTATCTCACCTCCTCACCGCACAGGACCTTCAACCGACGTTATACACCAGATACATCGATGACATTTTTTTCCTTTGGACCCACGGCGAAGAATCACTGAAACGACACACGATGACATCAATAAGTTCCATCAGACTCACCATGGACTACTCTCCCAAATCGGTTGCATTCTTGGACGCACTCATCTCCATCAAGGACGGTCACCTCAGCACTTCGCTTTACCGCAAGCCCACGATAACCTCACAATGACCCACTTCTCCAGCTTCTACCCAAAACACATTAAAGAAGCCATCCCCTATGGACAAGCCCTCCGTATACACAGGATCTGCTCAGACAAGGAGGAGCGTAACTGACATCTACAGACGCTGAAATATGCCCTCGTACGAACGGGATATGGCGCTCGACTCATTGATCGACAATTCCAACGCACCAACCTCCTCAGAAAACAAACATGGGACACAACCGACAGAGTACCCTTTGTCGTCCAGTACTTCCGCGGAGCGGAGAAACTACAACATCTTCTTCGCAGCCTTCAACATGTCATCGATGAAGATGAACATCTTTCCAATGTCATTCAAACAACTGCGCAACCTCAAACAAACCATTGTTTGCAGCAAACTACCCAGCCTTCAGAACAGTGACCACGACACCACACAACCCTGCCATGGCAATCTCTGCAAGATGTGTCAGATCATCGACATGGGTACCACCATTACACGTGAGAACACCACCCACCAGGTACGCGGTACATACTCGTGCAACTCGGCCAACATTGTCTACCTCATACGCTGCAGAAAAGGATGTCCCGAAGCGTGGTACATTGGCGAGACCATGCAGACGCTGTGACAACAAATGAACGGACATCGCGCGACAATCACCAGGCAGGAATGTTACTTCCAGTCGGGGAACACTTCAGCAGTCAAGGGCATTCAGCCTCTGATCTCCGGGTAAGCGTTCTCCAAGGCGGCCTTCAGGACGCGTGACAACGCAAAACCGCCGAGCAGAAACTTCTCGCCAAGTTGCGCACACGAGTACGGCCTCAACCGGGACTTTGGATTTGTGTCGCATTACATTCATCCCCACCATCTGGCCTGGACTTGCGAAATCCGACCAACTGTACTGGCTTGAGGCAATTCACACCTCTTTAACCTGGCGTTACCCCATCTCTGGATCTGTAAAGACTTAATTACCTGCAAATGCTCGCATTCAAAGCATTGTTTGGCATCTTTGAATCTGTCTATATATATATGTTTCTGCAACATACCTCTTCATTCACCTGAGGAAGGAGCAGTGCTCCAAAAGCTAGTGTTTGAAACAAACCTGTTAGACTTTAACCTGTTGTTGTAAGACTTCTTACTGTGCTCACCCCAGTCCAACGCCGGCATCTCCACATCATCCCTAAAGAGAGCCTGACCAAATCCCCAGCATTCGATATGTTACAACCAGGTGAGGTGGGGCAGAATGGCTCCCTTCTTTGCCTTCTTCTCGTTTGATTGCAGCAGGTTTGGAGGGATCAATACCTGCTGAACAATCAGTGAGGGAGACTACGTCCTGAGTGAGAGACAGACCAAAAAGTGGTCTTGCCCTGCTGCAGAAGAGGCGAGTTTTTTGGTGAGTATTTCAGCTGCTGTGAGGCAGCAGTGGGAAACAACAATCATAACGCGACAGGACACCAGTAAATTGATAGGCAGGCAAATGCTCAGTGTAACCGGCAGTGTGTGGAAAAACTAGCTTCAGGAATAAGAGAACTTTCAGGCCAATATAGTACGGTGAATAGAGTTAACGCAAGAGAAGTAAAGTTAAGACATAGCAGAGCAGGGCAGCACAGTAGCGCAGCGGGTGAGCCCTGCTGCCTCACGGCGCCGAGGTCCCAGTTTCGATTCCGGCTCTGGGTCACTGTCCGTGTGGAGTTTGCACATTCTCCCTGTGTTTGCGTGGGTTTCACCGCCACAACCCAAAAATGTGCAGGGTAGGTGGATTGGCCACACTAAATTGCCCCTTAATTGGAAAAAATGAATTGGGTCCTCTAAATTTGTTTTAAAAAAGGCATAGCAGAGCAGCTCAGTCGAGTGGAATGTGTGTCCTGTAATATGTGCAAAGTCATGGACACTGCAGCAGTCCTAAACACCATCTGTTCAGGAAGTGCTGCCAGCTGCAGAAACTTGAGCTCTGGGTTTCAGAGCTTGAGTGGCGGCTGGGGTCACTGGCACAGCGCGAGGCTGAGAGCTACATGGATAGCACGTTCAGAGAGGGGGTCACACCACAGCTTAAGAGCCTGGGGGCAGAGAGCGGATGTGGGCCACCAGACAGTCCAAGGTAAACAAGCAGCTAGTGCAGGAGTCCCCTGGGCTCCTGCTCAGAAATCAGTTTTGGGTTTGGAAGCTGGTGAGGGCACTGGTTCCTCAGTGGTGCAGTCAGTGCCAGATTTGTGGCACCACCATAGGACATAGGAGCAGAATTAGGCCACTTGGCCCATCGAGTCTGCTCCACCATTAAATCATGGCTGATATTTTCTCATCCCCATTCACCTGCCTTCTCCCCATAACCCCTGATCCCCTTATTAATCAAGAACCTATCTATCTCTGTCTTAAAGACACTCAATGAATTGGCCTCCACAGCTGTCTACGGCAAAGAGTTCCACAGATTCACCACCCTCTGGCTGAAGAAATTCCTCATCTCTGTTTTAAAGGATCGTCCCTTTAGTCTGAGATGGTGTCCTCTGGTTCTAGTTTTTCCTACAAGTGAAAACATCCTCTCCACGTCAACTATCCAGGCCTCGCAGTATCTTGTAAGTTTCGATAAGATCCCCTTTCATCCTCCTAAACTCCAACGAGTACAGACCTAGAGTCCTCAAACGTTCCTCATACGACAAGTTCTTCATTCCAGGGATCATTCTTGTGAACCTCCTCTGGATCCTTTCCAAGGCCAGCACATCCTTCCTTAGATATGGGGCCCAAAACTGCTCACAATACTCTAAATGGGGTCTGACCTGAACCTTATACAGCCTCAGAAATACATCTCTGGTCTTGTATTCTAGCCCTCTTCACATGAATGCTAACATTGCATTTGCCTTCTCAACTGCCGACTGAACCTGCACATTAACCTTAAGAGAATCGTGAACAAGGCCTCCCAAGTCCCTTTGTGCTTCTGATTTCCTAAGCATTTCCCCATTTAGAAAATAGTCTATGCCTATATTCCTCCTTCCAAAGTACATAACCTCACACTTTTCCACATTGTATTTCATTTACCACTACCACTACCACTCTCCTAGCTTGTCATAGTCCTTCTGCAGCCCCCTTGCTTCCTCAATACTACATGTCCCTCTACAGATCTTTGTATCATCTGCAAACTTAGCAACAGTGCCTTCAGTACCTTCTTCCAGATCATTAAAGTGTATTGTAAAAAGTTGTGGTCCCAGCACAGACCCCTGAGGCACACTACTTGTCACCGGCTGCCATCCTGAAAAAGACCCCTTTATCCCCACTCTCTGCCTTCTGCCAGTCAGCCAATCCTCTATCCATGCCAGGATCTTACCCTGAACACCATGAGCTCTTAACTTATTTAACAGTCTCCTATGTGGCATCTTGTCAAAGACCTTCTGGAAATCTAAATAAATCACGTCCACTGGTTCTCCTTTGTCTAACTTGCTTGTTACCTCCTCAAAGAACTCTAACAGATTTATCAGACATGACCACCCTTTGACAAAGCCGTGCTGACTCAGTCCTATTTTACCATGCACTTCCAAGTGCTTCATGATCTCACCTTTAATAACAGACTCTGAAATCGTACCAATGACCGAAGTCAGGCCAACCGGCCTATAATTTCCCGTCTTCTGCCTCCCTCCCTTCTTAAACAGTGGTGTTACATTCGCCACCTTCCAGTCCTCTGGGACCCTTACTGCCTCCAGTGATTCCGGAAAGATCATCACTAATGCCTCCACAGTTTCCTCAGCTATCTCTTCAGACCCTGGGGTATAGTCCATCCGGTCCAGGAGCGAGCGGCTCCGCTGTACAGGACGGGGGGCAGGAAAAGGGAAGAGCACTAATGATCGGAGATTCGTTTGTTAGGCATTTGTGCAGCCATAGGCATGACTCAAGATGGTATGTTGTTTCCCTGGTACCAGGGTTAAAGACGACATAGTGGCTGCAGGACATTCCATTTAAAAGGGTGAACAGACAGAGATTGTGCTTCACATTGGTACCAATTACTTAAGTAGGAAGCGGGATGGGTTCCTGCAATCAGAATTTAAGGAGCTAGCTAAAACATTCGCAAGCAGGACCTCAAACGCCGTCATTGCTGGATTAATCCCAGTGCCACATGAAACCAAGTACAGACATAGGAGGATAAGGTCGATGAATGCATGGTTGGAAAGATGGTGCAGGAGGGAGGGCTTTAGTTTCCTGGGACATAGGGACTGGCTTTGGGAGAAATGGCACCTGTACAAGCCGGACAGGTTGCACCTGAGCAGAACTGGGACTGAGTTCCATGCTAGTGTTAGCATGAGGGCTTTAAACAAACTTGACAAGGATGTGGGAATCAAGAAAAAAATTATTAAAGAGGAATACTAGGATGCATGAAATATGGGGAAGGACGATAGCACTAGAAAAGAGTAAGATGGTAAGTTAATAAGTGATGTCCGAGTAGGGGAGAAAGTAATGATGTCTAAATCAGGGTTGCTGTGCATGTATATGAATGCACCAAGTGTAAGATTGGAGAGTTACGGCGCAGATTGCATTGTGGAAATATGATATTGTGGTGATAACAGAAACTTGGCGCAAGACTTAAATATTCCCATGTATAAGGTGTTCAGAAAAGATAGGAGAGGAAAGAAAGGAGATGGATGGTGGTAATATTTCAGGATAGCATTGCAGTGCTGGAGAAATTGGATGTCCCAGTGGGTTCAAAGACATAATTACTTTGCCAAAGCTGAGGAAAAAAGGGAGCTATTACATTACTCATTGCAAACTATCGACCACCGACTAATGAGAAGGATGTAGAAGAACAAGTCTGCAGGAAAATTACAGAATGGTACAAACATTATAGAGTATAATGGGACTTTAATTGTAGACTGGGACTTTGGTCGTGTCAAGGGCAGAGAGGGGCAAAGTTCCTAGATTGTGTTCAGGATATATTTCTTTTTTTTAAAAATATTTTATTGAAGCATTTGTAATTTTCACAATTTAATATATTGACATTTCTAAAACAACCACGTGGGTCGATGCACAAAATGCCCCCTAAAATAACAACACACAATAAACCATGTACCCCACTTCTCCGCCCCATCCCCAATTACCCGTATACTAAATTCCCTGTCCTTAAGTGGGGTTTCTGGGTTACGGAGATAGGGTGGAGGCGTGGGCTTGAGTAGGGTGCTCCTTCCAAGGGCCGGTGCAGACTCGATGGGCCGAATGGCCTCCTTCTGTTGTTGCAGAAGGTTAAAGCTCACGGGATCCAGGGTGAGGTTGCCAATTGGATTCAAAATTGGCTGGACGACAGAAGGCAGAGGGTGGTTGTAGAGGGTTGTTTTTCAAACTGGAGGCCTGTGACCAGTGGTGTGCCTCAGGGATCGGTGCTGGGTCCACTGTTATTTGTGATTTATATTAATGATTTGGATGAGAATTTAGGAGGCATGGTTAGTAAGTTTGCAGATGACACCAAGATTGGTGGCATAGTGGATAGTGAAGAAGGTTATCTAGGATTGCAACGGGATCTTGATCAATTAGGCCAGTGGGCCGACGAATGGCAGATGGAGTTTAATTTAGATAAATGTGAGGTGATACATTTTGGCAGATCGAATCAGGCCAGGACCTACTCAGTTAATGGTATGGCGTTGGGGAGAGTTATAGAACAAAGAGATCTAGGAGTACAGGTTCATAGCTCCTTGAAGGTGGAGTCGCAGGTGGACAGGGTGGTGAAGAAGGCATTCGGCATGCTTGGTTTCATTGGTCAGAACATTGAATATAGGAGTTGGGACGTCTTGTTGAAGTTGTACAAGACATTGGTACGGCCACACTTGGAATACTGTGTGCAGTTCTGGTCACCCTATTATAGAAAGGATATTATTAAACTAGAAAGAGTGCAGAAAAGATTTACTAGGATGTTGCCGGGACTTGATGGTTTGAGTTATAAGGAGAGGCTGGATAGACTGGGACTTTTTTCCCTGGAGCGTAGGAGGCTTAGGGGTGATCTTATAGAGGTCTATAAAATAATGAGGGGCATAGATAAGGTAGATAGTCAACATCTTTTCCCAAAGGTAGGGGAGTCTAAAACTAGAGGGCATAGGTTTAAGGTGAGAGGGGAGAGATTCAGAAGGGCCCAGAGGGGCAATTTCTTCACTCAGAGGGTAGTGAGTGTCTGGAATGGGCTGCCAGAGGTAGTAGTAGAAGCGGGTACAATTGTGTCTTTCAAAAAGCATTTAGATGGTTACATGGGTAAGATGGGTATAGAGGGTTATGGGCCAAGTGCGGGCAACTGGGACTAGCTTAATGGTAAAAAACTGGGCGGCATGGACTGGTTGGGCCGAAGGGCCTGTTTCCATGCTGTAAACTTCTATGATTCTATGATTCTATGATTCTGCACTGTAGATTCTATGGCATGTTTATCCAGGACTAAGCAGCACCCCTCATGAATCATCTACATCCCAAGGATCCTTCAAAATCAAAACAATGTTCCATTAACCATCTATCTGTAACAAACAAGTAAAGAGTTCAAACTAATGATTACTTCACCTTTTATGGTCCTTAATCGCAGCTTTAGCAGACATGCTGCCTGCATATATCTTAAACTAATGATTGTAATAAAATTATTGCAACCAATATATAACCATTTCCCACATTCATCAAATGCTATTGGTAAAAAATGGAGGCAGTTTAAAAATACATATTCAATGAAGGGCATCAACCTTGGCTTTTTTGTTTTCATGTGTCTATGTCCTGGATCATTTTGTATTTGCAGCACTTTGTATTTGTCATGAAAATTGTTATGAACAGTCAGATTTATAATCTCTCACCAACTCCTCCAGACTACTATGCTTGTACAATTTTTGTAACAAAAAACTATGGGGTCAAATAAGGTTGCCTTGAAAATATTGTAAATCTGACCAACATGAACAGAAGCCTGGTTTTTGGAAATAAGGTGAGCGAGATAGGTTAAGTGACACCTGGGAAACATTTAGGAGACAGTGATTATTGTATCATAAGGTTTAGGATATTTTTATTTTATTCATTTATGGAATGTGGGTGTTGCTGGTTCGGCCAGCAGTTATCGCCCATTGCTAGCTCCCCTTCAGGAAGTGGTGGTGAGCTGCATTCTTGAACTGCTGCAGATCCTGATATGCAGGTACACCCACAGTGCTGTTAGGAAGGGAGTTCCAGGATTTTGCCCCAGCGACAGTAATATATATTTTGATGTCAGGGTGGTGAGTGACTTGGAGGGGAGCCAAAGGTGGTGGGATCCCCAAGTATCTGCTGCTCTTCTCCTTCAAGATGGTAGAGGTCATGGGCTTGGAAGGTGCTGTCTAAAGAACCTTGGTGAGTTTTTACAGTGCATCTTGGTACACATAGCTGCCACTGTTCATCAGTGGTGGAGGATTTGAATGTTTGTGGAAGGGGAGCAATAAAGCGGGCTGCTTTGTCGTGGATGATGTTGAGCTTCTTGAGTGTTGTTGGAGCTGCACTCGTCCAGGCAAGGGAAGAATATTCCATTACACTCCTGACTTGTGCCTTGAAGATGGTGGACCTGTTGCTGTTCACAGTGCTCAGCAAAATATATACCTATGAAAAGACAGGACTGTAGGAAAAGGGCTAATCAGCCATGGATATCTGAGAAAATAAAGGAGGGTATCAAATTGAAAGAAAATGCATACAAATTGGCAAAGATTAGTGGGAAACAAGAGAATTGAGAAAACTTTAAAGGTCAACAGAAAGCCACAAAAAAAAGCTATAAAGAAAAGTAAGATAGATTATTAGAGTAAACTAGCTCAAAATATAAAAACAAATAGCAAAAATTTCTGCACATATATAAAATGTAAAAGAGTGGCTAAGGTAAACATTGGTCCTTTAGAGGATGAGAAAGGGGATTTAATAATGGTAAATGAGGAAATGGCCAAGGCAGTGAACAGATATTTTGTGTCGGTCTTCACAGTTGAAGACACAAATAACATGCCAATAATTGGTGGCAAGGAGGCTATGGCAGGTGAGGTCCTGGAAACGATCATTATCACTAAGGAGGTAGTGTTGGGCAAGCTAATGGGACTAAAGGTAGACAAGACTCCTTGCCCTCATGGGCATCCCAGGGTACTCAAAGACATGGCGGGGGAAATAGCAAATGCGTTTGTGGTAATTTACAAAATTCGCTGGACTCTGGGGTGGTTCCGGCAAATTGGAAATCAGCAAAATAATAATCTTTATTGTCACAAGTAGGCTTACATTAACACTGCAGAAACAGGGAGAATGTGCAGACTCCGCACAGACAGTGACCCAAGCTGGGAATCGAATCTAAGACTCTGGCGCTGTGAAGCTACAATGTTAACTGTGCTACCGTGCTGCCATTGTTTAAAAACGGAGGTAGACAAAAGACGGGGAACAGATGGCCGGTTAGCTTAACTTCTATGGTAGGGAAAATAATTGAATCTATCATCAGAGAAGAAATAGCAGAACATCTGGACAGAAATTCTAATAATTTTTATTACTGTCACAAGTAGGCTTACATTAACACTGCAGTGAAAATCCCCTAGTCGCCACACTGTGGCGCCTGTTCGGGTACACTGAGGGAGAATTCAGAATGTCCAAATTACTTAACAGCACGTCTTTCGGGACTTCTGGGAGGAAACCGGAACACCCAGAGGAAAGCCACCGCACAGACAGTGAGCCAAGCCGGGAATCGAATCTGGGACTCTGTGAAGCAACAGTGCCACCCACTGTGCTACCGTACGGCCCAAATTGTCCTATTGGGCAGATGCAGTATGAGTTCGTGAAAGGCAGGTCATGTTTAACTAATTTATTGGAATTGTTTGAGGACATTACGAGCACGGTGGACAATGGGGTACCAGTGGATGTGGTATATCTGGATTTCCAGAAGACATTCGGCAAGGTCCCGCACAAAAAGCTGTTGCTTAAGACAAGGGTGTACGTCATTACGGGTAATGTATTAGCATGGATAGAGGATTGGTTAACTAACAGAAAGCAAAGAGTGGAGATAAATGGGTGGTTTTCTAGTTGGCGATCAGTGGCAATTGGTATGCCCCAGGGATCAGTTTTGGGACCGCAATTTTTTACAATTTACCTGGATGATTTGGAGTTGGGGACCAAGTGTAATGTGTCAAAGTTCGTAGATGACACTAAGATGAGTGGTAGAGCAAAATGTGCAGAGGACTCAAAGTCTGCAGAGGGATATAGATAGTTTGAGTGGACAAGTGTCTGGCAGATATTGTACAATGTTGGTAAAAGTGAGGCCATCCATTTTGGTAGGAATAACAGCAAAATGGACTATTATTTAAATGGTAAAAAATTGCAGCATGCTGCTGTGCAGAGGAACCTGGGTGTCCTTGCACATGAATTGCAAAAGATTGGTTTGCAGGTGCAGCAAGTAATTAAGAAGGCAAATGGAATTTTGTCCTTCATTGCTGGAGGGATGGAGTTTAAAAACGGAAGTTACGTTGCAGCTGTATAGGGTACTGGTGAGGCCAGACCTGGAGTATGTGTACGTTTTTGATATCCTTACTTGAGAAAGAATGTACTGGCACTGGAGGGGGTGCAGAGGAGATTCACTAGGTTGAGAGAATTGGCTTATGAGGAGAGACTAAGTAGACTGGGATTATACTCATTGGAATTTAGAAGAATGAGGGGGGATCTTATAGCAACATAAAATTATGATGGGAATAGTTAAGATAGAAGCAGGAATTTGTTTCCACTGGCAGTTGAAACTAGAACTAGGGAACATAGCCTCAATATAAGGGGGAGCAGATTTAGGACTGAGTTGAGGAGGAATTTCTTCACCCAAAGGGTTGTAAATCTATTGAATTCCCTGCCTCGTGAAGCAGTTGAGGCTAACTCGCTGAATGTTTTTAAGGCAAAGATCGATAGATTTTTGAACAGTAATGGAATCAAGGGTTATAGTGAGCAGGCATGTAAGTGGAGCTGAGTCCACAAAAAGATCAGCCATGATCTTGTTGAATGGTGGATCAGGCTCAAGGGACCAGTTGGCCTACTCTTGCTCCTAGTTATGTTCTTATGACTTATGGTTAATGGTTATTTTTCATGCTGGAGGAAGGTTTGTCGTGGAGTTCCTACCGGTTGGTATTGGGGCCCTTGCTTTTCCTGATATACTTTAATGATCTAGATCTGGATGCGCAGGGGACAATTTCAAAGTTTCAAATTTGGAAGCATTGTAAACTGTGAGGAGGACAGTGTAGAACTTCAAAAGGAGATGGACAAGTTGGTGAAATTGGCAGAGATCTGGCAGATGACGTTCAGCCCGGAGAAGCTTGAGGTAATTCATTTTGTTCGGAAGAACATGGAGAGATAATAAATAATTTGGGGTACAACTCTAAAGGATGCACAGGAGCAAAGGGACATGTCTGTAAATGTGCAGAAGCCACTAAAGGTGGCAGGACAGGTGGAGGGAGCAGTTCATAAAGCATATAGTGTCCTGGGCTTTATTAAGAGTGGCATAGAGCACAAGAGCAAAGAATTTTATCTTGCATTTGTGTAAGACACTAATTAGACCTCAGCTGGTTTATTGTATACAGTTCTGGGCATCACACTATAGGGAGGATGTAAACACAGTGGAGAGAGTGCAAACTGGTTTAGAAAATGCTTCCAGGAATGAGAAGCGTAAGTCCTGAAAATAAAATGGAGTCGTTGGAACTGTTCTCCTTGGAGAGCAAGAGGCCAAGAGGAGATTTGATAGAGGTGTTCCAAAATCATGAGCGCTGGACAGAGTAAATGGGGAGAAACGATTGCCCTCGTAAAAGGATTGCGAACAGGAGAACATAAATTTAAAGTCATTTGCAAAAGAAGCAATTTAAATGTGAGAAAAAACAGTTGGTTAGATCTGGAATGCACTGCTTGGAAGTGTGGTGGAAGCTGGTTCAATCGAGGCATTCAAAAGGGCATTAAATAATTATTTGAATAGAAGCAACGTGCAAGGTTACGGGAAAAGGCAGGAGAATGACACTAAGTCATGATGCTCTTTTGGAGAGTTAGTACAGACAATGGACCAAATGGCCTTTGCACCATAACAATTCTGCAATGCCTAAACATTTGCTGCAGAAATAGTGTTGCACAGGGTTAAATGTACCTTGATCCAAGTGTAGCCTTGGGTCAGAGGTCCATTCATTCCAGCCTGATATTCCAGACTTGAGTGCATAATCTATGCTGCGCTTTAAGGATGTACTGAGGGAGTGCTGCACTATCAGAGGTGCCCCATTTCAGAGCAGACAACAAACTGAGGTTCTGTCAGCTCTTGTAAAAGATTCCATAAAATTATTGGAAGAAGAGAAAAGTAGCCCTCGTAGATCTAACCGCTTCTGCTGCAGATGCGGGACCTCACACGTCCGGGTTGGAGGGCGCGCATGCGCACACCGGCAGCCTCCAGCGGCTGCGCCGTGCTCCATGGCAACTCGGACCGTGGAGCTGGACCCTGAAAATAACCCAACCCCCCCCCCCCGATCGACCAGACCCTCAACACCCGCACAACCATCTCCCAGTAGCGTATAAGTCCCTCTGATCGGCCCGCCCCCCCCGACCAGGGCGGCCACGGACTGTGTCCACAGCTGCCGCGCGAGTATCCCGACTGGCTGGACCATATTAGATCCTCGCCGTCGGGACTTCGGCCGGTCAGGGGCGGAGTGGGCCTCCATCAATGGCCCCAGGTAGGTGCTGGGCAGCGCGGCGTACTCTTCAGGGCCCGCAGAATCGTGGAATCGGCGCTGGCCCCAGTTTCGTGCGGCGAAATCGATTCTCTACCCTGCGCCGGCTGTGATTTCGGCGTCTGGGTGCAGAGAATCCAGCCCCCTATATTTCAACAGCGACAAAATTTTTAAATCAGCTCATTGGTTATGAAGCACTTTGAGACAGCCAGAGGTCATGAATGATGTTTGAAAGTATAAGTTTTTTCTTTCTTCATTAGAATGCTGATTAATTTGGAACACTGCCCTCATTCCTTCTCCTCTCTCTCTCTTTCTCTCTCCCTCCTGCTCCCTTCCTATTGGGAGGGAGCAGGAGGGAGGGAGAGATATGACAATGCTTCAAAACTTAAGTTTCAGTTGCCCTCTTTCGCTGTCTGAGATATTTGTCAATATTTTTAATACATACTGTTCACAGCAATTTATTTAGCCAAAATATGCCATACTGTTTTAGTATCCAGGGAGCTGCTGTGAGCTAAGTTAACTTCAGTACTGAATGTTGATCGTCTCCAGATCAGAACAGCTGTATGTAGTTCCCATGCTGTAGGCTTACATTGTCATGTTAATAGCCAGAAGAATTTTACAAGATTATCAATTATAGAAGTTTATCCAATTCACACCATATTCTAAACTAATCATATTTCTCATTTTAATGATGAGGAATATACCTGTTTTAAAAGGCTATGTTGTGACCATATTGAAGTGATTCTGGAAAAGATTTCATTAATGTAGACAGAATTACAGTTCATGTACTTATGCAAGAGTAGGCAGGCTGACTGCATGATTGTAAAGTGAATTGTACTTAATGCAGTTCTAGGATCTCCACGAATACACTTGTGCTCAAGCATAAACACTGGCATGGACTGGTTGGGCCAAATGACCTGTTTCTGTGCGCTATATTCTACAAAAGTCCTGTTGAAAACATGGTCATGGCGAAATGATTTTTAAACTAAATAATTGTTTCTACTGTTGTTACATCTGGACAGATGAGTGATATCATTGAGATGGTGAGAGATTCCAATCTAAAACTTACCTTAGCCTTTGGCATTGGTTTACATCATGCTGGACTCCACGAACATGACCGGAAGCATGTGGAAGAACTCTTTGTGAACTGCAAAATCCAGGTGACGACCCACTTTTCTCAAGATTTCCAAAAGAAACATTTTAAAAGTCCTTTATTTGGCCATGTCTTTGTCTATGTAATTTTCTGATGCGTTTGATTCTGTTTGTCCTCATTGTTGTTGTAGATTCTTATTGCGACAAGCACTTTAGCTTGGGGAGTGAACTTCCCTGCTCATTTAGTCATTGTTAAGGGTACTGAGTACTATGATGGAAAAACAAGACGTTATGTGGACTTTGCAATTACGGGTAAGAAGCATAGATATGATGTTTATCTCTTTCTTTTCTCTTTAATGCAATTTTATGGTTATTGCTGAATCTGGTGCATGTTTGCCCCAATTTGCATCATGGTTTAATTTGAAGAAATGTAAATTACTGAGCAGCAGAAAAGGCTGAGGGGGGACCTGATTGATATGTACAAATTATGAGAGGCACAGATAGGGTAGATAGGAAGGAACTTTTCCCCTTAGTGTGGTCGGTACAGGGAACATAGATTTACGGTAAAGGGCAGGAGACTTAGAGGGGATTTGAGGAGAATATTTTTCGCCCAGAGGATGGCGAGAGAACTGACTGCCTAAAAGGACAGTAGAAGCGGGAACACTCACAACATTTATGAAGCATTTTGATGAGCACTTTGTGGTGATGTGCATCAATGTAAATACATGTAGGCTAGCTAGATACTAGATGGAGCACCAGTGACATCACACACACACACACTCAACCAATGGAACAGTTAGATGGGACGTGACCAAGGGACATTCACGATACACACGGAGGTGACACCACCACAGGAGGGCATTACACCAACCCATATATAAAGGACACCACACACATGATCTGCCTCTTTCCAGTGGAGACAGTCAGTGAGAGCAGACACAGGGCTGATTCAATATTACACCCACCACGTGGATTGCAGCAGCTGGTTAGTCAGTCTGGGTAGTTATAGTAGGATTAGCAGTAGTGTCGAACCCGAGTAATAGAAGTGTAAATAGTTTAATAAACGTGTTCAAGTTATCTCCACGTCTGAACCTTCCTTTGTCAAGTGCACCACAAGGAAGCCGCTTATGTTACACCTACAACATAACAAATCACACTTGAAACGCCACAGCATACAAAAGCTACAGACAAAGTGCTGGAGAATGGGATGAAATTGGTAGGTACTTGATGGCCAGCGCAGACACAGTGAGCCAAAGGGTCTCTTTTTGTGCTGTAAAACTCTATGAATTCTTAATGCTGACCGGGACACAGGAAAACTTCCCTGCTCCTCTTTGATGTGATGTTGAGAGTTTTTTAATGTCCATTTGAGATGGAAGGTGGGTCTTTGATTTAACATCTCATCTAAAAGATAGCACCTCCAACACTGCAGCATTCCCTGAGTACATCACTCTTTTCAGCTTGGGTTTTGTGCTGAAATCCTAAAGTTAGGGCTTTAACTCATAACCCTCTGACTTGAGGAAGAGTGCTACCACTAAGCCAAGGAATCAGCACTCAAACAATTACATTTTACAGTAGATGAATGTTAGGATCTTCCTAAATGGATGAATCAGGGTGGACAAATGATCTTCCTCTTTTGAAATGATCTCACAATCTGGCGTCTAGCTGCAACAAGGACTTTATAAAAATTATAAACAAAGTAAAATAAGACATTTCTCATTTTTTTTAAACTTCAGATGTTCTGCAGATGATGGGGCGTGCAGGCAGGCCTCAGTTTGATGACCAGGGCAAAGCTGTGATATTAGTCCATGATATTAAAAAAGACTTCTACAAAAAGTTTCTGTATGAACCTTTCCCTGTTGAATCAAGGTGAGTTATATTAAGAGAATTGCATAATGCCAGGATTTGCAGATGAACATGTGACTTTTTTAAAAACGTGTTTTGTCTGTAAGTGTCCGATCAACCTTTTATATGCTTGATTGTTTGCCTGAGGGTTATCAGTGCTACGGAATGGAATTCTTGCCCACTTTCTGTCTCAATGATTGTGTGACACAGTTAAGTAAAACTCAGACGAGGTGAAGACCAAAGCTCGCTCTTTATACTTGACCGAATAGTATGCTTTGAACCCAGCTAAAAAGGGTACACTTACATTTTATTCCCCGCACCAACCATTCCCGATGGCCTCTCTGAGGGTGATTTTCAATTTATGAGTACTTCACTGTTGGCAACAAAAAACTGGATTGATGGTGGTGAAATTCCGTTCTCTCAGACCAATTTCATTTAGCAGAGAGGTTTCCATCCCCGATCAGTTTGCTTTTAGTTTTGAAGCCAGATCCGGAGTTTAAAGGACTGTGTGTCATCTGCTACCTTCTTCTTAATTCAAATCTGCTGTAGTACCAGGGTAATCAGTCACCGCAGCTGCAATTATAAATGTGGGAAGAATTACGAACACACTTATAGTGATGCGAACAACTTATTTTTTCATGGTATGTGGCAAGGCCAACATTTGCTGCCCAACCCTAATTGCCCTTGAACTGAGTGAATTACTAGATTTGCAAGGGCATTTAAGAATCAAGCGCATTGCTATGGCTCTGGAGTCATTAGGAGGCCAGACTGGATAAGAGCAGCAAACGTCCTTCCCTAAAGGACACAGGGTAGTTAAGAATGAACCACATTACTGTTGATCTACATGGCGACCAAACCAGGAAAGTATGGCAGATTTCATAGAATCCCTACAGTGCAGAAAGAGTCCATTCATCCCATCGAGTCTGCACTGACCCTCGAAGAGGCCTCTAACCCCAGCTAACCTGCATATATTTGGACACAACGGGGCAATTTAGCATGGCCAATCCATCTAACCTGCAAGTCCTTTTGGACTGTGGGAGGAAACTGGAGCATCCGGAGGAAACCCATGCAGACATGGGGAGAATGTGCAAACTCCACGCAGACAGTCACCAAATGCTGGAATCGAACCCGGGTTCCTGGCTCTGTGAGGCAGATAGCCACTGTGCCACCCAAAAATACAATAGTGAACCAGATGAGGTTTAACGACAATCAGTTATGCTTTCGTGGTCACTATTACTAAGACTGTCTTTCAATTCCAAATCCAAACTTACATTCCATCAACTGCCGTGGTGGGATTAGAACAAGTGTTCTCAGAGGATTCGCCTGGGCATCTGAATTACAAGCTCTGTGACATTACCAATACATTACCGTCGCTCTGCTTGAATTAGGAGCAGGAGTAGGCCATTCAGACCTGTGTGCCTGCTCCGCAATTCAACAATACTACAAATGATCTGATTGTGGCCTCAACACCACTTTCCTTCCTACCCACCTTACTCTTATTTCACTTATAAATCAAGAATGTATTTAATTCAGCCTCCGAACTATTCACTGACCCTGCCTCCAGCCCTCTCTGGAGAAGACAGTTCCCCAGATTTATGACTCCCTGAGAGAAAGAGATTCTTCCCATCTCCCTCTTAAATGGGAGACCCCTTATTTCTAAACTGTGTATTGGGGCTCTTAATTTACCTTCTAATAAGAGACGATAGTCCGGTTGATTGGAGATGTCAAAATACAATTTTATTCTAATTATTCGCTTGAATATACTTGGTTAAGAACTTAATCAAAACTTTAGAAATTAAATATCAAAAGATACATAAAAGGGTCAAACTCATGGCAAAAAGCACACAAAAGCATAAAGAAATCACTTTAAACACAAACAAATAGATAAATGATTCAAGAATTCAGGAAGAAGACCTTGACCACGAGGTCCTACGTTTAAGGGAATTCGTATCTCTGTTTTAATCCCTCATTTAATCTCATTGGTTTCTAATTCTCAGCTGAGACCTCCTGGTTTGTTCAAATGGATGTCTGTTGACTGGTGCCTATCAAGGCTAGCTCAGCGTCTGCTTGTGCAGTCTTAGGAAAATTACTGGATAGGTTTCTCACGCCACAGCTCAGCCCGGAGTCCTTGCTGGAACTGATAAATTGATACATTCTTATTGCTGAATACACTGGAATACAATGGCAGATTCATCATGTGAAACATTGACTGAAACAATGTCTGGATTCCCACAGTCTAATTCATTATGTGAAGCAATGACTGGATTCTCACAGTCAAGACACTTGTAATAATCTTTACCTCTCTGCTAAATGCATTCAATTAGCATCTAAAACTATCAATAAATCAATACTCTATCATTGTGTCTCCAAGTTCTAGTTTCTTCCACATAGAGAAAAATCATTTCATTATCTACTCTTTCAAGACCGTGCAGGATCTTGTATGTTTCAATAAGATCGCCTATTATTTTTCTAAACCCAAATGGATACAGGGTCTCCAACCTTTCCTCCATATAACCCCATCATACGAGTGAACCTTCCCTGTTCTGTTTCTAATGTAATATATTGTTTCTTACATTAGGAGACCAAACAGTATCTAGATCTGGTCTAATCACTACTGATTCAACTGGAGCAAACCAACCACACCTTTATATTCCACTCCCCTAGCAATAAGAACATTCCATATGCTTTCCTAATCACTTGTACCTGCAGACTAATTGCAGCATAATGGGTTAATAATTATAGTAATGAGATAATGATGTGTGTTGTGATGTAACAGGGAGATCAGCAATCATGTGCTAGAGACTTGGTTCAGATTCTTTATCTGAAACTCTTGGGGCTGATTAAGTTTTGGTTTTCACATTTATTCGGTTTTTAAATATATTGTGGGCTTGGCCTACTTAGAATAGCTTAAGCCTTGGCTAGCTACAGTCTACAAATGCTAGGTTGTTTCTCGATTTGCCATCACACACACTGGGCTGGCTTCTCCATCCCCCCCGCACCAAATTTCTGGTGCGGCATGCCATCGGGATCCTCCATTTCGCCGGCTGGTCAATGGGGTTTCCCATTGTGGGGCAGCCCCATGCCATCGGGAAACCCCCGGGCTGCCAGCAAAATGGAGAATCCCGGCGGCGCAGAATTCAGCCCCCGATTTCTTACCTGGTAACGCTTATGATCCTGTAATATAATACTGCATTGCTTTATTAACGTACAAATTAATTGCATAACCGGTTTAAACATTAAACAATTAAACATTCAGTTTTTGAATGTTTTCCGATGTACAGATAAAGGATATTCGACCGGTAGAGAAGTTGAAATAGTGTCCATACAAGAGTGATGTTCTTACTTTCGTGTCTTATCATGTATTTAGTGTAATAAAAGTAGTTTTAAAGAATCCTACCAAAGTCAGTCGAGTGCAGGGAAACCTTCCCAGTATAGATTAGGCCACAACATAAGCCACAAAACTTTTTTGTGATCAATGAACCAGGACATCAAAATCCCTTTATATATGGAGTTATGCAATCTTTCCCCATTTAAATAATATCCTTTTTTTATTCTTTCTGTCAAATTTCACATTTTTCCATATTATATTCCATCTTTCAAATTTTTGCCCACTCACTTAACCTATCTATATCCCTCTGCAGACTGCTGATGTCTTCTTCACAACTTGCTTTCGTACTTATCTTTGTGTCACCAGCAAGTTTAGCTGCCATACATTTGATCCTGTCACCCAGGTCATTGGTATAAATTGTAAATAGTTACAGCTCCAGCACTGATCCCTATGGCCCTCAACTTGTTACATCTTACAAACCCTAAAACAACCCATTTGTGTCTGCTCTCTGTTTCCTGGTAGCTAACATGAGACAAAACATAATTAAAATGAAATATTATCTTGAAATTTAGCTAGATAAGCTGTCTGCTTCCACCAAAATTCGGAGTTTTGCAGGTATGTGTTTATGGTTTATACAGAAGCAAAAAATAAGTGACCTTCGCATCTTTGCGAAATCAGATTGTAACCCTGAATATGATTGTAAGTCAAAATTGCCTGTCACGTTGAGAGTACACTGTTCTAGTCATATTAAAAATGGATGAAAAGTTATTGGGTAACTGACAGTATAGTTATTTATGAATGAATACATACTTAGTTAGTCCAGTTGCTCCTTTACAAAAAGTAATGGCCAGTTATGAGTGCAATTCCCAAAATACAGGTTACAAATGCTAACCAGAAAATAAAAGAAAATTAAATCTTCCAGTTTCTATAAACCAATTTTGGTGCCAATAAAAAAAGTCCCTCACAAACCCGCCAATTTTAAAATTTGCATCTCTGCACCAATGGTACACTGCCAGCGGCCACAAGCGAAGAGTGTGACTTCGGCCTCTGTGGAAGGAACGTTTGATCTCGAGAGTCGCCACTGAATCTGGCCAGCAGTCCTAGTAGCACTAGAACTCAATAGTGCTGTTGGAACTGCAGTCAGTCCCACGATGAAGACAGCATGAATCCCTGAGGGCATGATCTTTGGGTGGGGAGGAATAGGGAAGGGAGACAGGGGCACCGTTTCGGAAGCGATGCGGTGAGGCAGAAAGTGCAAGTATCACCTTGGGCAGGGGTGCATAAAGCAGCCTCCTCCCCCAGACGGTGAAATAGTGGACTCCCCTGCCCTCACCCTGGTGCACACAACTGCATTATGGCATGGTTAATGTAATATTTAGGTCAATCGGCTTGTTATCAAGCTCATGGGTCACTTTCTTTCTAAAATGGGGCGGTGAGCAACATCTTCCCATCAGCTATATTATGGAAAACTAACATATTGACATTAGGTTCATGACCCAATTCTTCACGCTGGATTTTACATGTACGCGGGACAGCAGCAGTTCCATTTGCAAACATAAAAATCCTAGCCATTGAATATACCTGTCAATAGAAAGTAGCTGTGTGAGAACAATACTGAATTAGTTCTGAAACAGAAGGGTGCTTTCTGCCACAAACATATCATCATAGACATTATTTTTTCTGTACTCCATAGTGAACATAAGGCATAAGTTTATGATTTTGTTACAAATAGTCTTTGGAGGAATTCTTTTCCCTTGCTTGAGTGCAGATAAAAGCAATCAAATCTTCAATATCAACTTTATTCCTGTGTGATGTGTTGCATTCCCCATCGAGACTGGTAACTTCTAAAAAGAGATATGGATTTCCCAGTGACCAACAAGTTCACATTTTAAAGGGCAGCACGGTGGCGCATTGGTAGCACTGCAGTCTCACGGCGCCGAGGTCCCAGGTTCAATCCCGGCTCTGGGTCACTGTCCGTGTGGAGTTTGCACCTTCACCCCGTGTTTGCGTGGGTTTCGCCCCCACAACCCAAAGATGTGCAAGGTAGGTGGATTGAACACGCTAAATTGCCCCTTAATTGGAAAAATATTAATTGGGTGCTCTAAATTTATGGGGAAAAAATAAAAAGTTCACATTTTAAGACTTTCACTGAAACAAGCAACCTTAAATCAACATCGACTAAATATTTCTTGTTCACCAATTAATACACTAAAGAGGAGATCTTGTGGTAGCACCCCTACCGCTAGACTAGAAGTTCTGGGTTCAAGTCCAACACCAGGACTTGGTGGCCATGGAAGGAGTAGTCATAACATGGCTCAATGGGCGGAATCAGCTCCGGAATCTTTCCACCACACCCCTACTATTCCCCAAAGGGTAAACAGGTGTGTGTGAAGATACACTAAAAGAAAATACACTAAACCGCAGAAAACCTATCCTCCTTTAATTTCTTAATATGGCAGAAAACCTCACACTGTATTTATATTTTACACTGCGCTCTCCACAGACAGGTAGTCTTTATTTAAGTCAAAGTCCTACTGGCATTAACTGGGACCCTTCTCCCTGCCTTGCCGAGGTGAATATTCCAGTGTCCTTTTAAACAGGTTCTTCTTCACTGAACCCATTAGCATAATTGAATGGATCCCCTATTGTCAGGTTCCCCTGGAGATTCCATGGTCTCTAACGTTTCACAATTCTTAATTCCTCAAAAGTAGTTCCAATCTGGCATCTTCCATCCTCACCAACTATTTACCCAGAAACAGTCCTTTTCTTCTGCATGGCATAAGGGCACTGTGTGAGTCTACTCCCTCCCACCAAATCCTTTGGTTTTTCTGGCTCTGAGACTCTGCAGCAGTAAGACCAGTTGCTTTTCCTTTGTGTCTAGCTGTTAAAGGTGACTTTAAATAACATTTGAGCTGGGCCCACTGTCCCCATGGAAACCAGGATACATGGATTCATCGCAAGGCAGAATTCAGCACAACTTCACACCATTCAATTCTAGGGCATTCTGTTTCACTTTAAAAGAGTCCATTTAAAACATAAGACTGCTAGACTTTACAAGATGGTTAAGAGTGGCCTTGCTCATTTGTATTTCACACATTACAGTTTGTTGGAGGTGCTTTCTGATCACATGAATGCTGAAATTTCTGCTGGAACTGTCTCATCCAAGCAAGATGCCATGGATTACATTACATGGACCTACTTTTTTCGACGTCTTATCATGAATCCCAGGTCAGTAATGATACCCTTCTATTGCATAGTTGGTTCCGATCGGGCAAATTTACTTGCTGCATTTACCTATCAAGCTACACAGTTTTTAAATCATCATTTAAAACTTGGCACCAGCGTCGTATCCGACAACATTTTAGCCAAAGTGATGCATTCTAAATTTAACACTGTGCTGCACTCTGAAGTTTTTTTGCCGGGGCAAAGCATTAGACAGTACTGTCTGTCAGATAACTGAAAACTTTGGGATGAGAGAGAACATGTTTCTGTTTGCATACAAAACAAAGTCAGATCAAGGTTGGCTAGCTACAAAAAAGGATGATGAAGAGAATGAAGCTTTTCACAGTTCATTGAGGAGATATACATACATAGATACATACAAGATAGGAGCAAGAGGAGGCCTTTTGGCCCTTCAAGCCTGCTCTGCCATTCATCACGATCATGGCTGATCATCCAACTCAATAGCCTAATCCTGCTTTCTCCCCATAGCCTTTGATCCCATTCTTCCCAAGTGCTATATCTAGCCGCCTCTTGAATATATTCAACGTTTTAGCATCAACTACTTCTTGTAGTAATGAATTCCACAGACTCACCACTCCCTGTGTGAAGAAATGTCTCCTTATCTCTGTTTGAAATGGTTTACTCTGAATCCTCAGACTGTGATCCTCAGAATGTCACAGATGGAAAATCCAAAAGACTTTGGGCTGAATTTTCATGTAGAAGAGCACAAGTTATTGAAACCTGCAAGGTGACAGCGTGTCTTCTACAGTGCAGAAGGAGAGTCTGCAACGACCCTCTGAAAGAGAACCCTACCGAGGCCAACTCCCTCATAAACCCCACCTGACCTTTGAGTACAATGGTTCAATTTTAGCATGGCCAATCCACTTAACCTGCACATCTTTGGACTGTGGGAGGAAACCGGAGCACCCGGGGGAAACCCACGCAAACTTCACACACGGACAGTCATTCAAGGCCGGAATTGAACCCGGATTCCTGCCGCTGTGAGGCAGCAGTGCTAATTACTGTGCACCATGCTGCCTTCTAACTTGATGACTTCCACTTTTGACACCAGCACATTAGGGTGTCTGCACAGAACCCCTCAGAAAAGTTGGGTTGTCAATTTCTCATTGCTAATCGCTCATAGTAACATACTGTTTTCACTTTAACACGGATGCCAGAGGTTTTTTCAGTCTTCATGAAACTTACCTGTGAAACCGAAATGATTATGTAGTGATAATTGAAAGGGCTGAAGCAATCTCTGTCACAAGTACTCAGAGCAACTTTCTTGCCTGTTGGTGGAAAAAAGTTTGTTAAGAGGCTACTTTGCACAAAAGGATACTTCATACACTTTGCCTGTTTGCTTTGTCACATGCAGACGGGTATACTGTTGCTACCTGTGGTGAGCACCAAGATGGCTAGCAATACTACTGAACAGCAACGAGACGTGCAACTCATTGTGGGCAACACCCATGAAACAGGGTCTGTGGCCAGAGGTAAAACCAGAAAATGCTGAAAATACTGAGTAGTTCAGGCAGCATCTTTGGAGAAAAGTGCAGGTTTCCTACAGGCAGAGGATCAGATCCTTGACATGCCGGAGCACTATTATCTCAGGCAGCTCAGGATGTCACGTCAAGTGATGTCAGCCTCCTTGAGTCTCCTGGACCTGGGGCCACACTTTAGCAGTGGATGTCAGAGTCACTACTGTCTTCAACTTTTTTGTCTCTGGATCCATCGAGGACTTTGCCGCAGATATGGCCAGGATCTCCCATAGGGCAGGGTGCAAATGCATAAGACTGGTGACTGATGGATTGTTTGTCAGGGCCACAGATTATGGGTGCGATCCACTGGCCACGTTGTGCGCTTGCTCAAGCGCGTGCGGCCGGTGAATCCCGGGAGAGGCTTCTCGCAGGCTTCCTGGCAGTCTTCATGCCTCGCGGGATCCACCCAAGGCCCGCAAAGCGTCGGAATCTGCAGCACGCCCAAAAGAAGCGAGACCAAATTCAGTGAATTTAGCTGATATCTACCGGCCTCTTGGGCTCTACCAACCCCCATTGAGGCTGCAGCCAAGCGCGGTTCAGCACTGGTCCACACAAACGTGCACCAGGCGGAACAGCACCTGGGGGGAGGTCTCCCAGACCATCAGAGACCCCTGATTGTCAGGGTCAGTGCAGTGGCTCCCTGGCCCACCCCCTGGAATGCAGGCACCTTGGCACTGCCCAGCTGGCACCTTGGCACTGTCCTCTGGCACTGCCAAGGTGCCTGGGTGGCACTGCCCAGGTGCAAAGGTGGCAGTGCAAGGGTGCCCGGGTGACACTGCCAAGTTTCAGGAGCTGAGGGGTCCATGCTCATGAAAGGAGGGTGGAGGGGGGTCTGAAGGGTAGGGGTTGTGCAGGGCAGGTAAGTATGGGCCTCTGGGAGGTTTGGGGGTTGATGGGTGGGGTCCTGTAAGGGGATGCGGGGGGCCTGAAGTTGGGGGGAATCCCCATAGAACGGGGTGTCCTCACTTGTGGGGGTGCGGGGGGTGGGGCATGAATTCCATAGCAGGGTGTGGGGTAGTGCCCATCTGTGGGGACCCATAGATGGAGAGTGTGGAGGACCGGGAAACTCACTTAGAGATCAGGGCACCCTTTCAAAATGGTGGCCGGATCTCTGAGTTCAGCTCCTCAGTGCAGAAAAAGATTCTGTGTGGGCTAAACCAGTGAGAAACTCCCCCAGGCCCAATAAAAGTGACTAAGTGTCATTGGATAGCAGTGGGGAACTCGCCGGTAGTGCCGGCTGGAAACTCCCTGAAAAACGCACACCACAAATGAACCTAGAAAGTTTTCCGTTGAACCATGCCCTATGTCACCTTTACCACTGATGCCAGTCAGAGTGAGCAGGTGGTCTGGCTTCGCATAGCTGGTTAGTTTTCCACAGGTAGAGGCCATCATTGTCTGCGCACATGTGACAATCAGAACCTGACAGAATGACCAGGAGTACATGTCAACTGCAAGGGCTTCCACTCCATTAATGTGCAACTGATAGCAATCACAAAAAGATGTTCATCTTGATGTGCACAAGATCCCCAGGCATTGCCCTGATGCTTTTACAATGGCACAAAGAAGACCCATTGTGCTTGCGCCAATAGAAAAGAGATCTCCAGCTCCAGGTCTATCGCGCTGTAGCTTACTGTACTTCAAGTTCACGCTCAAATACCTTTTAAATGCAATGAGCATGTGTGCCTCTATCATCCTTTCAGGCAATGAGTTCCAGATCCCTACCGCCCTCCGTGTGAAAAATAAATTCTCTTCAACTCCCTCTAATCCTTTTACCAATTATTTTAAATATATACCCCCTGGTTATTGACCTCTCTGAGGAAACGAAGTACTTCCAATTCACTTTATCAAAGTCCCTTATAATTTTATGCAGCACAGTTAAATATCTCCTCAACGTCTTCTCTTCCAAAGAAAATAATCCTTCCTATCCAATCTTTCCTCATGACTAGAATTCTCCATTCCTAGCATCATCATCATAAATCTCCTCTGTAACCTTGCTACTGCAATTACATCCTTTGTATAATGCAGTAACCAGAGCTGTACACATTACTCTTGCTGTAGCAGTGCAAGCTCCCAGATCGCTTTAAGGGATGGCTGGTAGACAACTTGGTTCATTACATCTGTGAGAAATACCACCATTGAAGCCCACAAATGCTACAATGAATTCCATCTTGCCCCAGATGTGTGCTTGAACAGGATATCAATATGCTGAAGATGCGCTTCAGGTGCCTGGACGGATCTGCGGCTTCCTTCGGTAAACACCAGCCCGGGTCAGCAGGATAGTTGTGGTTCCTGTCCTCTGCACATTTCACAACAGCAAAGGCTAGGACCTATGGAAGAAATAAGTCAAAGAGCTCAGATCTGTCAGCTCGCTGGCACAGTGATTAACACACTGCTGCCTCACAGCACCAGGCACCCGGGTTCAATTCCGGCCTTGGGTGACTGTGTGGAGTTTGCACGTTCTTCCAATGTCTGTGTGGGATTCCTCCCACAGTTCAAAGACGTGCAGGTTAGGTGAATTGGCCATGCTAAATTTGCCCCTTAGTGTAAAAAGATGTGCAGGTTAGTGGGGGGGTGAGTGAGCCTAGGTAAGTTGCTCTTGCAAAACGTCGGTGCAGACTCGATGGACCTTCTGCACAGTAGGAATTCTTTGATTCTACGATTCCTCGGGCAATTTGGAGTGAAAGCTGAAGAGCAGGAAAATGATGTTGGAAATACACCCCAGCTGCTCACAATGCTTTGCACCAGTTGGCACACATCGCCAGAAAATGCAACGGCCACTTTTTCATCTCCTCCCACCTCTATCCCATAAATGTCACTGATGCCAAGCAGACCTGCAACCAACCATCGCTTGAACATTCTCGCCCACCCTTCCTAAGACCTTTCCTTTATTCATTTTTATTATCAGTTATCTTGGCACTGAATGTTTCCTTTCCTCAGCCACGCCACCTCTCTCCTCCATTAAAACCATTCCTTAAAATCCATCTTGGCACTAAAAGGTAGCACAGTGGTTAGCACTGTTGCTTCACAGCACCAGGGACCCGGGTTCGATTCCCGGCTTGGGTCACTGTCTGTACGGAGTCTGCATGTTCTTCCCGTGTCTGCGTGGGTTTCCTCTGGGCACTCCGGGGTTTCCCCCCACAAGTCCTGAAAGACGTACTTAGGTGAATTGGACAAAAGAATTCTCCCTCTGTGTACCTAACAGGTGCCGGAATTGGCAACTAGGGGATTTTCACAGTAACTTCATTGCAGTGTTAATGTCAGCCTACTTTTAATACTAATAAAGATTATTATAATTATTATTATAAATGTTTCCTTTACTAAGCCATGCCACCTCTCTCCTCCATTAAAAACATTCCTTAAAATCTATCTTGGCACTAAATGTTTCTTTTCCTGAGCCTCGCCACCTCTCTCCTCCATTAAACCATTCCTTAAAATCTACCCCAGTGACCAAGCTTCAGATCATCTTTCCTAATGCCTCCTCCTTGGGCTGTGTATAAGTTTTGTTTTCTGGTTATCTTCCAATGATTGCAAGTTGTTGTTAGTTTAAACAGATGTTTTTACAAGGCACAATAAGAACAGCAGCCGCAGATGCTAAGAAGCAGAGGAAAACCAGTCGTCTTTGTCGCTGTTTTTAAAACTTATGGTTTTCACTTGTCTGCCCTCCTGATTGCAGGCGACCTCAACTGTGAGAGATCCAAGCGACCAAAGCATATTCTAAAAACTAACCAGAATACAATGTATTTTTAGGGGGAGGGGTTAAAGTACTTCTACATATGGTTTGCAGTTGCACAATGAATAGATTCCAGATGGGAGATACCAGAAAAATGTTACCTTCTGTAAGCAAATTCTACTCATTATTTTAAAGGAATTTCCTATCAGCTAGGTGTTCCCCATAAACAAAATAGTTTCATTGCATCATTTTGAAAACAAATGTAGACAGTAATGAGTTAGAAACAAAGGAACTGGAGTAAAGGAGACAAATTTATCCCCAAGACCTGTTTTCACCATTCAATGAATGACCTGCAGCCTAATTTCATATTACTCACCGTTGCCCCATATTAGTTAACAGGTTTGATTAACAAAATCTGTCAATCTCAAATTTAAAGTTAACAATTGATCTAACATCAATTTGTATAAGAGAGTTCCAAACTTCCAGTGTAGAAGTGTTTTCCAATTTCATTTTTAAATTGGTTTATCAAGTGGTCTCCAATAGATCAACTTTAAAAAAAAAATGTAAGTACCCAATTATTTTTTTCCCAATTATCGTGGCCAATCCAGACATGGGAAGAATGTGCAAACTCTATACGGACAGTGATCCAGGGCTGGGATTCGAACCTGGGCCTCAGCGCCGCAGTCCAAGTGCTAATCACCGCGCCACATGACTCACTCCAGAAGCTCAATTTGACCTGGCCAAATACTATTATTGTAATCAAAGATTACAAGTCCCGCTTCCCATCTATTGACTCTGCCCACACCTCCCGCTGCCTTGGGAAAGCGGGCAGCATAATCAAAGACCCCTCCCACCCTGCTTACTCACTCTTCCAACTTCTTCCATCGGGAAGGAGATACAAAAGTCTGAGAATCACAGATTCAGAAACAGCTTCTTCCCCACTGTACCAGATTCTTAAACCCTCTTATGGAGTGAACTGATTAATACTACACTACTGTATGCTTCACCTGATGCCGGTGTCTATTGTCATGTGAGAGTACTTTTAAGAAATGGGTGTTTATCAGTGATGTCAGAGTGTGGGCGGAGCTGGGCTGTCTGTCAACTTTTTACTTTTGTTTTAGGCAGTTTGCTGCAGGGTGTGTTTCAGTTTCGTTTTCAGTGTTGGAGCTGAAGCCAGACAAAGCAGGTGTACTGTTGATCTCTCTGCCATGAAAAGACTATCTCTTGATCATTTGGTGAATTCAGAATTATAAGTGTTCTCAGTAGTGAATGGAAACCTG
Source organism: Scyliorhinus torazame (assembly GCF_047496885.1). Lineage (NCBI taxonomy): Eukaryota > Metazoa > Chordata > Chondrichthyes > Carcharhiniformes > Scyliorhinidae > Scyliorhinus > Scyliorhinus torazame. The sequence goes on along the minus strand of NC_092710.1, from coordinate 281,002,141 downwards.
ATGTGCTTCTGTTAAAAGGTGTTTCTTTTGTCTTCTGGATGTTGTTTGGGAAGTTATTAAGGATTACTTAGTGTTGTATTCTTTGGGGTTTGATGGTTGCTAATATGTTCACTATGTTTTAAAAAGGTTAACTTGAGTTCATAGAATAACCATTGTTTACTTTAAAAACATTGCTTTACTTTAAATACTTTTTCATTTCTGCTGTACCACACCTGTAGAGTGGGCCGTGTGCTCCCCATACCACAATTTATTAAAGGTTGTGGGTCAGGTGAACTCCATGATACACTTTGGGGTTCTCTAAACCCTGGCCCATAACACTGTATTTACCTTGTGTACCTTGTGTTGCCCTATTACGTATTTTCTTTTCATGGACTAAATGTTTGAACTGCACTCAGAACAATACTCTTCACTGTACCTCGATACACGTGACAATGAACAAATCCAAATCCAAAGTTAAACAAATATTCCAATGCAAGGAAATTACATTTCTTGTATTTTTTTGCTTAATTATTGGAAAGCCTTTAGCAGCCTTTAGTCAAGGTACTTCTGATTTGGTCCGTGGTTAGGGAAAGGAGAGTGTCATTGCAGTGAGGCAGTTATGAGAACCCAGAAAGTAGCAATAGAGGAACCTCAGCCTTGCAGTCATACAACAGGTTTAATGTTCTTATACTTTGTGTGGATGGTGCAGGGAGGATCAGTAAACTGAACATGGCAACATGGTGCAGGGAAACTCATATGGAGGAGGTAAAAAGGAATGTAGCTATAGTTGGGCGGCACGGTAACACAGTGGTTAGCACTGTTGTTTCACAGTGCCAGAGACCCGGGTTCGATTCCTGGCTTGGGTCACTGTCTGTGCGGAGTCTGCACATTCTCCCCGTGCCTGCGTGGGTTTCCTCCGGGTGCTCCGGTTTCCTCCCTCAAGTCCAGAAAGACGTGCTTGTTAGGTGATTTAGAAATTCTGAATTCTCCCTCAGTGTACCCGAACAGGCGTCAGAATGTTGCGACTAGGGGATTTTCACAGTAACTTTGCAGTGTTGATGTCAGCCTGCTTGTGACACTAATAAAGATTATTATTAGGAGGGGTCACACCGTTCTCTGCATCTGAGAATGTTAGTCCCGAAGGCTATGTTGCATGCCAAATGTCAGTGCTAAGGACATTTCCTCTTGAGTATGATATGTTAGCCATTACAGAGACAAAGAGCGGGATTCTCCCGAATCCCCGCGATGGCCCGACGGCGGCATAAAAAGCGGCGCAAACTACTCGGGTGTGTCGGGCTGACCGTACTTCTGGGGGCTTGGACGGCGCCGCAGGGGTTTACGCCGTGCCAACCGGCGACGAAGGGCCAGCGCAAGTTGGCGCATGCACAGAACCTCCGGCGTGGTTCCGCGCAGACCGGACAGCTTATTCTAGCGCATGCGCAGGGGCTGTCTTCTCCGCGCCAGAGCCCTGCAGGGTCCGGCGGGGAAGGAAGGAGTGCCCCCACGGCACAGGCCTGCCCGCAGATTGGTGGGCCCCGATCGCGGGTCAGGCCATCATGCCCCCACCCCCGGGGCCGGATCCCCCCATGCCCCACCCGAGGACCGCACCAGCCGGCCTACCAGCCACGTCCCGACATGTGGGACCATGTCCAACCCACGCCGGCGGGACTGGCCAGAAACCAACGGCCGCTCGGCCCATCGGGTACCTGGAGAATTTTCAATGGTGGTTGATATTTCAGAATGACAAGAAGAAAGTAAAGGAGGAGAGATAGTTCTGATAATTAAAGTCGAGATCAGTGCAGTAAAGAGAAATGATCTTAGTTCAGAGTAGCAAAATACAGAATCATCTTCGGAGAAGATAAGAAGTAGCTAATGGAAGAAGTCACTGGTGGGAGTTAGTTTGTAGGTTTTCCAATAATAGATACATTGTAGAGCAGATACATCAAGAGGTAATGTAGGAAAGTGACTAATAATCATGAGAGATTTTAATCTTACAGATTGAACAAATCAAATTGCCAAAAATAGTCTGGAGGTTGAGTTCATAGAATGTATTCATAACTGTTGCTTAGAACAATCCGTTCTGGCACCAACCAGGAAACAGGCTGTTTTAAACCTGGTAATGTGTAAAATGACAGGATTAATTAATGATCACATAGTAAAGAATCCTCTCGGTAAAACCATAAAACATAGGAGCAGAATTAGGCCACTCAGCCCATTGAGTCTGCTCTGTCATTCAATCATGGCTAATATTTTTCTTATCCCCATTCTCCTGCCTTCTCCCCATAACCCCTGACCCCCTTATTGATCAAAAACCTATCTAACTCTGTCTTAAAGACACTCAGTGATTTGGCCTCCTCAGCCTTCTGTGGCAAAGAGTTCCACAGATTCATCACCCTCTGGCTGAAGAAATTCCTCCTCATTTCTGTTTTAAAGGATCGTCCCTTTAGTCTGAGATGGTCCCTTTAGTCTGGCCCTGGGGGGTGCCCCCATGGTGGCCTGGCCCGCGATTGGATTCCACCGATTCGCGGGCAGGCCTCTGCCATAGGGGCACTCTTCCTCCGTGCTGGCTGGTGTACCGGTCCACAATGGCCGTCGTGGAGATGAACCCCTCCCCCTGCGCATGCGCTGGGATGACACCAGCACACGCTGGCGCTCCCGCGCATGCGCCAACTCGCGCTGGCCGGAGGAGGCCCTTCGGCGCCGGCTGGCGTGGTGCCAAGCCCCTTGCGTGCCGGCTGGCACAGCGCAAAACCACTCAGTCGCCGGCCTAGCCCCTGAAGGTGCGGAGGATTCCGCACCTTCGGGGCGGCCCGATGCCGGAGTGGTTCACGCCACTCCTTCGCCCCGGAGTTGCCCGCCCCACCAGTTTCCGAAGAATCCCGCCCCATGGCCCTTTGTGCTTCTGATTTCCGAAGCATCTTCCCATTTTGAAAATAGCCTATGCCTCCATTTCTCCTTCTAAAGTGTTTTAAAGTAAGAATAATTCTAACATGATAAATTCTAACATGATAAAATTTCTCATTTAGTTTGAGCGTGAGAAATTTCAGTCTGAATCTAGTATCTTAACCTTGTATTGCCTTTATTTATGTTTATGAGGACAGAGTTGGCAAAGTTTCCACAAGTATATATAAAGTGAATGAGTAGATAAAGCGAGGGTAGATTCCTTAGAGGATGAGACTGAAGAATTGGTCATGGGAAACAAAGAAATGACAGAGGCTTTGACCAAGTATTTTCCATCTGTCTTCACAGCAAAAAACATTAAAATATTCCAAGAATAGTAGAAAAGAGGACAGAAGGAAGGGGGGAACTTAAAACAATCACAACCTCTAGCGAGAGAGTACAAGTGAAACGAATGGGCTAGATGAGGCTGGCAATAATCCTGGACTAAATTGCCTGCAGCCTAGTATATTAAAGGAAATGGCATGATTATAATCTTCCTAAATTCCCTAGATTCAGAAAAGGTACCAGCATATATGCTGAGAGGATTTTTTTCACTCATACAGAACCAAGCCCTAGGGAGCACAGTTTAAAAATAAGGGGTCACTCATTTAAGATGATGGGGAAGAGGAAAATATGGTTATTAGTGTTCGGAATGGGTTAACAGACCTTCCAAATAAATACTAATTTGATGTCAATTATATATAAATGTCACTGATATATAAAAGGGTTACAGGTGGCACTATTTGTTGGTGAAGATTTGTGTGTGAAGTTGGATCAAAGTAATCAAGGTGTTTTTAGGAGAAGCAGAACTCTGGTCTCCTTTACTTTACAGCAACCCAAAAGCTTAAACAATTAGTCTGCAATTTCTCCCACAGAGAACTGTGGGTCGTTGAATATACTCAAGGCTGACAGATCTTTGATTAACAAGTGATTCAAGGATTAAGGGGAAAAGGAAAGTCGAGTTAAGGCAACAATTAGATCAGCCATTATTTTATCGAATGGCAGAGCAGGCCTGATGGGCCTACTCCTGATTCTATTATAATCTTATGATCTGAGGCAAGGGGAGGTGGCAAGCAATTGCTGAGAATATGGGAGAAATTGGGTTGGGCATGAGATTAAACAGGACGTACAGTAAGCAAGAGGCAAAAGACACATTCAGGATAAACTACATGACAGAGAGGACAGCAAATTAAGAAAAGAGGGAAGGACTACTAAGAGGAGGAATATGGTCATATACTAATTGGTGAGGGTAATGTTGAAGGTGTAGGTTTGACTCGGTAAATAGCATTCTCAGCACAGAGTCATAAGGTTGTGGGGTCTCATACCCCAACTTAAGGATTTTAACTATTTATTCCCATACTTTGATGCAATTCTGAAGGAATTGTCTTTGGGTTAAGACATTAAATCAAGAGCCCATCTCTACCCATCTCTACCTATTGTATGTGCAGCAGTTTCAGATACTTTTGAGGTCAATGATCAGCCACTATATATAAGTGCCAATCTTATTTTCTTCCTTTCAAGGTATAGCAGCCTTGAAACTATTATTTTAGATTTTGAAAACCACCTGATCAATTTGTTAAATTGAGAACATGAAATTACAGCTACCTGGTGAAGCTGTTTTTCTTCAAATGTCTTTGAGATGCTAAATTCTAATCTTTTGGGATTCTTTCACCCAATTTCAAATAATATTCCCTACCTCACTGGTTATAATTCAAACCTCCAAGTTTTCTTCAACTTTAAAGCTAAAATGACTTGTTCCACATCCTCACTGGTAATTATAACACTTGCATTTATAATTATCTTGAAGTGTATCACACAATGATTTAAGGATAGAAAAAAGATGATGTATACACCATATGGGCCATTTATTAATGTTCTATTAAAAACCTCTTGCTTACACTTGTAAACCTGGTGCAGATGTGTTAAACCAATCTGCAATATTGTGTTGCAGTTTTATGACCCAATTATGTGCTAATTCGAATGAGATTGCTTAATCATTCATCTCATCACTTCATTGTACGAATAACAGACTCCGTAATTAAAATAATATGTTTTGACTGTTATTTTGAAATATTTCACAGACTTGTCAAATGTGGAAATTGTAAAATGCTAATAAGTTAGATTATGTGGATTCTTCTTACCTATCTTTTTCCCATTTCCTTGTCATTTAGTTTTCAATGAAGAACATTCTCTTTAAACTTTGACTCCCGCTGCCCTGCACTCAAGCCTGTGAGCACATAATGAGCTAGATTCTCCGGCCCCCTAGGCGCCTGTTTCTCGGCAGGGCGCCGTTGCCACTGGCGGAATTCTCAACTTCCTCCTGCATGTCAATGGAATTTCCCATTGAAGCCACCCCACGCCGCCGGGAAACTCGCGGGATTTGTTGCCAGCGGGAACAAAAGGCTGGATTCTCCGTATCCTGATGCCAAAATTGCGTCCGGCGCCGGGGCGGAGAATTCGTTTCAACGCATGGAATCGGGACCAGTGCCTCAATTTTCCTGCCCCCGAAGAATGGCGTATCCCCTACCTGCGGCCATTGCCAGAGGCCCGCGCCACTATTCTCCGCCCCCGACTGGCCAAAGTCCCGACGGCATGGATCTAACATGGTCCTGCCATTTGGGATACTCGCGTGGCAGCTGAGGACACAATCCACGGCCGCCATGGTCCGGGGTGGGCCAATCAGGGGGCAGGGTCGGACACGTGGCCGATCGAGGGCACTATTTAGGAGGTCCAGCTGCACGGTCTGAGTCCGCCATGGAGCACGCGTGGCCACTGGAGGCCGCCACCTCTGACCCGGAAGTGCGGGGATCCGTATCTGCAGCTAAAGCTGCTAGATTTACGACAGGACCCTGCTAGCCCCTGCAGGGCTATGAATATGGGGTCTTTTGACACCAGTTTGTCGGCGTGGGGACATAGTCCCAAAAATGGCGAATCCAGCCCAGAGAATCCCAATGGCTGTAGAATCCCAGCCATTTTTCTTTCTTTTCCCGAGACACTTCTTCCTTTTTCTCGCTAACAAAAGATCTGTACTCCTGGTTGGAGCCACCACCTAACTGTGCGCCTCAAAATCTGTTTCAAGTAAAGGGTTACTTCACAAATTCCACTTATACAAGGTTGTTACGGATTGGCTTTGCTCTCTCCCTCTCTCTCTCTCTCGGCTGCCTCTCCTACTCCCTCCCCCACCCCAGCATCCACCTTGCAACACAACTCTCAAGTCAGCAAGCAATTTGAGTCCAAACAGTATAATAGATATAAAGTTCATGCCTCACCCAACATTCACACATATAATACCTATACCCAGGAGTCCACGTTACTCTTTCCTTTTTGCTCTATATAACACCAAGATACCCAAATGTAATGCCTCTAATAATGTCCAGTTTTGATCAACTAACAAGCCACAGAGTTTGAACATGAAACGTTTCTGGGGCTGGATTTTCAGTTGCTGGTGGAGGAGGGAAGGATGCCAGGCCAGATTTGAAAATTGCATTCCCGGAGGGCAGCAAGGGATCCCACCACCTCCAGAACCCAATGTGATTTTCAAAGGGCAGGAAGGGGAGAGCCATTTGGAAAACTGCACTCCTCCAATTAAACCCTCATTGAGCTCACTGATGAGTTCACTAACAGGCCGTCGCTGGAGCAGTTTTAAATTTGGAAAACTGAGTATCTGGGACATGTTGGGGTGCAGCTGGCCTGAACGCAGTTGGAAGACATGGAGTATGATGGATATCATGGTCAGCCTATTTAAAAGAGGGAGAATATTGCTCAGCTGCATAACTGGTGGCACATGGCATTGCTGATGTAGAGAGGCTTGTTCTTGTCAACAGTGAGAGGGAGGAGCCTTCAGAGTGGCGTCAGACTGCTGGCATAACTTGGGCTGCAGTGGTTGGCAAAGGAAGCCAATGAATAATCAAGCAACAGCTGAGGGAGTTGAGATGGGAATAGGCTATTTGAACATTGGACTGAGTAGCAGGGAAGCGCTTCAGCAGAGGCAAGCTGGCCGTGGGGTGACCAAAAAGGGATACAGAGTGGATGCAAAGGAAAAGAGACATCTGATCTGAAGCACAAGTACTGTAGGAACAGTTGGTTTTGAACATTTAGGCTCTGGTTCACATTGACATCCTCATGGCAGTCTCCTCCCTGCAGCCCTGAATATTTAGACATTCAGGTTATTCCAGAGATCAACTGCAGACCTGAGGGTATCTGCACAATTAGCAACTCATCCCACCTTCACACAGGTCACTGTTCCAGAAGGCAGGGAACCACATCCATTTTGAGACAAATGGACCTCCAGAGACACAAAGGGCTTTGCTACTGTCAATGGATTTCCTCAGATCTACGGGGCCATCAACTGTACTCACGTGGCCATCAAAGCACCGACAGACCAGCCAGTCAAATTGTTGACAGAAAAGTCTTCCACTAACTGAATATGACCTCAACAAGCACATGTTCATTCAGTTCCCAGAAGTCATCCTGCAAGAGTCTCCAGTGCTGCAGGTGTGCCTATATTGAACAGACCACCAGCATCTTGAGCATGAGTGGCTTTGAGTATCCTCCAATATGAGGCAACCATGGTGTCTTGTACTATGGTTCTCTGCTGTGTGGTGCACAAAATTACAATATGACAGAGGACTGGATCTGTATGAAGAGGAGGACCGAGAACATCACTCTTCTTCGGGAAAGAAACAGAAAGCAGGGACTGGTGGGCAAAGATGGCGCTGCATGGAAGCTTTATCCTTCGAGAAAGACTGCTGAGGCCATTCCAGTGCTCACCGTGATTGGCAAGCTGGCAAGGCCTTAAGAACCACATTGATTCAGCATTATTTCACTTTAACACCTCTAAGCCCGATGATAAGTGACTCCATTCACCTTCCATCAGAGAGAAATGATCCAATGAGTGCACATATCTGAATAAGCCCATTACCACCATGGTCATGCCCCACATCACAGTCCATGGAACTGCACTAGACACGGGCACTAATTCTCACCCTCCCCCCGCCAATAACTTTAATTTTACTTTCTCAAGCTTTAAAACCACACAAGTCTGATCAGCATCATAATCATTATAACAAGATAAATCAATGACAAATGAAACAAGTTCATTTAGGCGACCCAACAGGTGAAATTAACTGCGTGTGCTCGTACCCAGTCCTACAAGGTGCTCCCCCTGTGGCTGAGGATGAGGTGGAGGCAGTTTGCTCCATTGTTTCCGCATCCAGCTGAGAGTCCCATAGCTCCTTTCCGCGTCTTGAAGATGTCTTAATGATCTGTTTGAGCTGCTCGCAGAAAAATACTTTTCACTGTACCTCAGTACACGTGACAATAAACAAATCCAATTAAATGTGGGGGCTCCTTCAAAGGATATGACACCTGCCATATTGCAGGGGGAATCTCTGTCACAAGGCCTTGCAGCATGGATGGGTCCTGAGTCAGAAGTGCCAAAGAGGTGAAGAACGACACCAATTCCCCTTGAAGGGTGGTCCCCACATTAGTCTCTTTCATGACCCCCTTGCATGCTGGATGACGCGGCTGGCATCGATTCTACAGACGAAGACACGGCTGGCATCGATTCCAAGCATCTCTTATTATCAGTGACACTGAGTAGTCAGTGGAACAGGGAGTCTCACTCATTCTGTGCATGCCATGTGCTGCTGCACCCCTCAAAGTGGTGGTCCAAATGGCCCTCCAAGAGGCGGCCATTTCCTCAAGGGAGGGGCTCAAGCACTCCAATCACTGAATCATGAGGAAGCACATGTGCTGCCTGGGCTCCTCCATTGTCTGTTCATGGCTCTTCAACACATCAGGGATCTCCAACATTCAGAACCTCATCTGCCTCTGGTGCTCATTTGGTCTTACAGCACAGAAAGGGGCCCTTCAGCCCATCATGTCTATGCCACCCATCAAACACCTATCTATTTTAATCCTATTTTCCAGCACTTGGTCTGTAGCCTTGTATGCTATGGGGCGGGATTCTCCGAAATGGAGGCAGAGTGTTCGCGCCGTCGTGAAACGGCCCCTATCCCGACCGATTCAGGGCCGGATAATGGGCTAGGAGCGGCGCCGCTTCATTTACGCGCACCAGGCCTGTCGCGGCTCCGCATACATGACGTGGCCGGCGCTGCATAACTGGCGTCACCCGCGCATGCGCGGGTTGGCAGGCACCAACCCGCGCATGCGTGGTCGACGTCCTCTCCGAGTCTGCCCCGCAAGAAGATGCCAGACGGATCTTGCGGGGCTGCGGAAGAAAGGAGGTCCTCCTTCAGAGAGGACAGCCCGACGATCGGTGGGCACCGATCGCGGGCCACACCCCATTTGAGGCCCCCCCCCGGGTGCAGGATCCCCCCCCGCCGCAGGCCGCCCCCCCCAGCGTTCCCGCCGGCAGCGACCAGGTATGGACGGCGCCGGGGGGGGGGGAAACCCGCCGTTTTGGGCTGGCCGCTCGGCACATCCGGGCCTGAGAATAGCAGGGGTGCCGGAGAATCGCCATTTTGGGTGTCTCGGCCGATTCTCCGGCCTGCGCCGCGCGGAACTCGACATGGCCGTTCTCGCCGCTTGAGAGAATCGCGGGAGGGCGTCGGACCGGCGTCGCGGGAAAATTTGGCAACCCAGGCGATTCTCCCAACCGGCGCGGGAGCGGAGAATCGCGCCCATGGTGTTTCAAATGTGCATCTAACTGCTTCAATGTTGTGAGGGTTCTCGCCTTTCAGGCAGTGAGTTCCAGATTCCCACCACATTCTGGGTGAAAAAGCTTTTCCTCAAATCCTCTGCTCCTTACCTTAAATCCATGCCACCTGGTTATTGACCCCTCTACTAAGGGGAAAAGTTTCTTCCTATCTACCTGAATGGTCCCTCATAATTTTATACACCTCAATCTGGACCCCCCCTCCACCTTCGCTCTTGTAAGGAAATCAAGCTCAGCATATCCAGCTTCTCTTCATAGCTGTAACGCCCCCGCCCAGGTAACACCTTGGTGAATCTCCTCTGCAACCTTTCTAGTGTAATCACATCCCTTTTTGTGACACCCAAGGCCTAGCATCTGTGGAGCATAGCTCTGTCTGTCCTCCATCTTTTGAGATGGTCCATAGCTGCCTCTGCCTCACTCTCCTCCTCCGGAGCTGCCGGTCACCCGGTGCTCCCCATTCTATACTTATGCTGAAACGAGGCGATTGTGGCTGTCGTGGAAGTATGATGTGACAGTACTGGCTCTGTGAGGACTCTTCCCACCAACTATGCAGGCTTGGTCTGTTCCACATAAGCTGCGGGGCATGTTTTTTCCCTTTATTCTCACAGAATATGGACGTCACTGGCAAGGCCAGGATTTGTTGTCCGTCCTTAATTACCCTTGAATTGAGTGGTTTGCTGGGCCAGTTCAGAGGACAGTTCAGAGTCAGTCACGTTGGGTTTCCTCTGGGTGCTCCGATTTCCTCAGGTTAGGTGGATTGGCCATTATTAATCCGTAGGGTTACTGGGATAGGGTGGTGAGTGGATTGAGGTAGAGTGCTCTATCGGAGGGTTGGTGCAGACTCAATGGGCTTCCTGCACTGCAGGGATTCTATGGAAAACTACTTTGTGTCTGCAGTCACATGTAGGCTAGACTGGATAAGGGTGGCAAATTTTCTTCCCTGAAGGACATGAGTGAACCAGGTGGACTTTTACAGCAATCAATGACAGTTTCATGATAACCATTGCCGAGACTAACTTTCAATTCCAGATTTATTAATTTAATTTAAATTCCACCAGCTCCTATGGTATAATTTGAAGCCATTGCCCCAGAACATAAGCCTGGGTCTGTGGATCATTACCACTATGCGACCATCTCCCCAAGAGAAACACAAAACGGTGGTGCATCACCTGCTTCAAGACCACCATCATACCGGTGCCAAAGAAGAACCAGGCAAAATGCCTCAATGACTATCATTCGGTGGCCTTGATATCAATCGCAATGAAGTGCTTCGAGAGGTTGGTAATGAGACACATCAACTCCCTACTCCCAGAATGCCACTGTAATTTGCTTACCGCTGCAACCGGTCCACAGCAGATGCCATCTCCCTGGGCCTACACTCATCCCTGGAGCATCTCGACAACAAGGACTCCTACATCAGAATCCTATTTGACTGCAGCTCTGCCTTCAACACCATAACCCCAGTCAAGCTCACGTCAAAGCTCCATTACCTAGGACTTGGCACCTCACTCTGCAACTGGATACTTGAATTTCTGACCCATAGACCACAATCAGTAAGGGTAAACAATACCTCCTCCACGATAATCCTCAATACCGGGGCCCCGCAAGGCTGTGTACTTAGCCCCCTACTATATTGCCGATACACACACAACTCCATGGCAAAATTTGGTTCCAACTCCCATGTACAAATTTGCTGATGACACCACTGTAGTGGGTCGGAACTCGAACAACGATGAGTCAGAATACAAGAGGGAGGTAGAGAACAAGTGGAGTGGTACAACGACGACAATCTCTCCCTCAACGTCAGCAAAACTAAGAGCTGGTCCTTGGCTTTAGGAAGCAAAGAACTGTACAACCCCCTGTCTTCATCACTGGTGCCGAGGTGGAGATGGTTGACAGCTTCAAATACCGAGGGGTACACATCACCGACAATTTGTCCTGGTCCACCCACGTCGACGCTACGACCAAGAAAGCACAACAGCATCTATACTTCCTCAGAAACCTAAGGAAATTCGGTATGGCCACACTGAGTCTTACAGGTGCACCATAGGAAGCATCCTATCTGGCTGCATCACAGCCTGGTATGGCAAGTGCTCGGCCCAAGACCGTAAGAAACTACACAGTGAACACAGCCCAGCCCATCAGGCAAACCAGTCTACCATCCAGTGACTCTGTCTGCACCTCCTGCTGCCTTGGGAAAGCGGGTAACATAATCAAAGGCCCCTTCCACCTGGCTTACTCACTCTTACATCGGGCAGGAGATACAAAAGTCTGAGAACAGATTCAAAAACAGCTTCTTCCCCGCTGTTACCAGACTCCTGAACGACCCTCTTATGGACTGATCTAATCTCTTCACACATCTTCTCTACCGAGTAGTACTACACCCGATACCTGTATCTATGTATTTACATTGTGTATTTTATGTTTACCCTATTATGTATTTTCTTTTCATGTACGGAATGATCTGTCTGAGCTGCACGCAGAACAATACTTTCCACTGTACCTCAGTGCACGTGACAATAAACAGATCCAATCCAATCCAACACAACCACCAACCCCATAGATTACGGTGGTTCAAGAGACAATGCACTCATTGGGCAGGAGTTTCCTCCATAACTTCACTTTAGGATAGAGCTATGAAATGGTTTCCTTTCCTCACATGGCCAATGATCGTTGTGATGGCGCCCACACAACATTAAGTGTCACCTCCTCTACCCCTGTAATAGGTCATGAAGATCAACCACACCAACACCTATTTGAGCCACCTGGTGCCTGTTTTGCATTTGTGTTTACTGCAAAATTAGGACACCAGGATCTATGATTAGGCTGTCCTCCCTCACCTATTCCAGCACGGCATTGATGTGATCTGTTGTACCCCTCCGTGATGCCTCCTTCTCAGTTGTACCCCATTATGTGAGGGTGGTTAACGTCTCAGTGATGCAACTGGACACTTGTTCTGACAATTTTCGGGAGCCCTGTGGACACTGTCTGTTCAGTTTGTATGCATACTGCTGCAGACAGTTATAGGCTTGTCACCCAGATCTTGCTTGCCATCCACCTTGCCAGGTCATTAAAGCTCTTTTGACATTGGTATCCATGTTACACCTCTACTGTTGTCCTCTGTGCCATGCTCATCCAGGCTATTTTGGTCTCTTGACTTTCATCTGTCAGACAGCAGGATAATAATTTCTTGACTCTCGGTGACTGCTTCTGTCAAGGCCTCAAGGGAGATATTGGTAAATCTTGGCATTGTCAGTGGACACTTGCCCATGCAGCTTCGTGTGAAATGCCCGTAGCAGACAACAAGCCCAGCCAACTGCCTTTTCAAAGAACCTGGATCTGCCTCCAGGCTGATCTCGATGCCATGATTTGGGTTCAGAATTCGACCCAGGCTAATTAGGCCTTTCGTATTTGAAAATTGCACCTCATCACTGACACTGATGCAACATGGGATCAGGACCAAAAAATAGTACAGGTATCCATTTCCTGATATCAAATTGAAAATCTAGGCCCCAATTTGTGTTAATTCAGCACGATATCAGACACATATCCACAAAAGATATGTGGAGGGACAGGTTGTGGTGAGGATGTAGAGAGGCTGCAGAAGGACCTGGACAGGCTAGGAGAGTGGGCAAAGAATGCAGATGGAATACAATGTGGAAAATTGTGAGGTTGTGCTCTTTGGGAGGAAGAATAGAGGCATAGACTATTTTCTAAATGGCAAAAGGCTTCGGAAATCAGACGCACAAAGGGACTTAGGAATCCTAGCTCAGGATTCTCTTTAAGGTTAACATGCAAGTTCAGTTGGCAGTTAGGAAGGCAAATGCAATGTTAACATTCATATCTAGAGAGCTAGAATACAAGAGCAGGGATGTACACCTGATGCTGTTTGGAATATTGACCCCATTTGGAATATTGTGAGCAGTTTTGGGCCCTGTGTCTAATGTGCTGGCCTTGGAGAGGGCCAGTGGAGGTTCACAAGAATGATCCCCGGAATGAAGGACTTGCCATATAAAGAGCGGTTGAGGACTCTGGGTCTGTACTGCTTGGAATTTAGAAGGATGAGGGGGGATCTCATTGAAACTTACAGAATACCGAGAGGTCTGGATAGAGTGGAGAGGATGTTTCCGCTGAGAAACAAGAAGCCAAAGGCACAGCCTCAGGCGGAAGGGACGATCCTTTAAAACAGAGATGATAGGTTCTTGATTAATAAAGGGATCAGGGGTTATGGGGAGAAGGCAGGAGAATGGGGATGTGAAACATATCAGCCATTGAATGGTGGAGCAGACTCGATGGGCTGAATGGCCTAATTCTGCTCCTATGTCTTATGGTCTAATGGCCATTCTGTTTAAAATGGCATACCACTTGAATACTAAAATCCTGATTAAACTGAAAAATACAAAGTTTTCATTTATTGTTTTGTTACCCTTTTGTTGCTGGCCTCTTGCCTTGTTGGGCTCAGGTTGACCTTGGTTTGAGCCTCTGTCAGTAAAATCGGGTGGGACTTTCCGGTCCCCCGGCTGCACGTTTCTCAGCGGTGTGCATATCACTAGCGGAGGGATTCTCTCTTCCTGCCTTTGTCAATGGGATTTCCCATTGAAGCCACCTCAGCCCGTGGGGTTCGCTGCCAACAGGAAAAGAGAATTCCAAAGGCCGGAGAATTCCAGCCACCATATTTAAAGGCATTTGAAACTGTGAGGGTGTGCCTGGCCTCCACACTCTGTTTTCCACAATGGCTTGCTTGACATCTGGATCTCACAGTGGGGTATCATGAGGGCACGCAGGCCTATTTCCTAATCTGTGCTGCAGTGCCTTGAAGTTTTGACACATTATCCCTTTTTCTTCTCCCTCTTGGGCATTTCTGTTGATTTTCTTTCATCGCCTCCATGAAGAATATTTTGAATGTTTGCACATTGTATCAGTGGAAAACACCGAGGCTAGTGTCTTTTGTATTTTAGCTGCCTTTTGTCTAGTTTAGCTGTCATCCTGCCTCCCATCGCAATTATTCTTCAAATAGTAGATATTGCAATCATAGAATTTGTTACCAGTTTATCTATTAAATCTAAAAGAATAATGTCATCTCTGCACCACTCTGTTGATGGTTTAATAGGTATGTTTGAAATTTTGATTATACATGTTTATTATGCCACAGGGAGTTGTTCCTGTGTTTCTCAGAAGGCTACTAATGGAAGTTAGCCAGTCTACCCCATGTGTTAGCAGCTATTAGTATAAAACTGCCTCTGATTTTGACTTGTCTCATGGGACAAATAATTGTTGTGTTCAAACAGGGCTATAATTCTTATCCTGCTGGCTCTCTCAGTACGCCCCTAGCTATTAGAATCATTTAACATCTCAGCACCTGTTAACAGCAGTGTAAATATTCAACCCTGCTTGCATGCAGGCTATGAGCCGTATGCTGAGGAACCCTGTGAGGCTAGCCTTTTAAATTGAAGCTTCTGACAACTCAATTACTCCTGTTACTAGGGTGTATAATAAAATGTCTATTTAAAGGAAATGATAAGACATGTCAATTAGTCTGTTGCTGGGGTGGACAATGAAACAGCTGTCCAAGGGGACTAGACAGATTATTGCTAACTGGAGAACAACAGGTAAATGATCTTCACAGGCTGAGCTTGCAGATAATTCCCTATTAGAGTGTCCCTAGTTCCACATTTCCCTGAAACAAGTGTGAAGTTCAACCATTCAAAGAAAAGCAGCATGCAACTGAAAAATGCTTCTATTCACCTAGCAGGCAATAATTTGACTACTTAACAGATTTTTTAAAAATGTTATTTACTTTTCCCTGCCAGCTTTCACTCCTCTCCATCCTTCTCTCAACTTCACATGGTCCATCTTTGACTCTTCCTTCCTCAACTTCTCTGCCTCCATTCGTGAGAATAAATTATCAATAAATATAATCTCTTACTATCTCACAATCCAATCACACCATTTTGATCTCTATCTACAAATTTTTACTTGATCTTGATGCACTGTACACCAGGCCTAACCAGTCTTCAAGAATTTTCAGACCTTTCAGCCAATGCTACGAGGCATTTAGGTTCTCCAAAAGCATACATTATATTTTGGGATCACTACTGATAACTTAGTCTCCAGACATAAGGAACAGTGATGGTGGTCGGCCGAGATGCAAGGTTATGCAGCCTATAAGGTTGTCAACTCTCCACATTGTCCTGGAGTCTCCAGGACTGAAAGGATATTGCTATGAGCAACCCAGGAAAAAGGTCATCAGAATAATTGAATTTTAAAAACATTTTCTTCACTTTTGTTCATTGGAAAAAGGGTTGTTTGAATGAGTCAAGCATGATGGTTGGGAGGCAAGTGAGATTTTTTAATTAATTTACAGGATGCAGACGTCACTGACTAGGCCAAAGGGCATGCACCTGGGGGCTTTCGATCCCCTGGGAAACCCCGCGAGTGCAGTTCCATCAGGTCCCCATTTGTGGAGACCAGTGCTGAACGGCGCTCGCTCGATGTCTCCAAGGCGAAGGAGATAGATCCCACGCCTCGGGTATCTCGGGAATCTGCACGTTAAAGTGAGACTAGCTGTCTCGCTTTAATATGCAGATTTACTACAGTGTTCCTGCCCACAATGGGTGGGATTTACATCGCAACGTCTCACAGGATCACGTTCGATCTGGCGAGGCGTTTCGAGCCGGATAGATCCCAGGAGCAGGATCTCCCAGCTTCTATCAGCCACACTGCACCATGGCGAGCTGCCTTTTGGGGGCACCGTGGCTGTAAAATCATGCCCAAGGTGTTTCCAAGTATACCATGAAGTGAAAGAGATCGGCTTGGGGGCTGCAGAGGGGCGGGGATGGCCAAAAGCCCATTGTAGTCCCCTGTTCTCTAAAAATAGAATTACTGTACCGAGTGTGAGACTGTATTACAATGATTGACCATAACAACTGAGGATGCCTGTGGTAAAATAATTCCGAGCCCATTTCTGAAAATGAAACCATGGCGATCATCATCCAAAAAAATGCCTGATGATGCTCTGGTGTATGAATTCAAAGAAAAACAATAGAAAATGTTCAATCCATGTGGGTAAAAAGTCATATGACTGGGAATTTCCCCTTGGTTTCCAGACCACACTAGTCAATATCCAGAAGCCCGATGGTTTTTCTGCAATTTTGTTTTTTGACCAGGTTAACCAGACCAAACTATTTAATCTGGAAGTTCAGATCCTTCATAAATACTGTACTGTTGATGGGTCGACATTCTCACCATCCTGTGGAGGACAGTCTCAGTGATAAAGGAGTTTCAATGATTCTGAAATGCAAAAAGCACAGGAACTATTCGAAAGAGAAGCATCCTCAATCAGCTTGGACCACAGATGTTTCAACCGTTAATGAAGCAGGTTCAGACGTTAATGATTAATACTAAGGAAGTAACTGTTAGCACTCCACAAAACATTTCACATGTTTTCCCTGTACCTGTCGTGTTGGGTGTTCCGATACACAAACGAACCAACACGGTTGTAGATGGTACAACTCTGTTTTATTATTCTGTACAATAATAACTATTAACTTCTGGCTGTGGTTCGTACTTCACCAGCTAACCTGTGGACCCAGCCCTCGCACTATCTTAGTGAGGCACTGAGCACATGGTATATGTCTGAGTGGCAAGCTGTGAGCTCTGTGCTCTGAGCTATCTCCTGGTAGAATGAGCGGGAACTGTGGTGTTCCCTGTTTTATAGTGCGTGTGCTCTCACTGGTGATTGGCTGCGATGTTGTGTGTGTGTGTATTGGTTGGTCCAACTACCTGTCCATTAGTGTGTGTGTGATTGCACCATGAAATGTTAATGTGGATATCATGACATCCCCCCTTTTCACAAGGATATGTGTCTACATGGTAATAAATATTGGTGTGTACTGAGTGCATCTGAGCATGTGTGTGCAATATTTACAACATGTACATGAGGCTAAACTATATACAGAGGAAGGTGTCAGGTGCAACAGAGTAACGAGGTTGTACCACAAACAAAACAAGTGCAATCAGCAAATATCGAAAGAGAACTTCTGGAACGACAAGAAAGAAACACGTTAACAGTATTGCAAAACAATTCAGTGAGTCCAATGTGCAAACAGGCTCATAAGTCCAGTCTATTAGGTGGGCGACGAATTCGGGTTGACCTCCTCAAGGGTGGGTCAGGATCCACCGGCTGAGGAATGGGCCTGGCCACGGGCGAGAGAGGAATAGGCAGAGTGGCAGGAAGCTCCACGAAGTCGACATCAGGGATAACAGGAGTGCGTGGCACCGGTGCATGATCATGTAGCAAGCGCGGAAGCAGCCAAAGGGCCTGCCGATTACGCCGGCGAATGGAGCCATCAGGCAGGCGAACCAGGAACAAGCGGGGAGCCACGCGGCGGAGAACCTCGGCGGTTGCCGACCAGCCACCCTCTGGTAGGTGTATGTGGACGTTGTCTCCAGGCGCCAGGGCAGGAAGATCAGTTGCCCGAGCGTCATGTGCCACCTTCTGCTGAACACGCTGCTGTTGCATCCTTTGCAGTACTGGAGCATGGCCGGGTTTAGGAACATGAATGGACGGTACAGTGGTCCTGAGGGTGCGACCCACCAACAGCTGGGCTGGCGAGAGGCCCATGGACAGTGGGGCCGAGCGATAGGCCAGCAGGGCTAAACAGAAGTCAGATCCAGCATCAGCAGCCTTGCAGAGGAGCCGCTTCACGATATGGACGCCCTTTTCCGCCTTGCCATTCGACTGGGGATGCAAAGACTGGACACCACGTGTATAAAGTCGAATGAAGCGGGAAAAGAAGACCATTCTTGGCTCGCAGAACAGGGCCCGTTGTCAGACATGACGGTGAGCGGAATTCCATGGCGAGCGAAGGTTTCTTTGCATGCCCGGATGACAGCTGATGATGTCAAGTCGTGCAGGCGTATGACCTCCGGATAATTTGAAAAATAGTCAATTATAATGACGTAGTCACTGCCGAGCACATGAAAGAGGTCCACACCCACCTTTGCCCAGGGGGACATGACCAGCTCATGGGGCTGAAGTGTCTCAGGGGGTTGCGCCGGCTGAAACCTTTGGGGCAGTTGAGCACCATGTTAGCGATGTCGTCGCTGATGCCCGGCCAGTACACAGCTTCTCGGGCCCTCCGCCTGCACTTTTCAACTCCGAGATGGCCTTCGTGCAGTTGTTCGAGGGCAAGCCAGTTCATGCTGTGTGGGATCACAATCCAGTCCAACTTTAGGAGGACACCATCAATGACGGCCAAGTCGTCCCAGACATTGTAGAATTGTGGGTACTGCCCCTTGAGCCACCCTTCCGTCATGTGGTGCATCACACATTGTAGAAGGGGGTCAGCTGCAGTCTCACAGCGAATGTGGGCCAGACGTGCTTCAGTAGCCGGCAGATTGGCCGATGTGAAGGCTACTTGTGCGTCGACCTGACAAACGAACCCCTCCGATTCGGGCGATGTATTCACTGCTCTGGACAAGGCATCCGCGATGATGAGGTCCTTTCCCGGGGTGTAGACAAGTTGGAAGTCGTACCTCCGGAGCTTGAGCAGAATGCGCTGGAGGTGAGGGGTCATATCGTTGAGGTCCTTCTGAATGATGGCGACCAGGGGGCGATGGTCGGTCTCCAGTGAACTGCGGAAGACCATACACATAATCGTGGAATTTGTCGATGCCTGTCAACAAACCCAGGCACTCCTTTTCAGTCTTCGCATAGCGCTGTTCTGTGGGGGTCATGGCCTGCGAGGCATAGGTGACCGGGGCCCATGATGCAGGGTCGTCCCTTTGCAGGAGTACCGGCCCAATGCCGGACTGGCTGGCATCAGTCGAGATCTTTGTGTCCCGAGTGGTATCGAAGAACGCCAATACCGAGGCAGTGGTGAGTTTGATCTTGAGCTCCTCCCATTCCTTCTGGTGTGCGGGCAGCCACTGGAATTCCGTTGTCTTCTTGACCAGGTGGCGAAGAGCTGTTGTGTGTGAGGCAAGGTTAGGAATAAACTTCCCCGGGAAGTTGACCATCCCGGGGAAGCGTTACACTGCCTTCTTGTCTGCCGGCTGTGGCATGGCTGCGATAGCTGCCACTTTGTCGGCATCCGGCCGCACACCTGACCGGGATTTGTGGTCCCCCAGAAACTTTAGCTCAGTTTGGCCAAAAGAGCACTTGGCTCGGTTGAGGCGCAGGCCCTGATCTCGTATCCGTGCAAAGACACGCTGGAGGTGACTGATGTGCTCCTGTGGTGTGGTGGACCAGATGATGACATCATCAACATGGACTCGTACCCCTTCGATGCCCCCCATCATCTGTTCCATGATGCGATGAATCACCTTGGATGCCGAGATGATGCCAAACGGCATCCTATTATAGCAGTATCTGCCAAAGGGAGTGTTGAAAGTGCACAGCTTCCTGCTGGCCTGATCCAGTTGAATCTGCCAAATATCCTTTGAGGCATCAAGCTTGGTGAAAATTTTAGCCGGGCCATTTCGCTCGTGATTTCTTCCCGTTTGGGTATGGGGTAATCTTCCCTCATGATGTTGTTGTTCAGGTCTTTCAGGTCGATGCAGATCCGGAGTTCGCCGGAGGGCTTTTTTACGCACACCATGGAGCTGACCCATAATGTTGGCTCCGTGTCCCGGGAAAGCACTCCTTGGTCCTGCAGGTCCTGCAGCTGCTGCTTGAGGCGGTCCTTGAGTGGTGTTGGGACGCTACGAGGTGCGTGAATGACCGGGGGTGGCATCCGGTTTGAGCCGTATTCTGCAAGTGTAGGGCAGTGTGCCCATGCCCTCGAAAACCTCCTGGTTGTGGGCGAGGAGCGAGTGGAGCTGCGCCCTAAAGTCTGCATCCGGGAAATCAGACGTGCCTTCTGGAGACAAAGTGTGAACGAGGTGGAGGAACTTGCACGCCTGTGCGCCTAACAGAGAGTCCTTCGAGGATCCAACTATCTCAAAAGGCAGTGTGGCTGTATGTGAATTGTGTGCAACCTCGAGCTGGCAGGACCCCATGGCGGGATAACGTTTCCGTTCTAATCAACCAGCTGACAGTGGGATGGCAGAATTGGTGGTTTAACCTTCAAGGTGTGGAAGGCTGACCATGCAATGAGATTGGCAGAGGCACCAGTGTCTAAGCGGAATGTGATTGGTGATCGGTTGACCGTTAGGGTGGCACACCATTCATCGCCCGGATTAATGCTGTGCACTGGCATCGGCTGGTGGGTCCGACTTGGGGACATCCGGTTCTTGTTTATTACCGCAACGCGGAAGGGTTCCCGGTCGTTGGTATCACCGGCCTGCACGTCGTCAGGGTATGACTCGGTGTATGGGGGCTGAATGGCCCGCACGTCCCTGCGAGGCTGGCGGAATTGCAGAGAGCTGGCAGGTTGAGCTCACCGACAGCAGACAGCGTAGTGGCCCATCCTGCCACAGCGGAGGCATTGTCGCGCTTTGGCCGGACATTGCCGCTTTAAGTGTGTGGATCCACAGTTGCCGCACGTCATGACGTCATGGCGTTCGTTGCGCCACCGCGCATGCGCGGTGCAGTCCTGCGTTGAGCGCGCCTGCGCATCCCGTCCCTCTGCGTCGACGTCCCCTCTTGTGACGCATACAAGCGCGGGAGGCCTCGGAAAGTGCGCAAAATGGCCGCCCTCGTCCGGGCCGCTGTCCGGGAGGAACTCGATCGACTAGACCCGCTCGGCCTCATAGGACCCCTGCCATGCCGATTCGGCTGCCTGGAATTGGGAATACCGACTGGTCGCGTTTTCGTGGAGGACGCAGGTCTCGATGGCGGTGGCTAGGCTGGGGTGCTTTATTTTGAGGAGCTGCTGGCGTAGGGTGTCCGAGGTGACCCCAAAAACTATCTGATCCCAAATCGTGGAGTCGGAGGTGGCCTCATAGCCGCAGGACTGTGCGAGGATACAGAGGTGTGTCAAATAGGATGGAAAAGGCTCATCCTTACCCTGCAGGCGCTGCTGGAAGAGGTACCTCTCGAAGCTCTCATTAACTTCCACGCTGAAGTGTTCCTCAAATTTTAGAAGGACCGTCTTGTACTTCATCCGCGAATGCCAGGGAGTTGTAGATGTGGATGGCGTGTTGCCCCGCCGTGGAGAGGAGGATGGCGATCTTCCTAGTGTCCGATGCATGCTCCCTGTCTGTGGCTTCTAGGAAGAGTTGGAAGCACTGTTTAAAAAGCTTCCAGTTGACGCCAAGGTTTCCAGCGATCCGGAGCGACTGCGGCGGGCTGATGGTTTCCATGGCGTAGGATGGCTGGTTTCTGAAGATCTTATCACACACGTTGTCTGCCCTTTGGACCTGCTGGTAGTTGTTAGAGGTTTTTTAAAATTCTGATTCTAATGTAACTTTATTGTAGAAACCCATTGAGATCTTGACATTCTTGGGATCATTCTTGGCATAGAAAGCATCCTATCAGGCTGCATCACAGCCTGGTATGGCAACTGCTCAGCCCAGGACCGCAAGAAACTTCAGAGAGTCGTGAACACCGCCCAGTCCATCACATGAACCTGCCTCCCATCCATTGACTCCATCTACACCTCCCGCTGCCTGGGGAAAGCGGGCAGTATAATCAAAGATCCCTCCCACCCGGCTTACTCACTCTTCCAACTTCTTCCATCGGGCAGGAGATACAGAAGTCTGAGAACACGCACGAACAGACTCAAAAACAGCTTCTTCCCCACTGTCACCAGACTCCTAAATGACCCTCTTATGGACTGATTTCATTAACACTACACCCTGTATGCTTCATCCGATGCCAGTGCTTATGTAGTTACATTGTATATGTTGTGTTGCCCTATTATGTATTTTCTTTTATTCCCTTTTCTCCTCATGTACTTAATGATCTGTTGAGCAGCTCGCAGAAAAATACTTTTCACTGTAGCTCGGTACACGTGACAATAAACAAATCCAATCCAATCCAATCTTGCATATCACTGATTTTCATTAGTATTAGGGGAGATGGTTGACCATATCATTCATCACTTATTGGAGCATACTTTACACTGTAGAAAATCAGTTGCTCATTGTGCAACAATGTTATACTTTGCAGAAAAGAAGTGTGTCGACTGAGGTATTGGCTAGGATAGTAGACTTCAGATATAATCTGTTGTTAAT
The DNA here is from genome assembly GCF_047496885.1 of Scyliorhinus torazame. Lineage (NCBI taxonomy): Eukaryota > Metazoa > Chordata > Chondrichthyes > Carcharhiniformes > Scyliorhinidae > Scyliorhinus > Scyliorhinus torazame. Next base: position 280,979,424 of record NC_092710.1, on the reverse strand, counting down.
ATATTGAGGTTTCCTTGATAATGCAACCAGCATATAAATTACCAAAATAAAAATTGAAGAAATGAGGGGAACTGCCCTCTTTTGCTGTAAAATTGATGTTTTGGCACTCATCATTTGTAAGTGCATAGGACGGTGGGCTGAGCAACGCACTGGCGGCAGGACTCTTTTCTCCCGCCGTTTGTCAATGGGATTTCCCATTGAAGCCACCCAACATCCCTGGGAAACCCACAGGAATCCCAGCGGCCGGAGAATTCCGGCATGTATTTCCTTTTCCAGTAATGTAATTCTATATCAAAGGTAGTGTGTAACTGCTTGTTATTCCACTGAGGTATTGGAAACGTACGCTGTTTTGCGGCATGTGTTCTTCATTTCTGCCATTTTGACCAATGTACAAGAATGTTCATGTATGCACAGTAACGGGTAAATATACTGTTTGAGGTTGGCTGAAGTATTTTAATTTGAATCAATCCTAAATCAATTAAATAAGTTGTATGTCAGAGATTGTATTGAACATGGTGAATATAAGTTGTATATAGGGGATTGGTGAACATGTGGAACATAAACCAACAGTGCGTTTTGATTTCTAATATTTTCTTTTGATATCATCTTTCCTGCAGTTATTACAACCTAGACGATATTAACCATGACACGATGAACAAATATCTTTCTAACCTTGTGGAGAAGTCTCTTGCAGATCTGGAATGTTCCTATTGTATTTCAGTAGGGGAGGTAAAACTGTCTTTATAAACCTTTTATAAATCTTTTCCCCACAAATAATTTTTTTTCTCTTGTGCTTAATGTAATAGATATTTTTAAAACTGCAATTCCTGGTTTAGAGATAGAGAGATCCAACTGGAAGTATTTGCTTCCTGCCAGCCATTTTGGGTATGGGCAAACAAGAAAACCCATTTAGTTTTCTCCGTACTGCTGCCAACAAACCCCCCCCCCCCAGCAACACACACATCTGGAGCAGGGGTAAGTGTTTGCATTTGCAAATGAGGAACTTCTTTGAGATTTCTCCACCCCAAGATTGATTCATTCTGGGGTTGTTGCAGTCACCATCACCAATGGCAGTACCATTGTAGACTACAATCGGGGATCACCTGCAATAAATAAATTATGTAACCAATTAACTTGGAGCTGGGAGGTGCTGGATTAAAGAGTACGAGCCACTGGCAGTCAAACCTCACTCCTGCCCTGGATGTCTTTCCAAAGGAAATATTTATGGGTCTGTGGGGAAAAAGGACAGGTGAGTGGGACAACTTATGAGCCAGTGCAAACACCGTGGCCTCCTTCTCTTCTATATGGCCCCAGGGGGGCAAAATTAAATAGCCCCCTAAATCAGGGCTCAGGATCTCGAAGTAGGATTAACCTGCCCCAAAGCTTCTGATGCAGGCTGGGCTCTTGAGACATTTCAGCTTTCAATCCTATGTCAGTCTTTTGAGTACTTTTAGCTTAATTTTGTCTCGTTCAGTTTCTCTGCTGTCTATCCTACTGTGACATTGGCAGCCTCCTTTTCTTTACTAAAGACTGGTGCAATGTACTTAGTTAGGACCTTTGCCATGTTCTCTGCTGCCACAAGGAGATATCGTTTTTGGTCCCACCCTTCTTTAGATTATCTCTTTTCCCATTTATATTTTTATAAAAGACGTTTGAGTTCCCTTTTATAATATCCCACAAACCTATTCTCATACATTCTCTTTGTCCTGGTTGTTTGATTTTTCAGTTCTTCTCTGTACCTTTGCATTCAGCTTGGTTCTCTATGATACCATGAGTCAGGCATGTATCATAACTCCTTATTGAATGCCTATTTTAAATTGTTACTACTTCCAAAAGAATTAGGTGCCTCCTGGTAGAGTTGAATTTTGAGCCATTGCTACTTTTGTAAATGTCAGCTATGACTCAGTGGCAGTGTTCTTACCTCTGAGTCAGAATGTTGTGGTTTCTAATCCCTTCCAGAGACTTGAACACTGAGACTTGAGTTCTGGCCGATATTTATCCCTCAGCCAACTTCACAGAAAAAAACCATACTATCTGGTTGTTATCACATTGCTGCTTATGGGACCTTACTGCGTGCAAATTGGCTACAAACCACTTTAGGATGGCCTGGTTTCATGAAAGGTGCCCCAGGTGCAAAACATATTTATTTCCTTCTCTTTGCTTTTGGATATTCAGCAGGTGATTATTTTTGTCCCGCTTGTACATGTAAATGTTTCCCAGAAAATGTACATTCAATCAATCACCTCACCCAGCCAGTGGCTCCTGGTATAAGCAGAGATTAATTTCTCAGGGAGGATAGGAGAAGTGATGCTCAGTCTTTTAAAATGAATTTGCTGAGTCCCATACTTCATTCTTTATACAGAGTATATTAGCCGATCTTTGTGTGTCAATATCAAATATATTGGAAGAGATTTTTTGGCTGTTCACATTCAGTAGGAAATCCCATTGACAGCGGCTGGGCCAAAAGATCCAACAGCAGACCACCTCCCCTCGCCAAATAACACGCCGCAGGGAGGCCAGAGAATCTCACCCATTATTTTTGGCCTTTCTGCATCCTTCTGAAAGTAAATGTCAAATCATTTACAAAAGGTGGGACAGAATATTACAGCCCTGCCGTGGTGGGGCGAGGCCAGAAAATGTAGCCAGCAGTTCAAAGGTCCATTGACTTCGACAGAACTGGAAGACCCCGTCAGCAGGAGGGCCCTTAAAATTCCGCCCATTGTAATTTCCCCATGCTCAATTAAGTATTTATCTAATAAGTTGCAAAATGTATAATTTCAACTGTGTGTTGAAATAAAGGGGTACATTTCTGTCTACAGTCTGGGTGGTAACCTGGCAAACTGGCATGTAAAAGAACCTGTCCGAAATTAGAGGATTCTATATCAGGCAGATAATTTTCCCATTTACTGCAGATATAGAGAACACAAGAGAATACCCCAAATTTCAAAGGAATGTTTTGAACTTTTCGTTCACAATGCATTTTTAAAATATATGATTCTCTAATTATGCATATTTATGTCACATAGGACAGTCGCAGCCTCCAATCACTGGATTTAGGCCGTATAGCCTCTTATTATTACCTGAAACACCAAACAATGAAAATGTTCAGGAGCAAAATGAAAGCAGATTGTTGTTTGGAGGACTTGCTTTCTGTTCTAACGGTGAGTACGAGATGCTGCATATGTGTACTCAATTTGCTGGAATTTGTGTTGTGGGACTCCAGCTGCCACTGCAACAAGGGTCTAAATTTCGACCGGTGGTGGAGTGTGCGGTGGGGGGCAGGGGGCCTAACAAAGACAAGGGGGCAATGTGGAAAGAGGGGAGGGTGAGGGTTCAAGATGACAGGCATGGGGCAAGGAGGTCGATGAAGAATATGAACAATGAAAATCAGAGGGAAGACCAAGGGGATGGAAGCTGAACCACTAATAAGGCTGCATGAAAAGCTAACAAGCAAGGAGATCAAAAAGATACCACTGTTTATTGGAAGGGGATGATGATGACTCCAGATGCAGTGGCTTAGAGATCCAAGTGAACACAAGGTGAGGGGTTCAGGGGTGGGTGATTCAGTTAAGGAACAGACTTCTTCTTGTGGCTCCTAGCCTTTTCCCTCTGGGTTGCTGACACCTTGCATGGTCTGATGAAGACAGGTGGGCAGAGTGACTGAAATTAGTGTGCTGGGCTGCTATTTCAATATGAACCCGTCAGCCATGTTTTACAGCGCGTCCGCTGCAGGTTGTCGCCAGGCACGGCCATGGACCCGGCCATTCTCCAGCCGTTTTTGTCATGGGAGCCAGGAGTGTTTAATCGGCACGGCTGCTAGCCCCTTACCTGTTCATAGAATTATCATAGATCATAGCATTTACAGTACAGAAGGCAGCCATTCGGCCCATCGAGTTTGCACCGGCCCTTGGAAAGAGCACCCAGTAACCCCACCTAACCTTTTTAGACATTAAGGGCAATTTAGCATGGCTAATCCACCTAACTTGCATATCTTTGGACTGTGGGAGGAAACCGGAGCACCCAGAGGAAACTCACGCAGACATGGGGAGAACGTGCAGACTCCGCACAGACAGTGACCCAAGCCAGGAATCGAACATGGGTTGCTGGAGCTGTGAAGTAACTGTGCTAACCATTATGCTACCACACTGCCCTTGATCGGTTCGAGGATCGGTGAGGGCTCGGTGGCAATTTTTCTGTCGTAAAGTTCCACGAATCCTGCGCTGGGGTCAACACAGTCTCTGAAACGGTGAATCTAGCCCGCTGTCTTTCAAATGAGATGTTAAACTGAGACCCGTCTGCCATCTGCACGGCAGCACAGTGGTTAGCACAATTGCTTCACAGCTCCAGGGTCCCAGGTTCGATTCCCGGCTTGGGTCACTGTCTGTGTGGAGGCTGCACGTTCTCCCCGTGTCTGCATGGGTTTCCTCCGGGTGCTCCAGTTTCCTCCCACAGTACAAAGATGTGCAGGTTAGGTGGATTGGCCATGTTAAATTGCCCTTAGTGTCCAAATAGGTTGAGTGGGGTTGCATGGTTACGGGGATGGGGTGGAAGTGTGTGCTTGGGTATGGTGCTCTTTCCAAGGGCCGGTGCAGACTCGATTTGCCAAATGGCCCCGTTCTGCACTGTAAATTCTCTGTAAAATCTCATCTCAATGTATAAGATGAGATGTATAAGTTCTTGCAAATATATTTATCCCTCAATTAACAGATCTAAAAGGCAAATGATCTGGTCATTTTCTCTTTGCTGTTTGTGATATCTTGCTGAGTACAAATTAACAAAGGCAGTGATAATGCTTCAATGGTACATCATTAGTTGTAAAAGATTTGGGACATCCCCAAATTATGAAAATTGCTTCAAAAATTCAAGTTTGTTCCTGTTTTCTAATTTCTAAATGGGTGCCTTTGAGGAAACTCAGCAGAACAACAAAATTGTATTGTTTTCTCATTGCTGTTGTGGGTCAGCGCAGAAAGCAACAAAGTTATTTGACCCCCTGTAAGTTTCAGTTGCTTCCTTGATGTCTCTGTACCACACATGCCAGAGTTAAATTCAATAATCCTAACTTCACACTATGTACTTCACACAGAACCAATCTCACCGCCAACCATATGAAATGCAGTGGTTAGCACTCACATGTGCTTAGCTGCAAATGCATTTTTTTTCCAATTTCCAATCCTATTTCACTTATTCTGAAGTAATTTTGGGAACATGTTATTTAGTTCTCAGAAACATGTTGGGCAAGATTCTCCAAAAAGGGAACAAAATCCCCTAGCGAGGGTATTTAGCTGTCTGTTTCCTGGCGCTCGCAGTGCCGAGAAGCACATGGCTATTCAACGTGACTTGCGTTGTCTCAGGGCCTGAATGGGGAACGCGCAGCCGAGACCACACATAACCCTGCTTCGTACAGCGGGGAGCTCCGAGGCCCCCCAAACAATCCCCAAACTCACTTTCCCCTCCCCCAGCCTGAACGCAATATGGGTGCCCACCCAACTCCCCCCCCCCCCCCCACCAACACCCATGTAGGGCACCCCTGGCCCAATCATAGGCAAATGGCCTCCCGGCTTACATCGGCTTTTCCAGTGCAGCGTGGCCGTTGGATCACGCCGTTATTTATTTTGCTTCTCACAATTGACACTTTGGTGAATACAAATCCATGAGCAGTGGGCAACATCTTCTACCTTGCATTCTTGCTCATGTTCAATTTAAAAGCCTAGGCACCAAATTTCAACAGGTAGTTTTACCGTGGAGAATCACAGATGAGCCTGACCCTCCCTGACCTAGCCTGCACTCACAAACTTTCAATAATATGAAACAGGAAGCCTAGCCATTTTTCCCCTTCCCTAACCTGGGAGCGCTGAAACCATTTATAGAACCCATCACTCAGGCTGAGTTCACTAAGCTTGTTATTGACTGGATGCTGAGCCTCAAACCTTCCTGATCTGTACAGCTGTCAGATTCTGAATAAACTTGCTATGCTATTGAGGTCCTTTATGTTCATAGTACTTAAAGGACAATTTGCTCCTCCCTGACCAGAAAAGAGCTATAATCACATATTTGCAAAGCATTCAGCACAGGGATGGTGAGCCAAATGGTTTCTGTCTGTGCTGTATCAACCTAATTCTATACTGTTTTATGTGGTAATAATTGTTATTTATATATATATTATAATTTCATTCATTCAATCAAAGTCTGTTAAAAACATGAAGAATTTTTATTTTGAGTGGACGAGGCTCCAGCCGGAAGTGAGGCAAAGTGAGATATACAGCCAACGACCATGCTGAGTGTTGACCTGGCTGATTTTTTTTTCCAGAGTCAAACTCATTGAAATATTGTTGGCAAGCAGACATTAGAAATGGCTCTGGTTGGCAGACAGGCCTCGGGGGATGGGCAGTCTGTAAGATTTAACAGCCTGCAGCAACTTACAGAGCCAGGCATCAAACCATCATCATTGTTTTATCTATGCCCAAGCAAGCTCATTAGCAAAGAATAAATGTCTGTGTGCCTCATACTTTTTGGCTGCCGTTGTGAGAGTGCTGCTGCAGGTCAGGCAAAGAAGAGGTTCCTATTTGGAACGAGTCAAGGCAGGCTGCTGAAGAAATCTGTGTAGGTTCAGAAAACGTGATCAGGGCACTGACGTGGGTGATTCTTCCCCAGAACATTTTTATACACATGCTGTAATATATATATTTTCTCTCTCCTCCCACCATCTCACACCCCACTCTCTCCTGACTCAAATATGTTGAGTATTTTTCAATGTGATTTTGATTTGAGCATGTTTATTTTAACAAAATAAGACCTTTATTCTTTATTGAGATGGGAGGCACATTTTTTGTAAAAACTGGGAGAGGGTCAGTCTTTCCTTATTGTATTTTTAGCTGTGGTAGCACTAGAACAATCTTGTGTGAACTTATCAAAAAATATACTGTGTTTACCATTTTTCATTGTGTCGTGCTTTTTGAAATTAGCCTTATCACAATAATCACACCTGCCGCAGTTGATCTGGGAGAGTTTGGACATTGTTTGCAGCAGTAATTGGGTTTTGTGACAGTAAAATATCTTGCATATTTTTTCTGTTAATAGCTTGATTGAAAATCTGTATTTTCTGATAGGCAATCAAAGAAATGTCTTTTACTGTACACCGTTTGCGTGAATAAACCGCTAAAATACCCAGTTATCAGAGAAGCAACACTATCCCATTTACTCATGCTTCAGTAATTCGGCATTCAGAATTCAGCCAGAAAGAGCAGATGGATTCCTGACTGCCTGCTAATCCACAGCTGGAATTTTATCTTCTGCTGCCTTATCCATGGTGTTGGAAAAGAGTGGCTTCTCCGCTGGACAGGGAGGGCAAGCAAGAAAGTGAAATCATTATTCATAAGTATCCCAGTGGGAACACTGCCAGGAGAGATTAATTTTTTTCAGTTACGCTTGTAAAAAAGCTCAGGTGGAGTCTCTAATCCTTGGGGCATGGTGGCAGATCAAGAAAGATGCAACACAGCTAGTTCATTTACTGGGTTCTAAGCAAAACAAGAGACTGCGTTAGAAGTCTCAATACATGATTGCAAATTTAAGGAGCTCTTTTCCCCAAGGGAGTTTTTCATCCTCTGCATATGATTGCCCAGACTTTTTGACAAATGAAGTGGTGGAATTGAAGTTTGATTCATAACACAATGAACACCATGTCTGTTAAATTGGTAATATAAAGTTCAAAGAAGCACAAATATTTTTCTTAATAGAGCTGTGCTTATCTGATAACGCTTTTGACGACGTGGTTTTGTTTTATATGAACGGCCTGATGAGACACGAACATTGCAAAATGAAGGAGGCTGAAGTTTGCAAAATTGTAAATCCTTTTGTATTTTTATAAGTTATGAATTTTTAATGTGCAGGGGGACTGTACTGTTGCACAAGTGGACATAATGATCCCGAATTTGCTGGAGCCAGGGCACCTAGTGGCGTGAGTCCTTTGTTGGGTTTCGTTCCTCGCCCGCCAGTTGGAAAATAATTTGCATCGCAAATTGCCAGGAATTGCAAGTTGGTAATAACATAAGAAAATCGGAGGAACATCTGGGACCTTGGTGAATGATGGGCCAAAGGCCTGCTTCCTTACCCAGTGAGATTAAAGGATAGCAGGAAAAGAAGGAAGGACAGAGAAGAAAATAGGTGAATTAAAGTCAAATTAGGTACAGAAAGAGCAATAAATAAAGATTGGATTAATGGAGGGCGATAAAAAAGAGACAAAGAGGAAGTAAGAAATAAATGTAAATTTAACATTTGAAAAACTTCAAGGAACAATTTACTGCCTGTCGAAATGAGATTTTGCAGTCTCACTTGTTCTCTGTCGGGGCTGAATAGTGTGGATGGCATTACAGGATCATGAATGTTGTCATTAGAAAAGTCTGTACATCACTAAGTACCAACTTTAATTTTCTGCAGTGAGTTTAATTTGTTTTAATAGCAGAAATGCAGCAATTTTCAGAACCTTGTGGAGAGGTTCATGATGATTTGCCACTTTCGTAAGGCTGATTGTGCAAATCGTCCAGTACTTTGTGATTATTTGCAGCCCATGGCATATCTGTCGCCCAGGTACGGTAGCACAGTGGTTAGCACTGTTGCTTCACAGCTCCCAGGATCCCAGGTTTGATTCCCAGCTTGGGTCGCTGTCTGTGGGGAGTCTGCACATTCTGCCCGTGTCTGTGTTGTTTCGTCCGGGTGCTCCGGTTTCCTCCCATAGTCCAAAAATGTGCAGATTAGGTGGATTGGCCATGCTAAATTGTCCTTAGTGTCCAAAAAAAAGGTTAGGTGAGGTTAGTGGGTTACGGGAATGGGGTGGAGGTGTGGGCTTAAGTGTGGGTTAAGGGCTCTTTCCAAGGGCCGGTACAGACTCGGTGGGCCGAATGGCCTCCTTCTGCACTGTAAATTGTATGATCTATAAATTGCTGGGTTCAATACCCATTAAACTTATCATTTTGACAGCAGATTCTGGGCCAGTGATAATTACTGCTAAAATTGAGCTCGTTGACTGAATTAGATTTTATGCCTATTTGTTGTAGTTGCATACGCCTTCAATTGAAACCTTCCCTATAGTCAAATAAATAATGGGCTTAAATAAATAATGGGCTTAAAAGAGTAACCCTTCCAGCATTGTCCTAACTCCAACAGGCGATAAGTCGGAGGATCATAAATTAGGTCAGGAACCAAGTAAGATTTTATTCTGGACTTCTGAAATGAAAATCGCTTATTGTCACAAGTAGGCTTCAAATGAAGTTACTGTGAAAAGCCCCTAGTCGCCACATTCCGGCGCCTATTCGGGGAGGCTGTTACGGGAAGAGGAGCCGAACTCCAAATAAAGTCATTTGATCCAGGAGGGGCTGGTAACAGGGACTGCTAACCCTCCGCGTTCCTATTTCCCTAACGTAAAATAAACCTTCATCATCAGCCTATGCACCAATCAGATCAGATATCAGATTCCCAAATACTACATGCAGGTACTCCTTGTGGATCCAGGCCTGAGTCTTGGCATAGAGTTCTAAATGCTGCGAATGTTTTGAACTCTCACAGGACTGGAAACCTGTCACAGTATTAAGCCTAAGGGAAGGCGAGCAGTATCTTATTGCCACAGGTACCCGTCATTTTCCTGGCCATGCAAACTTGGCCCTAGTCTTCAAAACATTATAAAAAATTGTGTACAAATCAGTCGAAAAGCTAAAGCCCCAGATTCCCAAGGCAGCCAATTCCCAAGACATGCCAACGAATTGCTTACTGGTTTTCTTTTCAAGGAAACCATTTCTTACGATTTTACCAACCCCTTATCTCAATTGTTTTAAAGCTACCTGAGTTCACTTTGTTTTAGAAACCGAACATTTAAATAGAACATTCTTCCATCAGAACACAGCACAGAATATTGGATCAGGAGAGGCCTCTCAAGCCTGTTCCATCTAATCATAACTGGATAACGCAGGAAACATTTTTTATTCATTCATGGGATGTGGGCGTGACTGGCTGTGCCAGCATTTATTGCCAGTCCCAGAGGGCATTTAAGAGTCATTCACATTGCTGTGGGCCTGTGCCACATGTAGGATGGCCGATTAGTGAACCCGATGGGTTTTTACGACAACGATGGTCATCGTTATACTTTTAATTCCAGATTTTTTAAAATTCAAATTCCACCATCTATCCTGGTGGAATTTGAACCCAGGTCTCCAGAGTGTTACCCTGGGTATGTGGACTACTAATCCAGTGAAAACCACTGCGCCATTGCCTCCACTACACCACAGACCTGTCAGCTTGACATCAATAGCGTATTGACATCAATTCCCGTACCAGCCTCCCCGAACAGGCGCCAGAATGTGGCGACTAGGGGCTTTTCACAGTAACTTCATTGAAGCCTACTTGTGACAATAAGCGATTTTCATTTCATTTTCTATTGGAAAGCCAAGAGAACTGCTGATCCTTGATTAGCTGGCAGCTCTTAAAGATTGGACGTGGTCTTCAATGAGGCTGGAAGCACTACCTCAAGCCAATTAAGGCCAGGTGGCTCTTCCCTGACTTTTACACTAAGGGTTACAACACTCTGGGCTCGTGAGTGCTCAATTCCAGCCCCACTTGACCCGGAGGCACAACACAAGTGGATTAACCAATAATTCTTAGAACAGTACCCCACGTCGCCTCACGGTGCCGATGTCCCAGGTTCGATCCCGGCTCTGGGTCACTGTCTGTGTGGAGTTTGCACATTCTCCCTGTGTTTGTGTGGGTTTTGCCCCCACAACCCAAAGATTTTTTTCATTTCATTTCATGTGCAGGGGAGGTCAATTGGCCATGCTAAATTGCCCCTTAATTGGAAAAAATGAATTGGGTACTCTAAATTTATTTCATAAAAAGAACAGTGCCCTTGGATGCCCAATAATTACAATCACCAGGTTTGTAAATGTAAACACAATTACTTTTTATTAATATAAAGAACTGTAATTAAATATGCAGCAAATACAACCAGTTAACTATTATCTAATTCCTACTTCCCCCACCCCCTAAACACACACACACACAAGACAGATAAACACAGCAATAAAAAATAATTAGAAACAAAAGGGAAAAAGAGTCTTTGTTTCAGATGGTTATTTCCAGCACCCTACTCGTCTCCAAACTCTACTTTCAAGTCTTTACTGTAGATTCTTCATTCAAGCCTCTGTAGTTTCAGAAATACAGCACATATTACCTTTCTGGTCTTTGTTTGCAGCCTATAATGGCTTTCCTGTAGATTCATCATTTCAGGTTCTCTGCAGTTCCAGAAATACAACACGCACAGCCTCTCGGGAGAAAACACGGAGGAGAGAGAGGTCCTTGACCCTGTGCTTCCAGGAGTCAAACTGAGCTCACCGGGACTCTGAAAATCATTCCATTGGGATAGGATTCCATTGGCAATCGCCTGTTACTGCGCGGAGTAGGGACTTTTGGCCAATTCATTAGCCACCAGCCAATCAATCACATCAAGTCCCACCCCATCTCTTTCTCTGTTGATGAAAAGTCTGAAGCTCCTGTTCAAACTAGCGGGGACTAGCAAAAGTGTTCTCTCCTGTAACTTCTGAATTCCTTCTGAATTCCTCATTCTCTCTGCTGCTTGACTTAAAGATACATGTCCATCAATCATCCATGGATCACAAATCATGACGGCAAAATAAAAAGACTGGGGAAATAAGGGAATAAAGAGGAAGGGCCCTCACAACCTTCATAAAATTCATCCCAATTGGTCAAACCCACTCTGCACCATTGCAAAGACAAAATACTGGAAATCAAAACTAAATATATAAAATGTTGGGAATACTAAACAAACCAGGCAGTATCTATGGAGGGAAAAATAAGAGTTATCGGGCTGTGTTTTAGGGTTGGGACCCTGACATTGGGTCTAGGTCCCAACCCCTTTTCATATTAGAAATAGTCAACTGCCATAATTTCAAAAAGAATGGACAATTAAGGGCTCACGGTCATGCTTACCAATTAAGGCTTATTAGCCCTCAAGCACTTTGGATGTGAACAAACGTTCAACAAAGGCCGAGAGCCAAAACTTATTTATTTAAATATCTGGATTTCAACAATAAATTTAAAAAATACTGTGAAATAAAAATGTTCCAAAAGCTTGTGTACCTTGTTTAGTTTGACATTGATACATTCAACAGTAAGATCTTGTAAGAAAACTTAATAAGATTGCAATGTCGGTCTCTAGACCTTAAGGAATTGGTGAATTGCTGCCTATCAATGTAATTAAGGGAGAGAGAGGACACCTCAAGTTTGAGCCGCCCTTTCAGCAATTTCACAGACTTTACCACAAAATGGCCATATCTGATGGACCACTATTTGGGGACGATGGCGGGGGGGGGGCACAGAGAAGGGCTCCAACTTATTAGCGGAGAGGCAGCATGGTTTTGTGAAGGGAAGGTTGTGTCTCACTAACTTGATAGAGTTTTTTGAAGAGGTCACAAAGATAATTTATGCAGGTAGGGCAGTGGATGTTGGCTATATGGACTTCAGTAAGGCCTTTGACAAGGTCTCTCATGGTAGACTGGTACAAAAGGTGAAGTCACACAGGATCAGGGGTGAGCTGGCAAGATGGTTACTGAACTGGCTAGGTCATAGAAGGCAGAGAGTAGCAATGGAAGGGTGCTTTTCTAATTGGAGGGCTGTGACTAGTGGTGTTCCGCAGGGATCAGTGCTGGGACCTTTGCTGTTCATAGACAAATATAAATGATTTGGAGGAAAATATAACTGGTCTGATTAGTAAGTTTGCAGACGACACAAAGGTTGGTGGAATTGCGGATAGCGATGAGGACTGTCAGAGGATACAGCAGGATTTAGATCGTTTGGAGACTTGGGCAGAGAGATGGCAGATGGAGTTTAATCCAGACAAATGTGAGGTTATGCATTTTGGAAGGTCTAATGCAGGTAGGGAATATACAGTGAATGGTAGAACCCTCAAGAGTATTGAAAGTCGGAGAGATCTAGGTGTACAGGTCCACAGGTCACTGAAAGGAGCAACACAGGTGGAGAAGGTAGTCAAGAAGGTATACGGCATGCTTGCCTTCATTGGCCGGGGCATTGACTATAAGAATTGGCAAGTCATGTTGCAGCTGTATAGAACCTTAGTTAGGTCACACTTGGAGTATAGTGTTCAATTCTGGTCGCCACACTACCAGAAGAATGTGGACGCTTTAGAGAGGGTGCAGAAGAGATTTACCAGGATGTTGCCTGGTATGGAGGGCATTAGCTATGAGGAGCGGTTGAATAAACTCGGTTTGTTCTCACTAGAACGACGGAGGTTGAGGGGTGACCTGATAGAGGTCTACAAAATTATGAGGGGCATAGACAGTGGATAGTCAGAGGCTTTTTCCCAGGGTAGAGGAGTCAATTACTAGGGGGCATAGGTTTAAGGTGCGAGGGGCAAGGTTTAGAGGAGATGTACAAGGCAAGTTTTTACACAGAGGGTAGTGGGTGCCTGCAACTCGCTGCCGGAGGAGGTGGTGGAAGCAGGGACGATAGTGACATTTAAGGGGCATCTTGACAAATACATGAATAGGATGGGAATAGAGGGATACGGCCCCAGGAAGTGTGGAAGATTTTAGTTTAGACAGGCAGCATGGTTGGCACAGGCGTGGAGGGCCGAAGGGCCTGTTCCTGTGCTGTACTTTTCTTTGTTCTTTTGTTATCCTGGAAGCTGGTCTGCTGAGCTTCGCATGCGATTGGGACCCACAGGAAAATTCCTGTTGATTTCTGATCATTGGCCTTAAGAGAGGCCTTGTAATTCTTTTAGCAAGCTGTTCGCCACTTGCGGGTGGGTTGCTATTGTTATGATCCCTTTGGGAGCCTAGGACTGTGCTCCATACAATTCCCCCCCTTACTCAGCTGAGTATGAACTCCCCCGGTAACTTGGGGCAGGGTTTCTCCTTAACAAGGGGGATCTACTCAGTATAAAATCCCTGACCGTACATTCCTCTGGTCTCTCCTGTCGGGTTCTAGTGCCATCACCCTGCCTGACCTCCCTCCTTAAAAGTGTCCTGGAGGTTGGGGAGCACCCGGCTGGCCTCCTGGGAGTTCCCCCACCCCCTTCCGAGCACTAGGGCAACAACCGCAGTGCCCCCGGTCTCAGGAGCAAAGATGGCTACTCCCCTCCTTGGGTCCCTGCAGCAGCCCTTTGTCAACTTCACATTTTTAAAAAGAAGTACTAACCAGCAGCCATGTGACCACTTGCTGGGGAGGGTGTTAGATCACGGGGGGGGCCGTTAGATAGGGGTCGCTCCCGTTAATTGTATTGAGATTGAGCTTAAGTGGTGATTATTGGTTTCTTGCCTCGCTCAGGCGAGATCCTGATTTCGCCAATGGGAGCGGGCCGGTTAGATCGCAAACAATTCGGCACCCGGCACGGTTTTTGATTTTGGCCTCTCCCACAATTTAACAGCCTCACATGCTCTCGCTTAAGGGCAACGCTGCCATTAAATCACGCCCCTAGTTACATCAGATTATAAATTCTGTAATATTTTATTGATGAATAAAACTATGTTCTTAACAAATGTGTATTTAGCGTGCATTTTGTCCTAATGTATACTACAATCTTTGCCATTGTGACCTTAAACTTCATTTTAAAAAAGGATTGTATCCAATTTTACACTTTTGCGGCTGTCTGTTTATTCATATGACTTGTTCCCACTATCCCCTCTCTCCACTGACCTCTTGCTGCTCTTTGCATAGTGGCCCAGCTCATTCAAACTTCTGACCCCGGTCATCAGTAAAGTTATCAGCAATTTGTACTTTATACCTCAAACGGCACAGTGAATGTGCAACTTGAAACTCCCAAAGGAATTACTATAGGCACTGAACTGTTAGACTCTGACCCCTGCCCCATCTTTCTCACTCGCTTTCTGCATTGATCTAAAGTATAAGAAAAATTATCACACCTAATGCAGAGGTACAAGTGTTAGCATTTTTGCTGGTTGCTTTTGCCTCAAGTTTCTCAAGAGCTTGTTGTTGACGTGTCGAATCTGTCAAACTTCAGTTGCTGTTCTTATGTCGTATTCCACTAATAGTATGAAGAGCACTGTTCAGAATTGGAAAAGCTTGAATAAGGCTTTAGCCGCTGCTTCCAAAAGCTCTGTGGTTTTAGCATTGAATAACATGTATACATTTCAAGCATCTAAACACTTTTTTGCTGCCGCCAACTTAAGCTGACAATTTAACACACTGAGCTAATGTACTGTGTCAGCATACATTTTCATAACAGCATTGTGGGTGTACTTACAGTGGTTGAAGAAGGCAGCTCACCACCACCTTCTCGAGGGCAATTTGGGATGGGCAATAAATGCTGGTCCAGCCAGTGAAGCCCAAATACCGTAAATTAATTTTTTTAAATCACCATCAGTTTCCAAAATCACTTCTCCAAGGGAAAATAATTGAAACTTTAACAGTCAGAATCCTGGAACTCCTTGCTTCACAATACTGTGGGTATACCTACAACACATGGTCTGCAGCAGCTCAAGCAATTAAAGCACTGACACAAAACACAATTTAATTTTTGTTAGGTTATTCACTAATGGATCTATTATATTGCGTGTGAGTCAAAGGTAGAAGTTTGTGAAAAATGTGGTGAGAAGCAGTGAAGTCAGCAAATAGTGAAGGTGCATTTAAATTAAAAACCCAGGCCAATTCGCTCAAATTTTTCGGAAACCAAACAAGATTATTTTGTCTAGCTTACACTTTACGTGTGTAATGTATTTATCTAAAATCATTTTTCAAAATTAAGTTCAAAAACCTAACCGCCAACTCTTTGGACTCCCTCACTGTTGTTAAATTATCAGTCTATTATCCAAAATCCATTACTAGAAAACTAGAAATTTCCTCCAATTAAATATTGGAATACTAAAGCCATTTGGCGCAATCTACCAGCCACGTTGCACCCCAATGAGAGTGCGATGTGGCAGGTAGATCCCAGGTGAAGCCTCCCACAGGATTCCCAACAGCCACAACGCCTCGCATCATCAGGAGATTGTTCACAATGGGTGGGACCAAGGCACGTTTGCATAAGTAAGTCTTTAACCTACTAAAGGCCTGCTTACCCAGTATCTACCAGCCTCCCAGGGAGGCCGCAGCTGCGCACCATTCAGTACTGGTTCTCACAAACGTGGACCAGGTGGAACGGCACCCGGGGTGGGGGGGGGGGGGGGGGGGGCGGGGGTCTCCCAGGCCATCGGAGGCCCTTGAGTGACCAGGAATAGTGCAGGTTGGCACCCTGGCCCTCCTGCTGGAATGTGGGCACCTTGGCACTGCCAGGCTGGCAGTGCCAAGGTGCGCAGGTTGCACTGCCAAGTTGGCAGGAGCACTGTGTAAGGTGGCAGTGCAAGGGTGCCCGGTGCCAGGGTGGTACTGCCAAGGGTCAGAGCCCGAGGGGGGGCCATGACCATGAAAGGAGGGTGGAAGTGGAGGTATGAAGGGTAGGGGGTTACAGGGCAGGTAAGAGGGCCTTTGGGAGTTTGGGGTGGGAGGTGATGGCTGGGGTTCCTGGAAGGGGAGGGCATGTAAGGGTTTGCGGGGGGCCTAAATAGGGGGGAACCGCATAGAGCAGTTATGCTTGAACGAGAGCACATCGTGGCCAGGGAATCGTGCCCTAAGTGTGGGCTGAAACAGTGAGAAACACCTCAGGGCCCAAAAAATTGACTAATTTTCATTAGATAGTTGAGGGGAACTCGCCAGCAGAGCCGGTGGGAAACTCCGAGGAAATCCCAACACAAATGACACTTAAGAACCTTTCAGTTAAATCCCGCCCATTGTCTTTGATCCCCACTCCAAACTCCGTTCCCTAACTACCGACTCCAGCCCTCTCCCTGGCAACAGTCTGAGACAAAACCGGATTGTTCACAACCTTAGTGTCACATTTGATGATTTTCTGATCACATATTCATGCCATCAAGAAGGCAATCTATTTCCACCTCAGTAACATCACCCAACTTCGTCCTTGCCTCAGCTCATCTGCTGCTGAAACCCTCATTTGTGCCTTTGTTATGTCTAGATTTGACTATTCCAGCATACTCATGGCTGGTCTCCCACGTTCTGCACTCCGAAAATTTGAAGCTGCTCGTGTTCCCATCTCGCACCTGATTCCTTTTGACTATCCCCCCCCCCCGTGCTCGCTGATCTACATTTGCTCGCGGTCAAGCAATGTCTTGATTTTAAAATTCTCTGGCTTGTTTTCCATGGCCTTTTCACTTCCTAAAACCTACATCTGGCCAAACATTTGGTCATCTGCCCAAATATCTGCTCCTGTTCTGTAATTTTCCTCTGAAGCACCATGAAATGTTTTATTACGATGAAAGTGCTCTAAGTTGTGCTGAAATTCCTCACTAGTCTGGAATTTGTAGCTAAGTTGCGCTAACCTGACCTGTCTCATTGAGATCACTGTTGGTGTACGCTCTCCATGGAAAAATGGTCTAAATGAATCTTAAAGCCAGTTGGAGGTTATGGTTGGAAATTTCCCTAAATTCGTGTGGTTGGGTTATTTCAAGGTCAGAAACTCCATCACCTTGTGACTCTTGTTATCGTTCTTTTTTAATACATATGTTTTTTTCTATCTTCTTTCATGGGGTGTGAGTATTGCTCGCAGGGCAACATTTGTTGCCCTTGAGAAGGTGGTTCTTCACTGTCTATTGAACCACTGCAGTCCATGTGGTGTAGGTGCACCCACATTGCTAATAGGGAGGGAATTCCAGGATATTGAAAGAATAACAGTGAAGGACCACTGAAGTTCCAAGTCAAGATAGTGTCTGGAGTTGGCAGCGGGGGGACTGGTTGCTGCCCTTGATCTTCTAGGTGGTTGAGGTGGTGGGTTTGGAAAGTGCTGTCAAACAAGCTTTGACAAAGTGCTGCAGTGCGTCTTATATATGGTATGCATCACTGCCATTATGTGGTGGAGGAAGTCAATATTCAAGCTGGTGGATGGGATGGTGATCAAGTGGGCTGCTTTGTTCTGGATAGTGTTGAACTTAGGGGCTCTTTAGCACAGGGCTAAATCGCTGGCTTTGAAAGCAGACCAAGGCAGGCCAGCAGCACAGTTCGATTCCCGTAACAGCCTCCCCGAACAGGCGGCGGAATGTGGCGACTAGGGGCTTTTCACAGTAACTTCATTTGAAGCCTACTTGTGACAATAAGCAATTTTCATTCATTTTCAACTTATTGAGTGTTGTTGGAGCCGCACTTATGTAGGTAAATGGAGAGTATTCCGACAGCACTTCTGTCTTGTGCCTTGTAGATAGTAAACAGGCTTTGGGGAGTCAGAATTTGCATGATATGGCATCTGAAGTGTGACATTGCTTCCACGTTTTCGCATCTGAAAATCTTACATGCATGCTTCCCATCAAGTAACATGTTGTAATTGCTTGTTTGCATTTGCTCCAAACTGTAGGTGACTGTCTCCTGCAGTCCTGCCCATCTTGGCAATTTCTGCCTTTCAGGATATTTGCTCATTTATTTTTCTTCACAGACAAGATTTGGAGATGGAGTTCTAATTCTGTTAATGTGGTTTAAAGCAAAGTTAACTCTCACAGATTTAAATAAAACACCCCCATAATTTTCAAGCATTGACAATGTATGTTGAAGTTAATATACTGGTTTGTGCAATGCCACAACTGACACTATGAGGATCAGTTATATCGTACCAGACAAATTAGTCCGGATAGCACCATTCATCCTGAACTGAAAACAGCAGAGCAAGTACTCGGAGGAAGAAGAGTTAGCTGTTTTTTATTGTTGGGCCTACTGCTGAATCCCCAGCCAGCTTGGAAGGCAAAGAGAAAAGCAGAACATAGGTAGTTGTGTTCAAATAGGAGATAGCAAGGTGGAGAGTAGAGGTGGAATAGCTGGACTGCTCTACAGAGAGCCAGCACGGACTTGATGGGCTGAATGGTCTCCTTCTCTGCCGTAACGATTCACATAGCCTGGGACCAGATCTGAAAACTGCAAAGAAGAACTTTAATTCTGGCAGGTAGAGCTATTTCTCTAAAAATAAAGGTCTGCCAAAAACAAATCCGATTGCCTACAAAATGGAGAAGTCGTGCAGTTTGTTATTTTTTCCGACTTTTCAGGATGAGAAATAAGGTTGAGTTAAATTTGCTTTCACTGTCACCGTCTGTTCACTTACTGTGTGTGGACGAAAATAGCTAAACATCATTTCAACCTCCAGCCAACGTTCTTTTCCCAACTCTCCCCCCTCTCCTTGTCTTCCGCCCCTCTCCCTCATTCTTCCCTGATTCCCTGCAGCGATCAGCTCAGGCCATCACACCCAACAGCAAGTCAGCTTCTCAAATAGACCGCTGGGCAGGAAATGGAGAAAAAATGCTGAATGAAGTCCTGCTGTTTATATTTTGGGAGGACTTGGCGCATTTCCGGGTCTCCCAGGCACTACGACTCAACAGCCCCCCTCCCCGTTTCCTCCCCACCTTCCTGTAAATATCAGTGCCATGCACTGGATTTTCTGCTTCTACCCGCCAATTAAGTCCTAATTAAGGCCCTTATCGGTGTCCGGATTGGCCATTTAATATTCTGGGGCAGCCGGAATTCCCCTCGGGCTCTCCCTGACATTCAACATGGGGCCGTTGGGAATTCAGCACCCATGAGATCCAGTTCAGAATTCAAAGGGCTTCTATTTTACACCCCTGGGTTATGTTATCATATAATAAGATATTGGGTTGTACAGGCACGCTCCTGATTGAATGCTGCTTAGACTGTTTACAGGAATAGCCAATACCATTGTCATCATCAGCATTCTTCCTGTTCCTCAGAGACAATTAAGGCAGTAACTAATCAACACCATTCAATTCTGCTTTGAATTTATCCTCCAGCTCACATAGTTGCAAGTTTAATTCAACAGTAGCTTGTTATTGTGATGCATAGGATGGCTCTTGTTTGACCACCAGCTCTTCTGCCTTGTGGCTTCCAGTTCCATGTCTGCTTACATAGGAACATCGGAGTTAGGAGCAGAAGTAGATAATTCAGCCCCTCAAGCCTGCACTGCCATTCAATCAGATCATGATCTCTTCCTGGTCTCAAATCCACCTCCCTACCTATTCCCCATTTCAGTTTAACCTATTTTTTATCAGAAATATGTCTTATCTCCTTATTGAAACTACTCAATGACTCTGACTCCACCGCACTATGGGTCGGCGAGTTCCACAAATTCACCACCCTCTGCGAGTTTTGCTCAGCAATGCTTATGCCAGGAATTTTGCGAATGTCACTGGTGTGAATCCAAATTCCCTTCTGAACTGTAATACAGTGGTGACATATGTGTTGTCTGAAATACACATTCATTCATTACTGTACCTGAGAGAACATTGAATGTAAATTCAGAGCTTGTAGCAAAGGTATCAAATTGAGAATCCCACTTGCTGGTACCAGTCCCCTCCTTTCTACTCTTCCCACCACCACCTTTCCCTTTCCAACTAAAGTCCCCTCACAGATTGCATAACTCCCCTAAGCCTTAAGGCCCAAGGACATTTTCCTCGGGCCCCTAGTCCCACAACACCATATGGAAATTCTGTAGCACATCCAGTGCTTTTAAAATCAATACTGTACTGTACACACCAGGAACTACATTTTTAATGATGGGTGGAGAGAACCTTGGGATTCAAGGTCATATGTGATCAGAACATAGTGGCGGGAGGGAATTTTTGAAATGGTTTTCCCAGCAAGGAATTCTGAAGCATTTTAGAGGTCCATTCAATAGTGTCAGTGACTCTATTTTAAATAAACACAGTGGGGAAATTACTTTTTTACTGTTGCTTAATTTTAATTGGCAGAACCCCAATATCTCAACATCCATTCCAGACTTCCCATTGTCTTTCCATGCACTCCCCTTTTGCAGAGACAAGGGGCGAAATTCTCCATAATCGGCGTGATGTCCGCCGACCGGCACCAAAACCGGCATCGCGCCGCCCCAAAGGTGCAGAATCATCCGCATCTTGACCGGCCGAGCCCTAACCTTGAGGGGCTAGGCCCGCGCCGGACTGATTTCCGCCCTGCCAGCTGGCGGGAAAGGCCTTTGGTGCCCCGCCAGCTGGTGCGGAAATGACATTGCCGGGCGGCGCATGCGCGGGAGCGTCAGCGGCCACTCACGGCATTCCCGCGCATGCGCTGTGGAGGGAGTCTCTTCCGCCTCCGCCATGGTGGAGACCGTGGCGAAGGCGGAAGGAAAAGAGTGCCCCCCACGGCACAGGCCCGCACGCGGATCGGTGGGCCCCGATCGCGGGCCAGGCCACCGTGGGGGCACCACCCCGGGGCCAGATCGCCCTGCGCGCCCCCCCCCCAGGACCCCGGAGCCCGCCCACGCCGCCTTGTCCCGCCGTTAAGAGAGGTGGTTTAATCTACGCCGGCGGGACAGGCATTCTAGCAGCGGAACTTCGGCCCATCCGGGCCGGAGAATTGCGGGGGCGGGCCCGCCAACCGGCGTGGCGCGATTCCCGCCCCCGCCGAATCTCCGGTGTCGGTGAATTCGGCAACCGGCGGGGGCTGGATTCACGCCAGCCCCCGGCGATTCTCCGACCCGGCCCGGGGGGCGGTGGTTGGAGGTCGGAGAATCTCGCCCAAGAGAACAATCTTGTAAGACCAGCTCTTTAAGTATTCTTGGGTAAGTGTCAAAGTGCTATAGTCCTGTGCAGTTGTAATGTGGACATTCTGCTGCTGCCTTTGGGGGGGGTAAAACTAAAATAAATGTCAAGAACTGGAATGGCTGTTGGTCCCACCAAAGCTTGTCCTTCCAATTTTTGAACACTCCCAGCTCATAATCAGCTGCATTTTGAATATCCTTAAAGTCGATGCTGCTTATCAGATTTTCCAGACGTTTATCAACCTTTGTATGAAGAAAGCCTCCTCATATCGGATCAAAATGTATTTTTAGCCTTATGACCTCTGGTCTTAGTATCTTTGCTTGCTTTAAAGTAATATTGAGGATTTACCTTATCTTACCAGGGCCCCCTTTAACAATCTTTTCCACCAACTGTAGAGATTGAACTTTTAAGCTTTAGAAGCACAAAATGACTAGCACTACAGTGTACATGCTGGTATGTGAGGAAATAATGTAGTCCTGTTTTGTCACCTTTGTATGTTACAGATTAATCGGGTTGCCCGAAGGTCTGGTGTCCATTAACTACAACCTCATTACTCATCTCTTACCAGGCAAACTGTTTAAATATTAAGTCCTATTCACTTTCAATAGGTAGTTTATGAAGTGGTATGGCACTCAGTTTACACCCCTGCAGCATTTGGATAGCTAGTTCAGTGTCTCCAACTAGTAGTTTTAATCATTAAAGAGTTGCTCCAGACAGAGTGACAGAACCTAGGTTCAGTCTTTTATTTTAGTACTGTCTAAGAAAGGTTCTCCCCTATTTCCTCTATGGAGATATGGGGACTGAGAAGGAATGCTTTCCTTGACTTGTGCATTTTAAATGTATTATTTGAGTAGTGAAGTCAACATCTATGAGTGGAAAGTATGCCAGGCTCTGCTAATTTCAATGCCAGAATGTAGAGGTGCATGTTTTCCATCATTGAGATCCTTTGTGATGCTTTCCAAAGGGGGCTGGCTCCTTTATTTTCTCTGAGATGAAATATCACAACATTAAATAATCACCCGGGCAGAGTGTACAGTGGAAATTAAGATGGAGACTCATTGGCTGTATCAGAGGCTGCCTGATTTTCCTTCCATTTAAATTAGAGGGCATAATTCAGACAGCTCACTGTACAGGTGTGCAAGCCTACACAGCAAGATTATTTAATGGCCAGGTAGTAAAATAAAAACTCTGTTTGATCATGATTATGAAAGAGAAGTTTATGTTGACGCTGCTGTTGTCAATTATATTGTATCCAAAAACTGTTGTGCCATTTCTAGTTTGAAGGCTTGTTTGTTTTAGCATTATTAAAATTACAGGTAAAATAATTGTTACACCTTTAAGTATTAACCTTAACTTCGAGAAAACCCCAAGACACTTCATAGAAGCACAATCAGACAAAAATGGAGATATCGGGCAAGGATAACTAAAACTTTGATTAAAGAGATGGGTTTGACGGAGTGTGTCAAATGAGGAGAAGAAGAAAAAAGAACAGAAGTGTGAAGCGGAAATCCCAGAGCTTGGGACCTCATCAATTGAAAGCTTGCCTATCAATGATGTGCCAAAAATACAAATAGCAGCAACTTTAATATGAGAATGATTCTTCCTATGTTTCTGGAGAAGATGGTTTAAAACCTCATATCACAATGTAATTCAAATCTATCATTCTGCACCGACATGTTTTACAATAAAAGGTGATAGAATCAGAGACAGTTCATTTAGTTTATTCAGTAATGCTGATCCACATTTGGAGCATTTCTACCCACCTCTTACCTTTGTGTTCAGCTGAACTGCATCTTTCCACGCTGTTAAATCAAGCACTAGTCTGCTTATTTTTGAAAATGGTACTACTAAATGGACATTCACTGTGCAATGTGATGTTGCCTGATTAAAATTTTAATACGCTGATTGTATTATTTTTGTGTGGCTCAAAATTAACCAAAATTCCGAATAAACCACTATATTTAGTTTCTGAACCATGCGGAAATGCTCACTCATCCTGTCTACTGTAGCCAGTTTTGAATGTATTGTAGCTGAAATATTGAATAAGCTGCTGAATGTTCCAAACTGAGCATCTTTTGGGATAACATGCATCGATACATATTTTGTTAATACACCTGCCCTGTTGCATACCTGGAATATATACGCATTCAACTTAAATTGCTGAATGATTTGGCTGAGACTAAAACTGATCCTAATTACTTTTCTTTTGATTTATTGATTCACAACCTGAGCAGCATCAATATGGCAATAGTTGTCCCAAGACAATATAGAATTATTTGTGTTTGCAACAGCACAAGTATGCATTATGAACCATACACTTGCTAATATAATTAATTCACCTTACTGGAGTTTTTGACTGACAATTTTGCAAAGACAGCAATAAAAATATTATGAATGTTTAAAATGTTAATATACCTAGTGTTATCTATTATTTTATTCATATTAATAACTAGTCTAAAAAAATTATTTGAATCTGTAGTCATGAGTTCAAAATCAGAAAATGTGGCAGTAGTCCTGTTCTGTCCCCAACTAATCGAAACATGACATGCTGCGCAGCTCCAAGGGTGCGTTGGTATAAGCCATTTTCTGCACAGATTGAGACTTTCAATGAAAAAGGTAGAGAAGAAAATGGAAGTCGCTGCGGGAACAGGAGGCCTTCTCGTGTCAGCATGAAGCATAGTTTCCTTATTCACTCTATTCTGTTGCAGAATTCAAGAACAGTAGCTGGGTTACAGCCAGTGTTCATCATAGGATTGTCAATCACTGTCCCTTAACATTTGTGAGAGTAGATGTCTTTATTCAAAGACAGCTGGGCAAACCAGAGATACAGACTAGTGGTAAGCAATTTGCTTGGACTGCACAAAACAAACAAGGGCAGGACATAGAAGCCAACCTTTCACAGAGGAATATAATGGGTTATGACGACCTTTTGCTACCCCATTCAATTCCATTCTCTGTTACACAAAAGGCTTCAGTCCCTGTTGTCAATTTACTTTAATTAGTGGCGTGATGCAGATAAGAAAATGAACCTCACTTATGTTCCAGCTATAACTATGGACTAGAACTTAAGTATTAGTTCTTAAAATGACTAGGAAGTAAATAAAGTCTACCATTTGTGAAAAGGTAAAATGAATACATCCCGACCAATAGCATAACCATGATTTGGCGTTCTCTCAAGACTGATGAGACTTGAAAGAGTCAGGAGTTCCTTAGTAAATAAAGTCCAGTGCACTCTGAAGAGTCTTAAAAGAAACAGGTCCCAAAGAAAGAGATCAGTATATAAATAAACCTCCAAAGGGTTCAAAGTAAATATGACACGACATTCCAAGAATAGAATGCAAGGGTAGAATGTCTAAACATTCCAAATGCTGCAGAAGACTGCACAGATCAAGCAATTGTTAAGTTAAATATTCTGAATTAAAGTTTCATTTTAATTTTCTCCAATTTTAAGCAGAACTTTCGAAGAAATTAATAAAATAGTCTTTAAACGTACATTATTTTAACTCACCCTAGTGCCCATTGACCTTGCATGAACATTGACATTCCAAACTAGCCCAAACCTAACCTGCGCAATATTGTGTGTCTTCCCCCATCTCACTGCACCACAATCAAATCTGTTATCCATGCTTTTGTCAATTTTAGACTCTGTGTTTCATCATTATCTTTGTCCATTCATCATGTTCTGCGCTCGCAGCACCAATTTACAATCATAGAATCCCTGAAGTGCGGAAAGAGGCCATTCAACCCATTGAGTCTGCACCGACCCTGCGAAAGACCACCTTAACTAAGGCCAAGCCCCGTAACCCTATCTAACCTTTTGGACACTTTGGGGCAATTTATCATGGCCAATCCACCTAGCCTGTGGGAAGAAACCGGAGCCCCCGGAGAAATGTGCAAACTCCACACAGACAGTTACCCGAGGTTGAAATCGAACCCGTGGCCCTGGCGCAGTGAGGCAGCAATGCCAACCACTGTGCCACCATGCCGCCCCAATAGCTGCCTGAATCATTTTGCAGTGACTTAAAACAAACAAAGATGGCGCCGGAGCAGGGCGACTCTCTGCGAGCCCTACCAAACAGATCCTCTTTTTACATCTCTTATAATCGTACTAATCTTTTAAAATTTAAGTCTTAACGCTTAACATTATCACTAACCTTTCTCTTTTATCTTTCCTCGCTTTTTATTTTATTTTCATGTACTAAATGATCTGTTCAAGCTGCTCGCAGAAAAATACTTTTCACTGTACCTCGGTTCACGTGACAATAAAGAAATCCAATCCTGCAGCCAAGATCAACGTGTTCCTCAGCACCCTCTAAAATCTACCCTTGGTGTCCATTTCCTTTTTACTTGTCTCCTCTCAGAAGCAAATTTTGGGATTTTTCAGTGGTAGAAGTGCATTTCATTGTTGACATCAATTCCCACATCCAAGCACATTGCAGCATAGTATCACAGAATGGTTACAGCACAGGAGGAGGCCTTTTGGACGGTCAAGTCCATGTTGGCTTTCTGCAAAAGCAATTTAGCTCGTCCCACTCCCCCATCCTTTTGCCATAGACATGCAATTGTTTTTTGTTTCCATTCATGTGCTCATCCAATTAGTTTTGAAAGTCAACACCCTCACAAGCAGTGTGATGCCATGAATTAGACACACTGCTCCAGTTGAGGCCAAACCAGTATTTATAAAGGTTCATCGCAATTTTCTCCAGATTGAATTCAGTGCCTCTTTTATAAAGCCCAAGATCCTTTTTGACCAATTTCTCAACCAGCCCTGCTACCATCAACAATTTGTGCGTATGTACCCACAGATCTCTCTGTCCCTGTATCCGCTGCAAGTAACATTCGTTAGCAATCAGCAGTGGGAACCCTGATTCATTCTTTTCCCTTTCCTCTTGAACCTAAGGTGCCTGAAGCCAGTTGCAGAACCCTTAACTACTTGACAAAATTAAATAGCTCCGCACAGACAAATAATTGATTCTGGGGACTTCTAATTTTTTTTCCCTTGGGCATTTAGTTTGCCTACTTGGTCTGTTGCTCGTTTTAGCCTTAGTTTATTTGCTCTAATTCTGTCACCTTTGCTCTTGAGTCGCCAGGTATCTTTCTGATACCGCCACGTGGTTCAAGCCCGAGTAATGATTAATAATGCAACACACCGCTTAGTAAGAGTTAAATCAACGCTCATTTATTATATACAGCAATTAATACTTATACAATAATTCTACTTCTAAACTCCTACCTACCACTAACAGGCCAATACTTAACTTTGGAAATGGCCCACCAAGTCAGGGAAACAAATGGTCTTTCGAATGGGTTCTGAGCCTGCGGGATTCAAAAGCTGGAACAGGTTGATAGTCAGGAGTGTCTATCTGGTAGCGATCGTTGGAGTAAAATTTACGGTTTCTTTCAGCAAGGGTCTCGAAGGGTGCGGTGGGGAGAAGAAGGGTTGAGTTGAACTTGGCCCCTATTCTTATAGTCCCCAGGGGCTTCCCGCCTCTCGGGGCGGACCTTGTACCTGGTTCCAAGTGATTGGACTTGGTCCCAATCACTTGGTTCAATATGCTCCAATACTGGAGCGATTCCTTGATCGAGGGGTGGTCGTTTATCTTTCTTTGTGACAGCTCCTGCTGGCGCCGAAAGGTCTGGGTCGGCTTTGAGTTGCTAATTTGTAGCAATTGTTCCCGGGGATGGCTGATTACTATGCAGATGGCTGGGGTGTAGTGATGTTGATGGCTGCAGGTATCGGTCTGGACTGACTTCCCCAGAGGCGAATACACTGTTTTACCTGCAGCTGTCTGATGAGTCCTGTTGGCTGATTTTCCCATCAGCCTCTTCCGTTCGCCATTTTAGATCGGGGTTTGGCCATTCTAATCGTGAGTCAGCCATTTTACATGGCTACAGGTCACAGAGGAGCTCTACTTATGGGATTTAACAATAACCTTTTTAGCACCATGGGTGAGATTCAGCCGTGATGCGCCCGAGGTGGAGCCAGGCGCACAGGCCAATCACGACTCACCCGACCCACTCGTTACCCTTCGTTGGGAGTGATCCAGATAATGATCTTTAAACACCCGGAAGCTGCTTTCACCCGGCGCCTGGGAGTCAAAGGCCGTGCCTGCTGGACCTCAACCGGGTGCCGTTTAGCACTAGTTTCCATAAACGTAGACCAGGTCTGTTGCCACCTCGGGAGGGAGTGGGGGGACTCCCGCAGGCCTTTAGAGACCCCTGGGGGATCAGAGCAGGGTAGTACTCTGGCACCCAGGCAGCTTGAGGATTCCAGGGTGGTATGCCTGGGTGGCAGGTTGTCACAGCCAGGGGTCAGGCCCTGGGGGGGCCTTGCTCATGAGAGGGGGGAGGGGGTGTTAAGGGCCAAAAAAAGGTTGGAGTGAAGGATGGGTCCTGAAAGTGGGAGGGGGGTATAGAGATCGGGGCAACCATTCGAAATGGTGCCCCGGTCTGTGAGGGGCCGGTCCTGCTAGCGAACTCAGCTTGTCAGTGCAGGAAAAGAGCCCGTGTGGCCTCGATAGGGGAGAAACTTCCTAGAAACATGACAAAGTACCAGTGAGAAGCAGGGTTAATCTTGGCACTGCAGCCGCGGAGAAACTCCCTTCAAAACATGCCCAAAAGCGGACTTAGAATTACTTATGCTGAATCACACACTATATTTCTGACTGAGGCATTCAAACATGGCACTATCCTCGGGAAAGTTGAATTATCTGATGTGAAATAGTAAATTAGTAATAGAATTAGTAGAAATGGAAACTCTCGTTTTCTTTGCCTTTAGAAGTACCTTATAATCTTTTTAATTATCAAAAGTTGAAATACCATTGATAAATGATTGGATCTTTATCTTGATGTGTATGACATGCAATCATAGTGTGCCAGTGCTGAAAGAAGGACCTCTCCAATATATGGTGCCATGGTTAGCTCCTTCATGTTCAGCCAAGATGTGGTGAGAAGATGTCCCTCCAACCAAATACCAAATAAGCATTTTCCCTTGCCTTGCTCATTTGCTTTTCTCTCCATGTGGTAGCCAATTGCTGTAGGAGCCATTGGTATGTTTCTTCGGACGGACCTCTGTCAAGCCCAAAGCTGAGGTTGTTTTGCCAGTTACATACAGAATTTCAGTAGATTTTCTGTTTTTTGACTTCCTTTGCATGCAACTTCATAGCTTTTGATTTTAGTTGCACCCAAAAATTAATTAGAACTAGCATCGGGACAATTTTGAACAGTGCCTATTAAAATTTTCAAGTTAGCTCATTGCGCTTTTCAGTGTTTTGTTTGAAACATCCATGTTATTTTAATGGATGTTGAAAACAACAGGAACAGAAGGTAGACAATAACCGTTTGCACGTGTATTATCACCGGGATAAATAAGGTATCCCACTGGCATTATTCATATAATGAAACAGTCCCACAAGAAAAAGTCAGAATTTTGATCAACGAGTGTTAATGAAAGAAAATGTGTACATTTTAACATCCTCCACAAGACCATTGAGTTTTTTTTTTTTGCTTAATTATTTAAAGTGAATGTTTAAATTAATTTAAAAATTATCAGTAAAACAAATACTGTGTCGATAAACATAGAAGAATTTGGCTCGTGAAAGTATTTTCTGGTGGTTTTATTGCGGAACAGAAGTTCTTGTTGAGGAATATCGACTCAATGTGGATATGTTCATGAACAGTGATATCTATATTGAATTTCATAGTCTTTTTGTTTTAGATAAATGTGAAGTTAATCCGACTATAAAACCAGAATTATAATCTAGAATTTCTTTAATTAACCTGGTTTACTTTCATTGTTTGACCAAGTGTGCCTTTTCTTATTTGCCCATTTGACCTCTACATTGTTGATATTTGTACCAGCTAAATCTTCCAAATCTAATCTCATATTTGTTTTCATGCTTCCCAGGATGCTACAGAATATGCAGACCTTCCAGTGCGCCACAATGAAGACCAGCTGAATAGTGACCTGGCTAAGCATCTTCCCATAGAAGTGAACCCACATTCATTCGACAGTGCGCACACTAAGGCCCACCTGCTGCTCCAAGCATATTTTTGCCGAGCTGCTTTGCCATGCCCCGATTATGCTACAGATACAAAATCTGTGCTGGACCAGGCCATTCGAATCTGTCAGGTATGAAAAGACTGAACATTGCTAAACTATTCAAGATGACGTTCTTAGCGAGAGAAAAAGAAATGCAAACTAAAGCTACTTCAAATTTCTTTAACAAGTATCTAAGGTATTGTTCTGGCTCATGGAAGTTTGAAGGTAGTGTATTATTTAACACAATTGCATTTTTCTATACAATGCAAATATATTGGACCAATTTGTCCAGTTTGCCAAACAGATATTTCTATGACTAATACATGTTTGTTTTGTCAGGAGAGCATAAAAAAGCAAGAAAAATTTTGTTTACTGCCTGGTCCTTTTGCTTTCGGCTACATAGCAAAGAATTAAAGCAGCTGAATGTTAGGAATCGTGAAGGCGAAGTTAGCCAGACAAAATAGGTGACTGAACTGTTGGACTTTCTGGAGAACTCTCTAAGCAGGATGTTCTTTTATTTTCTGGAAAGGATGCCATGTGTGTGTTCTTTCAATTAAAGTTAGATAAATGGAGCAAGGAACAATCAGCCGTTGATTGGATGTGAAAGTGTGCTGAGAGAATACTGTCTTTATAGTGCTTTTAAGTTTGATAAATACTGTATATAAGGTGATTCCGATGCTTTACTGTGTTAAAGCCTCATTTATTCCAAGGGGCAAATGTGACAACCTTTGATCCAGAAGTAGTATAGTAAGGAAAATGTATAATTTTGTTAACAGATCTGTGGAATCTAATTTTTTTTAAATGTTTGAAAAGGACTCGGTTTGCATCAATTGTAAAGGGCTCAACTTTGTTTTGCAAAATAAGAAATACTGGTCCATGTGAACTAGCGACACTTAACTTCTTCCTTTCTGTGGGGTCCGGTTTAGCTCAGTTGGCTGGAAAGCTG
Organism: Scyliorhinus torazame; assembly: GCF_047496885.1. Classification (NCBI taxonomy): domain Eukaryota; kingdom Metazoa; phylum Chordata; class Chondrichthyes; order Carcharhiniformes; family Scyliorhinidae; genus Scyliorhinus; species Scyliorhinus torazame. The sequence continues at coordinate 280,948,805 of NC_092710.1, read as the reverse complement.
GTTTGTGATGCAGAGCGAGTCCATCTGCATGGGTTTATTTCCTGTACTGGCTGAGGGTATCCATGAAGGTCCCACCTTCTCAACGTTGCCCCTCGCCTGATCCTCAAGTTAAATCACCCACAGTCAGCTCTTCCCCCCTCAAAATGGAAAGCAGCCCATGGGACTATGATGACTTTACTTTACTTCTTTCCTGTTGCTAGTGCATCCAGGTTAAGAAAAAAACCTCTGTAGCAGACAGGGACAATGGAGAGCTGCAGACACAAAAGAAAGCTACAAGCAGAGGAGCTGGAGGGTGAAGGCGGTCAGTGCACAGATGCAGACACAAAGAGAAAGCAGGCGGAGGAAGAAAGAGGAATGCAGAGAATTCCTGTGAGGAGGTGAAGCAAATCACTCTCGGGAAACAGGCGGTTTTGCAGTAACGAATGTGTGAGCTGGATAAAATAAAGGGTCTAAAACCTGGAAAGCTGTCTCAATAGCTTGGAGATTGTAAAGAGCTGGAGGAACTGTGGTATTATCAGTTGATCGGTTGAAAAGGGAGAGGGAGGGAGGGAGGAAGAGAGAGAGAGAGAGGGAGGGAGAGAATTGGTTTGTAGACGTGTGCTTTGCTAATGAAAATCATACTGGCGAAACTCAAAAGGTGAAAGTCATTGTCAGATGACTTTCTTAACCTACCATGCGTGAATAGAGAATAGCATATTTTGGAACTTTATAGCTACATATAGGGAGCAGGATCAGAGGAACATAACATTACAGGGTGGTTTTAATGCTGGTCTTAATGCCAAGCCCTGGAGAGATTTCAACACCAGAATCAAATTTACATCTGAATGTTTGAGGGACTGGGCTGTAGAGGTGGAGGTTATGAGCAGCAGGACATGATGAATGCAGCAGAGTTTTGGATGAGCAAAGTCTAGGAGGGTAGATGTGAGAGGACTACAAAGGCATGGAAGATGTCCGTAGTTGGTAAACTATGACAGATGGAAACCGTAAATGTTGCAGACGTGGCTGAGTGTTCTTTGTGATTATAATGTGCATGCTACACGTAACTTGCTTTTATATGTGTTTGCCAATTCGTGCAATTGTGGACCTGGAGCCAAGATCAGCTACAACCCCCAGGTGACATGGCGTTAGAGGGCTTCATTGGAAAAGGGTGTATAGATGTAATTTAGTTACCATTTTGAAGTCATACATTGTTTTTACATTTCCATTGAAAATTTCTGAAATGAACATTTATAAAGAAACAACCGATTTGGCACTGTAATTACACACTCCTGCCAGTGGTGGCAATACAACACTTCCATATGCAAGAAGATATAATTACAGCAGTACGTTGTAAATATGGATCATTATAATTTAGATAGGCTGGAGTATGATGGAGAGTTGTAAAGGGAGAAAGGGCAGGAAAGAGGGAATGAGAAGGCAGGAGAGAAGGCAAAATGTGTGGAGGAGACAGGAGGGGAGGGAGAGAAGAGAGGGGAATGGACAGAGAAAGAGATGGTCTTCAACAGACTGCATCTCTGCCTGGGAAATTCTCAGCGCAAGAGATTAAAATAATCGTTTGAAAATGAATGAAATGAAAATCGTTTATTATCACAAGTAGGCTTCAATGAAGTTACTGTGAAAAGCCCCTAGTCGCCACATTCCGGTGCCTGTTCGGGGAGGCTGGTACGGGAATTGAACCGTGCTGCTGGCCTGCTTGGTCTGCTTTAAAAGCCAGCTATTAGCCCAGTGTGCTAAACCAGACCCTTTTCCATACATGCAACATGTTACATGGCACTTTTTCATTAAAATCTTTAAATGATGCAAAGGCAAAATTTTGCAGATGCTAGAAACCTGAAATATAAACAGCAAATGCTGGAAATGGTTTTCTAAAATTCTTTCATGGGATGTGGATGTGACTGGCTTGACCAGAAATTGCTGGCTATCCCAAACTGCCCTTGAGACGATGAGCCACATTCTTGAACTGCTGCAGTCTGGCTGGTGCAGGAACACCCACAGTGCTGTTAGGAAGAGAGTTCTAGGATTTTAATCCATTGATCAAAATGGTGTGTGCCTTGGTGGGAAACTTGCAGGTGCTGGTGTTTCTGTGCATCTGCTACCCTTGTCCTTCTAGATGGTAGAGATCAACGGTTTGGAAGACTCTGTCAAAGGAGCTTGATGAGTTTCTGCCATCTATATGTAGTGTTTTCAAATTGTTTTCCCGGGGACCCACTTTTTCCAACCGACAATCTTTGGGATCCATGTCGGCCAAACTTCGTGACCCATGCCAGCAGACCATTGCAACACAAGACACTTGCTGACCTTTAACGCAAAAAGGGAGACTGCTTGGTGCTCACAGTCTCACTTCAACCACGTTATAACAATAATAATCTTTATTAGTGTCACAATAAAGTGACATTAACACTGCAATGAAGTTACTGTGAAAATCCCCGAGTCGCCACTCGCCAGCACTTGTTCAGGTACACCGAGGGACAATTTAGAATGACCAATTCACCTAACAAGCACGGCTCTCAGCACTTGTGGAAGGAAACTGGAGCACCCAGAGGAAACTCACGCAGACACGAGAATTTGCAGACTTCGCACAGACAGTGACCCAAGCCGGGGCCCTGGCGTTGTGAAGCAACAGTGCTGTTGTGCCGCCTTCACAGGAGGAGAGCGAAATGCGCACGTCTGGTGCAGAGTTCAGCCAGTTCCTTCATGCTGCCTTTATCTTTGAGAGAACGGAAATCCAACCTTTGTAGGTCGTCGTGAAGGGCAATCGCAATAAAATGCTTGTTTTATTCGGCACTGGGAACTCCTGGGGGATGCTGCTCCAGAATGTTGACAGCCTCATGGATGTTTGGCGTGTTTGTAATGTGCAATCACAGGTCAGGTACAGCAGTGTAGACTTTTGAATTGGAGTCAGCTGTAAGTTAGTAACTGACTGAGATTACATCAGAAGAATATTTTCACCTACCTTTCAAAATCTGAAACTTCTCTCATTTGCCAGTACCTCCCTGCATGTAACACATATTGTGCTTATTTGCATTAGCACAATTGACAAAACTATGCCTCAAGACGATTATCTTTATACTGCTTTGTTCCTGAGTTAAGTTTCTTATTTGTAGGTTGTTAACCAGAGGCCCTGGAAGCTCTGTACAGAACTAACACTAGCACTATTCTGTCCTGCCGTGGATTCTCCCGACCAGCTCTCCCCAGATTCAAATGTTACATCCTGGCCAGTAGGTACACTGCCTATTTGTATCTCTGGCCATCTCTTTCTTGTAACAAAATGATACAACTTCACAGTTCACTTGCCTTGCTTGCTAGCATCTAGAAAATGGAAGAAGCTGTCCTCTGGTTTGTCACCAAAAGCTCATAAGTATAGGGCACTTGACATCAAGTGTACATGCATGGCGCGTGGCTTGTTCACTGCTGCCACTTATGGTCAGAAGACGGCAGACAACCTTGTTTTCTTCTCATTTAAAAGCACCGCGGTAACAGCCACCATTCTCAATTTAAATGCCGGTAGCAGCTGTTGGATACTTCTCCCGCGATTGGAACCACTGCAAGAACTGCAGTGTCTGATCGCTCCGCAACCCTCCTGACATCTGCTCGCAACCCGCACTTTGATCTAGATAGTCAGGCAGCATTGGTGGAGATAGAAACAAAGTTAACGTTTCAGGTCAGTGACCTTTCATTAGAATGATACTTTGTCAGGCAACACGGTGGTGCAGTGGTTAGCACTGCTGCCTCACAGCGCTGAGGACCTGGGTTTGATCCCGCCCCTGGGTCACTGTCTGTGTGGAGTTTGCACATTCTCCCCGTATCTGCGTGGGTCTCACTCCCACAACCCAAAATGATGTGCGGGACAGGTGAATTGGCCACGCTAAATTGCCCCTTAATTGGAAGAAAAATAATTGGGTACTCTAAATTAATTAAGGGCATACCCAATTTCTAGAATTGTGTGTTGCAGCTCACAACTTGATGTGCGATATGAATGACTTTGCAACTTTCCAATATTTCAAAACAAAAAATGGATTTAAGTTACACTTCCTACCAAAAGAAAACCTGATGTGAAAAAATGAGTACACTGTAATGAAACCTCAGGAAATGGACATCACTGAGGAAGGTCTGAGGAATATTGTAGACAAGGGTTCAAACACAGAAATCCACTTCTCACTGAACCCTTCAATGCTAAAATGGCTCAGCCTTTAAAACACAGACTATGTAACTGGTTGTAAAATCTACCTAACCCTAACTGAGAGAGACTGGTCCTCTGCCACAGAGCACTGTAATTTTGTGGCATAGTTTTATGCCCACTGAGCTGTCCAATCACTAAGGTTCTAGGTTTGGAGTGCACCCTTGGAATTGTGGGTAGGCAACATCTCTGTGATTTAATTTAGGCAGAATAGCAATTATTAATGTTGAATGGAAATGATCTCTTATTACTGGCCCCAGACACTTGTCAATGAATGTAACCGTTCCTGTTAACTAACCCCTGATGATTGCTCATTATTCACAGCTCCACCACCTTGAATAAATAAGCCATGCCAGTGGTGAATGGCTGTGTCCCTTTAGTTCTTGAGCCTTCTTCTTAGGTGACATGGATTTAACCCCCACTCAAGATAGCAGCAGTTAAGCACTGGACTTAAGGCTAGAGCCCCAATTATTATTTTTATACTGCTGATCAAAATTGATGATGATAAATCATTTTAATAGCGAATGCCTCCACAACATATGACACAGTAGGTGGGAAAAATGAGAATTGGTTTAGTTTACTTTGTGACCCCCTCAAAATTTTCAGTGGCACACATTTGGAAATGAGATTAATTTGATGAATTATAAACCAAATGAATGCAGCATTTAAGAATATAAAGGTCAGTGCATGTATGAAACATCTTCACCACTTTATAATATATCCAAATCTTTTTGTTGCATTAATAACTGATGGAACTGATACATCAATTTTCTTTTGAATCTGTTACACTGTTTTATTGAACGCTGGACTGTGTTACTGTAGAAATTGGCATATTGGTAACTAAGAAATAGTTGTATTTTGGAAACAGAAAAGGGTAAAGGAGTAGAATACTTAGCATAATTTACAGCCAGCTGCCCAGTGACATGGAAACCAACTACCTCATAAAAGATGTGTGTGCTGAGCTTTCTTAACGGCTGTCCAGGGAATCGCCTTGTTTATCACGCCAGAGAAAAACCTGAAGTGTAAGCTTACGTATCTGCTACTAATTGTCCATGCATGTCCTGTTCTTACAAATGTCTCTCTTCTGTCAGACTGTGGAAATCAAGCTACTATTTTTCTTGTGCCCTTTAACTCACTCCCCCGAACCCTCTACTCCGACAAAATCCTTTGACATTCCAAACTGTTCACCTTCATTTTTCCAACATGCTTCAAATATTTATACATGGGCAGAATATTTATTTCTTTGCATTTCTTATTCCCAGAATCTGAACAAATTGCGATTGTAAAAATGCATGTACAAGTCTCACATTTTGAAATTGGTCAAATTAGCCTTTCAGATGCTTGAAATTACTTAAGTGACTGTTTGTCAGAAGAACTCAATGCAGACAAACACAAGGGATTTTAGTTGAGAAATATTTACAGAAAACTAGAAACCCCATTAGAGGTGCAGGGACATTAATCCTGTAAACTGATATGGATAATGATTGTGATAGTGATATCTCAGAATTATAGTCATAGACATTTACAGGGCAGAAGGAGGCCATTCGGCCCATCACGCCCAAGCCAGTCAACAAAGATCTGACTACATGATTCCCGTTTTCCAGCGTGTGGTCCATAGCCCTGGGGTTTATGGCAGCCGAAGTTAATATCTAAATACTTCTTGAATGTTATGAGAGTTCTGACTCAGCCACTCATTCAGGCAGTAAATTCCAGATTCCGGGTGAAAATGTTTCTCCTCAACTCCCCTCTTAACCCTCTACCTCTCACCTTAAATCGTTGTCCCCTGGTTATTGACACCTCTACTAATGGAAGAAGTGCATTCGTATCCACGGTATCTATTCCCCAACTCCATCCCAGGTAACACCCTGGTAAATTTTCTCTGCACCCTCTCCAGTGCACCCACATTCCTCCTATAATGTGGTGACCAGAACTACATACAGTACTCCAGTTGTGGGCTGATCAGCATTTTATACAGTTCCAGCATGACATCCCTGCTCTTGTATTTTATGCCTGCCTTGGCTAATGAAGGCAAATATCCCACATCCTTTCTTAACCACCTAATCTACCAGTCTCCAACTTCAGGGATCTGTGGATATGCACATCAAGGTCCATTGATCGTCAGTACTTTCCAGGGTTCTACTTTCACGGTGTAATCCTTTACCTTGTTCGCCTAAGTGTATTACCTCACACTTTTACAGGTTGAATTCCATTTCCCACTGCTCTTCCGACTTGACCAATCCATTGATATCCTCCAGCAGTCTCTGAGTTTCGGTTTTCTCAGGGCCTCCATCAGCCATGGTGGGTCCGGCATGCTGGATCCTTCTGGCCTCTGGTTCACCGTCGAACCTTCTCTGTTGCCTCTTTATCGAATCTTCATTGGGGAGGGTCCTGGTGGTCGATTCTTATTCCCATCGTTCCAGAGGTTTTCTGGCCCTCAGCCAATAAGGTCTCGGAGCAGGAATCGCCACATCCAATGGAGTTGCCGATTGTAACTCTGCAGGGCACCAGGAAGCCTCCCTCCGGGGTGCATCTCTAGGTATATTGTCCGCATGTAACCTTACCCCATATATGGTAATGGCGGGAAATCTGGATGCCAGAAAGTCTATCTTCAATCTGGACATCCACAACAATCGATCCATTTAAATGGGACCGATTATCTCCTGATGTTCAGTTCACAGGGAAGGCCCAGACTTGCCCCACCTGTCTGTCTCTGCTCAGTTTATTTGAACTTGACTGTTCGAATTCCCATTAGGCTCCATGTGGGCTCACTATGGCTGTGATGCAAAATGTCCAATTCTTAATTTAAAGTGTCCGGTTGTATACCCGGCCTAAAATCCAGGCTGTTGTCCATTTTGCCATAGTCGTCCTCTTGATCCAGTGAGCATCAGCGAACCGGATCACACAACTCTGGCAACGGTACCGGACAGGCAAGTATCAGAATCGTGGGCAAACAATCCTGTTCCCATCGCAGCATGCATACATTTCAGAGACATCATAAGGTGATTATGTACAAAATGCAATGGTTGAAAATCCAGATAGATAAAAAGAAAATAAATACACCAAACATTAAACCAAAAAAACCTCTTCAGGTGCAAGAGTCCTTAATCTATCCCTTCGCGGTGCCATGGTTTCTACATCCAGGGCCGCAGCAGTTCCTTTTTGCAGCAGACAAGCTTTATCATGGGGATGGTTCAGTAGGTAGCCATGAGCAAGATGCTTTTTATAGTCCGATGTGACAGGAGATGGACCCTTGGGTGTTATTTGAATGTTGAAGCCCCAATCCCAGAAATCCTCCCACCAGGTACTGACTCTGATCTCACCGATGTTTCTTTTGATTTCCCCCATTTGTTGCATTTCTTTGATGAAGGTCTTGTGTGCTGTGGCCAATTGTGTCCGAATTTGTTGTAATTTCTCTGGCAGGAGTGTAACACTGGTATTGTATTTTTCAAAATACTCTCCCAAAGTCTGCCTGAGTTTCTCGTTAATGATCATCACCACCTTCTCGCTCCCATGTATATCAAACCTATCCGAGCGTGGATATTTGGCCTGATGCAGAAAGTGGTGCTGATGACGTTGCACACTGGTATCATTTTGGCAACGTCGTGACACAGTATTCTCCTTTTCTCACCCTTCTATAGTGCCAGAAGACTGGAGGATAGCAAATGTTGTCCCCTTGTTCAAGAAGGGGAGTAGAGACAACCCCGGTAACTATAGACCAGTGAGCCTTACTTCTGTTGTGGGCAAAGTCTTGGAAAGGTTTATAAGAGAGAGGAATTATAATCATCTAGAAAGGAATAATTTGATTAGGGATAGTCAACATGGTTTTGTCATGCCTCACAAACTTTATTGAGTTCTTTGAGAAAGTGACCAAACAGGTAGACGAGGGTAAAGCAATTGATGTCGTGAATATGGATTTCAGTAAAGTGTTTGATAAGGTTCCCCATGGTAGGCTAATTCAGAAAATACGGAGGCATGGGATTGAGGGTGATTTAGCAGTTTGGATCAGAAATTGGTGAGCTGTAAGAAGACAGAGGATGGTGGTTGATGGTTCAGCCTGGAGTTCAGTTACTAGTGGTGTACCACAAGGATCTGTTTTGGGGCCACTGCTGTTTGTCATTTTTATAAATGACCTGGAGGAGGGGGTATAAGGATGGGTGAGTAAATTGACAGATGACCCTAAAATCGGTGGAGTTGTGGACAGTGCGGAAGGATTTTGCAGGTTACAGAGGGACATTGATAAGCTGCAAAGCTGGACTGTGAGGTGGCAAATGGAGTTTAATGCAGAAAAGTGTGAGGTGATTCATTTTGGAAGGAGTAACAGGAATACAGAGTACTGGGCTAATGGTAAGATTCTTGGCAGTGTGGATGAGCAGAGAGACCTCGGTGTCCGTGTACATAGATCCCTGAAAGTTGCCACCCAGGTTGATAGGGTTGTTAAGAAGGCGTAAGGTGTGTTAGCTTTTATTGGTCGAGGGATTGAGTTTCGGAGCCATGAGGTCATGTTGCAGCTGTACAAAACTCTGGTGCGGCCGCATTTGGAGTATTGTGTGCAGTTCTGGTCGCCGCATTATAGGAAGGTTGTGGAAGCATTGGAAAGGGTGCAGAGGAGATTTACCAGAATGTTGCCTGATATGGAGGGAAGATCTTATGAGAAAAAGCTGAGGGACTTAAGACTGTTTTCGTTAGAGAGAAGGTTAAGAGGTGACTTAATTGAGGCATACAAGATGATCAGAGGATTAGATAGGGTGGACAGTGAGAGCCTTTTTCCTCGGAAGATGATGTCTAGCATGAGGGGACATAGCTTTAAATTGAGGGGAGATAGATATAGGACAGATGTCAGAGGTGAGTTCTTTACTCAGAGAGTAGTAAGGGTGTGGAATGCCCTGCCTGCAACAGTAGTGGACTCGCCTACATTAAGGGCATTTAAATGGTCATTGGATAGACATATGGACAATAAGGGAATAGTGTAGATGGGCTTTAGAGTGGTTTCACAGGTCGGCGCAACATCGAGGGCCGAAGGGCCTGTACTGCGCTGTAATGTTCTATGTTCTATATGCTATCCGGGTTCCATCACTTTCCAGATTTCGAATTTCCAGGTACAATTTAGAAAAGTACTTATCCTGAATTCACACATGGCATACTCGTTCCAACATACCGTGTAAAAAAGCGCAACTGCTCTGTGTCCATGTGCTCACATTTGCCAGACAGGTGCTATGAGCCTCCCTCTTTCTCAACCACATACGGTAGGTCCCATCATATCCCATCCACATTCCCTCTTGTATGACTCCCATATTTTCAGATTTAAAGACTCTCAACCCAACTTTATTATTTAAGATTATGGGATCCCTAACACCATCCTCCGTGCTGTCCCCGGGGTTCCTCCAGCTATCGTTAAACCAAGCCCTGGTCAGTTGTCATAATTGGCAGGTAGTGACATTGTGTGTCTTTTTCCTTGGGACAAGTGCTCGATCTACTCATCTGATCAGGGACAGAACCTTCCCCCTGCTGACCTGGTCGAGGTTTTCTCTCAGCTGCTCCACCATCCACTGCCCATAGATACGGCAAAGGGTTTGGTTCTGTTGCCTGACATCTTCCTTCACCAGCCCCTTAACAATCTAGTTTTGGATTGCCCTTTGTGCACAGCAACGATGACTCTCCCAGCCAAATCTCCTTCTGCGTCCTGCCAAGTGTTCTCATTTATACTTTCCAAGGTCTAATTAACTTGTCGGGACCAAAACTCTGAGCTTGTTCTCCAGACCAGCCAAATAAAGTGCGTTAATTGTGGATAACCCTGCACCATATGCAGTCGCTAAGTCGTTTAGGATCTCCCTCCTCTTGTGCCCCCTTGGCCTGGATCTATTTTTGGCCTGGTCTGTTCCCGTCTTTTTCCCCAATAGCCGAAGGGTCAAGTGAAAGCATAGTCTCCTGAGTGGAGAGGGGCACCAGCCTGGTAGTTGTGTCCCGACTAGATCCACCATGACCAATTTGTTCTCCAGTCCAGTCAAATCAAGTAGTAGTGCGTGTTATCATATACTGCCTTGCCCGCATGTTTTAATACCAACCTGTTTTGGGTCCCTGTGGTGGTTTCAGGACAAGTGGGGAGGGGTGCACCAGCAGTTGGCCTTAGCCCAATTCATAATATATGTATTCCTTATCCATGTTCTTCCCCGGGCACCTTTATCCTAACTCTGGCCTCTTCTACGGGCTGCAGGCTAGATATGCTAGCTCCATACACCCATGGTTAGTGAATCCTCACCAATAGCTTGTGAGGGTTGCCCTCAGCGAGCAGTGATCGGAGTTCCCATTAACCTTTCTGTACCCCACCCTTTGGTTATTGCACCCATATAAAATGAAATTAAATGAAAATCGCTTATTGTCACAAGTAGGCTTCAAATGATTTGGGCAGCACGGTAGCCTTGTGGATAGCACAATTGCTTCACAGCTCCAGGGTCCCAGGTTCGATTCCAGCTTGGGTCACTGTCTGTGCGGAGTCTGCACATCCTCCCCGTGTGTGCGTGGGTTTCCTCCGGGTGCTCCGGTTTCCTCCCACAGTCCAAAGATGTGCAGGTTAGGTGGATTGGCCATGATAAATTGCCCTTAGTGTCCAAAATTGCCCTTAGTGTTGGGTGGGGTTACTGGGTTATGGGGATAGGGTGGCGGTGTTGACATTGGGTAGGGTGCTCTCTCCAAGAGCCGGTGCAGACTCGATGGGCCGAATGGCCTCCTTCTGCACTGTAAATTCTATGAAATGAAGTTACTGTGAAAAGCTCCTAGTCGCCACATTCCGACACCTGTTCGGGGAGGCTGGTACGGGAATTGAACCGTGCTGCTGGCCTGCCTTTGTCTGCTTTCAAAGCCAGCGATTTAGCCCTGTGCTAAACCAGCCCCTAGTTTTATTAGGGTGCACCCATAGGATACCATCCTCACAATCACCAGCATCTGGTGTGGTAAACCACATGTATTCGGGGAATATTAGTCTGATTCTCCAGTCATTGGTCCTTTCATCCATAGGTTTGTACCCCCGTGTCCATTCCAGGGTGAATAATCCTACGTAGCACACTGCAAAGAGATCAGGGTAGCACCAGTTATTATTCCTCAATGGTTGATCCATTTTTCCCTTTATCCCTCCCATCAGATGCTGGCTCACGCTCTTACAGACCCCTTATATTATCCCAAAATCTGAGGTAGCCAAGTATCCGTATTTAATTTTGTTGGGGATAATGCGTTTTGTGGCTAATACCACAGAGCAGGGTTGTCTGGACATCCAATTTTAATGGGGTTGCTTTCCTGGAACAATGAGTCACTGCTTTCGCCACAAGGCAAATTTGTACAAGCGGAAGCTAGATGAAAAGATCTGTCGAAGAAAATGGCTTGTCTGAGGAGGGATGCCGAAAATTATAGCCAAGGTTTTACCGACTCAACAGGAGACGAGTTCTTTATATGATCAAGATGGAGGTGTGTCAGGAGGTGTGTATGTCTATTCCAAATCGAAGTGGTTTAGGAATCTGTGTTTAATCAGGTGCTTTCCCAGAGTGGTGAGTCATGTGGCTTTCGCCAAACGGCAGAGTTACTCATACGGAAGTCGTGTGGATGAGAAGAGATTAAGCTGAGAAGAGATGGCGAAGCAAGGTTCGCCGATGTTTGGGGACAATATTTCTGTGTGAAGAAGATGGAATAGGAGACTAAGAGAGGTGGCGAAATAAAGGTCTGCCTACCTCGGGAGAATGTCGAGGAAACTAAGTTGCTGTATGATTGATCTGAGGTGATGACTACCAATAATACTACACTGAATGAGGTATGCTTTGGATCTTTCAAACACAGTATTTTTATCAAACAGATCCTGCCAATTCGTTATAACAGGCAGTCTGTGGCCATCTTCCGTGAAATCATAGGAAGAAGGAAATGTGGGGGAGCGTAAGGGGACAAGGGGTCTGTCGGCGGGCCTTACGAATTCAAAATGAACACAATACATTTTATTTACAATTAGGGACGACAGGGTCCGGGTATTCTCTTTTAAAAAGAGGGTGATTTAAGTGGTAGCTCTGGCTACCTGGAGCCTGCTCTTCCACTGGCTCCCGGTCGGAACCAGGCACTTCCGAGGGTCCCGGTTATTCAAGTGTACGCAGTTTAATCGCGACTCGTTTTCTTTTTCTCCGTGCCATCAGACGAAGTCTTGCATCTGGGGTTTGTGGGGGTGTCAGGGCCGTACCCTGGGGTTGGGGGTCAGGGATCACTGCCTCAATTCCTTAAGTGTTAAATGTCACTGGATATAGTTGTTTTGGGAGCCAAATGCCTTCATTTGGTTCATATGGTACGGTACCATCCGGCCTTCCTTGAAACCACCAGTACCTGATAAACGGATGGGCTCACCTTATCTACCATCGATCATTACCTTCTGCCCAACCTCCTACTCGATGGGGTTCACCTTGTCATCAAAGTGAGCCTGACTCTGCTTTCTTTTCCCAGCTGCTACTAGTTGTGCAACTCTGATGTTCTCATAGCTAAGGGCTGCGAGCTCGGGTTCAGATAAATCCAGGCCAAGTAGGGGTTCAATCCCTTTCAAAGGGCCCCCTGTCATGGGTACGTGGGGGGTGAACCTCATTGAACTGGAAACTGAGTTCCACACCATCATAAGGACAAAGGGCAGGACTTTGTTCCAGATATGGTTATTTTCCTGGACGATCTTACAGATCATGTCTTTGAGGCTGCGGTTCATCCTTTCCACTATCCCACCGGATTGAGGATGATACGCAATGTGGAATGTTTGTTGGATTCCAAATAACCTCATTGCCCACTGCATCACGTGCTGTGGTGAAGTGAGTGCCTTGGTCTGAATCTAAACTGCAAAGGAGACCCTACCTCGTGAAGATTTGCTGCACTAGGATATCTGCTCTGACTTTCCCCATATTGGTCCGAGTGGGAAATGCTTCGACCCACTTACTAAAGGTGTCTATGATGACCAGGATGTATTTGTTACTTCCTGTGCCGGGCAGTAAGGGACTGATGTAATGAATCTGCAAATTAGTCCAGGGGCCTTTGTGGACATATTTATCGGGATTGTTTTGGGCGCAGACAATACAATTATTGACGTAATGTTGTACGTTTTGGTCTATGTCTGGATACCAGTGCATTCCCTTAATTTGCTCACCTGTGGCTCCTGGACATTGTGATTTTGATAAATGATTTGGTTGCGATCCCTGGTCGTGACCACGTACAGGTATCCTTAAGGATTAGCCGGTCCTGTATGGTGATTGTATCCTGCCATTTGTCAAAGGAAGCAGGGTGTGCTCCTTCCTGAGTCTGTTTCAGATCCTGGTCGCTGCTCTATGCCTGCTTATGGTCTTCAGGCGTGGAGGGGGTATACTCACGACCTTGGGTGGTTTGGAAAATAAATTGTAGTAAATCCGTAGATGATAAAGGTTTCCCGTCTGCCGAGATAAATTCCCTTGCTTCCCACTGTGGCAGGAAGCCAGTTAAACTATTGCAGCCATGCATGCTGTCCAAGTGTATCTCCGCTGATGTGGGGAGCTAGTCCGGGTGGCTGACCACGTAAGCTACGGCTGCTAGTTCTGCAGCCTGGCCGCTCATCTGGGTAGGATGTTTTAAGGCTATTTCCCTCAGGGGCGTGCCTTGCTGGTCTTCCACACCCTGTCTTTCTGTTTCCCTCCTCCATCATAGAGGATCCGTCTACAAATATTTTTAAGGTCTGATTATCTGTTTCCCTGGGTGGTCCTCCCCTTTGTTTTTGCACAAATGACCTCTTGGGGTCATTTATTGCCGTGACTTGGCACTCAAGTGTTTTCCCTCCATAGCTCAAGTTGTCAGCTGGGAAGGTGTCGGCTCTGGTACGCTTTACCGTGGTGTCGCAGGTCTGGATCATGGGGTCCAGCGTGCTATGCGGTTTGGATAACCGGCCCTTCCGACCATCCACTAATAGCTGTATGGGGGTGTGCTCCGTGAGAACGGTTACTGGGTTTAGACCAAAAATATAGCTAAAACGTTGCACCGCCCATTAAACCGCTAAAAGGTTCTTCTTGCACACTGAAAAACCCTGCTGGACTGGGGTAAGGAGTGAGCCTGAATGTCCCATGGCGCTCTTACAGAAGTACGGCTCCAAGTGTGCTGTCCGTGGCTGCTACGTCTAGTGCAAAAGGGAGGTCTGGGTTAGGGGTACCTGCAGTGCTTGGGCCTGCGCTTGGGCCTGTATTAACTCTGAGACATCCTGTCTGTGGTTCTCAGTCCATTCCCACTGGGCATTCTTTAGAAGGTCTGAAAGGGGACAGTTTTGGTTGCGATCTGTCAATGTGGTTTCAGCAGTACCCCACCAAACCTCGAAAGGAGCACAATGAGATGATGTCCTTTGGAAGGGGAAGGTGTGTTACTGACTCGATTCGCTCCCTTTTTAATTTGCGCTTCTCCTCTGTCACAACTGCCCCCAAGTATGAGATCTGTGATATCATAATCTGGGATTTCATGGGGTTTCTTTTCGGCCTAATGTAGTGAGGAGGTCTGGTAGTTCTTTTAGCAGTTTAAGATATTCCTCCCTGATTTTGGTCTGGACGATGAAATCGTCCGCGTACTGAACTAAACATTCGGGTTTTGAAAACCCTTCAAGACACTTTGCAAGTCTTTGGTGGAATATGGAGGGTAAGTTATGGAAGCTCTGTGGCAGACATGTCCAAGTATATTGTTGCACCTGAAAGGTGAAGGCAAGCTTTCCCTGGCACTGACGGTCATGGGGAATCGACCAGAAACCATTGCCAATGTACAGCACCGTGAAATAATTGGCATATGGAGCCTGCTTCATCATGGCTTCAGGGCTAGTTGCTACCATGGGGGGTTGTGATCTGAGTGGTTTGGTTCAGTCCCCGGTACTCAATCCTCAGCCTCAATGGCCCACCCAGCTTCTTTTCCGGCCAAATTGGAGAATTATTGGTGGAGGCAACTTCGGACGCTTTGTTGCATAAAAACTGTGAATTACTTTGGCCCTTTGGCTTGTTTGGGAAGCCATACTGTCTTTGGGGTTTTGGATCGGGGCCTTGTATAATGAATTCCCCTATCATCAGTCCACAGTCGTGTTTATGGTTTGCGAATGCCTGTGTGTGCTTCGCAAGTAGTCCCTGTGCCCCCGGGTCGTCTGTCATATCGGTGGGTTTTATCCATAACTCCCCGATGGTGGAAATTCTATCTATCTAGTTCCCGTGGCCACCTCTGTTGGTGCTTCATTTTTCTGGGCATAAACCATATGCAGCAATTTGCCCTGTCAAAAGAAAGATTACGCCATATGTTAACAAGGTCATGATATGTATTGAGGGTAGTACAGGATTCTCCTGTGTCCCACAGGAACTTGATGGGGCAGCCTCGAACCTCGCCTTGTACAATGGATCTCCCTACGCTATCCCACTTAGAACCAAAGAACCATTGAATTCCTACAGTGCAGAAGGAAGCCTTTTGGCCTATCAAGTCTGCACTGACCCTCCGAAAGAGCACCCTACCTAAGCCCACTCCCCCCCCCCCCCCCCCCCCCCCCCCCATCCCTGTAACCTGACCTAACCAGCACATCTTTGCACACTAAGGGGCAATTTAGCATTGCCAATCCACCTTACCTGCACATCTTTGGACTGTGGGAGGAAACCAGAGCACGCAGACACAGGGAGAATGTGCAAACTCCACACAGGCAGGCACCCACGTTCCCTGATGCTGTGAGGCAGCAGTGTTAGCCATTCCACTGCCATGCCTCCCCAAATCATTACGCTATCTTTGGATTACTAGTCCAGTTCACCACCACCTCCCACATGCCCAAGTCGATGAGGTATGGCACCGTCACGTCCTCCGTTTTGTGACTGGTTGGGAATACAGCTGTATGGTTGTCGTGTTCCTCTACTGGGGTTACTGTGGTCTGTTGGGCAGGTCCCTCCAGACCATTGGCCTGGAAACCGTTGGTGTGTTTGCAGCTGTTGGCGGGGTGCCCTGCACTCTCTAACAAAGCTGCCTGTCTGGTTGCATTTGTAACACTGCCCCTGTGTAGATTAATACCTGGGATTCGCTCTGGGGGCGGGTATCCTTGCAATTGCCTCCCTGTTCCTGTCTCCCCCCTCGTTCCGCCATACTGGGCCAGGATTTGAGTTTGTGCGGGCAGGTCCTTTTTCACCGCCCTCATGGGTTTGGGCTTGCCTACTTCTTGTACCACCCTCGCCCAGGCGAGCCTGTCATCGACCGGGTCAAAATTCTCGCATGCCTTCCGACTCCTTTCAGTGGCATGTGAGACGAGTGTCCAGATCCAGAGCGTGGATCGGTGGGGCTCGCTCAACTGGGCTCGGTCTCACCATGCAAAAACCACCATAAACTGTCTCCATAATTGACTGGTGTCTGCTGTCGGGTGCTCCCTTTTGTTCTACCGACATTTACTTAGACTGTTCACTGGGTCATAGTCTTTATCATATTCCATGGCAGTCAAAACTGCTGCCTTCATTTCTTCTTGTGTCCCCTGTCATGATATGCACTCATGCACATAATGAGATACAGACAGGCAGTGACAGACACCCAGTACTGCCAATCCACACACAGGACAGAACACAACCAATCACCAGGCAGAATACTAGAAGGTGGTTTCCCACTATAAAACACACGATGCATCAACACTCTGCCTCTTTCCACTGGTGACAACTGGAGTGATAGTCAGGGTGTATATATCAGTTAGCACCTTCTACATGTGGCTCAGAGCTAGTCTGGTCTAGTTAGTTATAGTAAGCACGCTTAGATTAGTAGAGTGTCAAACCCACAGCGAACTGTGTGCACTGCTCAACAAGTTCAATAAAGCACTCCGATTCCTTGTTGGAGCAACTCCTCAAAATTAAGCACATGACCCTGCCTGTCACAATCGAGGCGTGTATAGTGCATGAGCATGCGAGAAATCGGTACTCCCGTTTCAAATCGGCAGAATACGAAAAACCTGCCTCCCACGAGGCAGAGAGTGTACAGGCCATCGCCTGGATGCAGCGTCTCAGTATCGATGAAAGCGGCCATTTCGCGCATTTTTTCCAGGGCCCCACACATGCGCAACACGAACGGGAGAACGAAGCGGCCGAAAACCAAACTTGGTGCGACGACACACGGAGCGTAACGACGTCAACGTCATGACGTGCCCGAACTGCGGCACCGCCCACTTAAAGCGGCAATGCCCTGCAAAAGGCAGGCAATGTTTAAATTGCGGGAAGCCTGGACATTATGCAGCCTAGTGCAGGTCTGCACTACCAGTCAAGGGCCAGCGATCCCAATTCCAACGCAAGCACACTCGATGTGTACAGCAAGGTTTACTGGATTCTGATCCTGGTACCACTACGGACCCAGAGGACGACTGCCTGGAGACCCCCTATCGTGTGGGCATCATCACTACATGTGAGTATGCCTCTTCAAATTAACAGTACGAAGTCTTACAACACCAGGTTAAAGTCCAACAGCTTTGTTTCGATGTCACTAGCTTTCAGAGCGCTGCTCCTTCCTCAGGTGAATGAAGAGGTATGTTCCAGAAACACATATATAGACAAATTCAAAGATGCCAAACAATGCTTGAATGCGACCATTAGCAGGTGATTAAATCTTTACAGATCCAGAGATGGGGTAACCCACCTGAGGAAGGAGCAGCGCTCTGAAAGCTAGTGACATCGAAACAAAGCTGTTGGACTTTAACCTGGTGTTGTAAGACTTCGTACTGTGCTCACCCCAGTCCAACGCCGGCATCTCCACATCATCTTCAAATTAAGCAAGACGCCTATCTATCCTCAATGTGGATTCCGCGGACGAATGGCATGCTGTCATACAAGTTAATCAATGCAGCATTCAGTTCAAGCTGGACACTGGTGCTTCTGCCAATCTCATCTTTCAAGCTGATTTTGACCGCATTAAAAAGCAACCCAAAATTCTTCCGCCAGCCTGCCAGCTCCTCGATTATAATGGCAATGCCATAACTGCACTAGGATCTTGTCATCTATTCGTCTCCAACAAGACCATCAATGTCACACTGCGATTCGAAATCGTCAAGCCTGATAAGGCATCCCTGCTCAGTGCCCATGCATGCAAGCTACTTAACCTCGTACAGGGAGTCCATGCCATGTCTTCTTCCAATGTGGATCTTCAGGCTGACATTGATGACATCCTTGCTCAATATCTTGATGTGTTTGATGGAATGGGCACTCTGCCATACTGCTACAAGATCCTACTCAGGCCTAATGCCACGCCTGTAATCCATGCACCAAGCCGGGTGCCGGCTCCTCTGAAGGAACATTTAAAGGCACAGGAGCTCCAAGACCAGGGCATCATCTCCAAAGTGACGAAACCGACTGACTGGGTCAGCTCGATGGTCTGTGTGAAGAAGCCCACAGGAGAGTTGCGGATATGCATAGATCCCAAAGATCTTAACCAGAAAATAATGCGGGTACACTACCCGATTCCGAAACAGGAGAAACTGACCAGAGAGATGGCACACACCAAATTCTTCATGAAGCTAGATGCATCGCGTGGTTTCGGGCATCTGGTGAAGATGTCCACTGCATTCCAGTGGCTACCCACACATCAAGCAGAGTGGCTCGAGCTCAAAGCAAAGTTCACCACTGCTCCGGTACTAGCGTTTTTTGACCTGGACAGGGAAACAAAAATCTCCACGGATGCAACCAGGATGGCATTGGTGCGGTGCTCCTCCAGAGGGATGACTCCTCGTCCTGGGCTCCAGTTGCTTATGCGTCAAGGGCCATGACTCCTACTGAACAGAGGTACACCCAAATAGAAAAAGAGTGCCTGGGCCTCCTAACCGGCATTGTAAAGTTCCATGACTACTTCTACGGTCTACCGACATTCAAAGTGGAGACTGACTACAGACCCTTGGTCCATATCATTCATAAGGACTTGAATGACATGACGCCCAGGTTTCAACGCATTCTCCTTCGACTCCGAAGTTATGATTTTGAGTTAGTATATATGCCAGGCTAGGAGTAGATAATTGCGGATGCCCTGTCCCGCTCCATCACCTCGCCCTGTGAACAGGTTGACTTCATCCTCCAGATTAAGGCACAGGTGCAGCTGTGTGCCAGCAACCTCCCGGCCTCAGATGAAAGAGTGATCAGCATTCGTGAAGAGACTGCCAAAGACCCTCTTCTGCAGTGTGCACCATCTTGCAAATGGCTAGCAAAAAGGGCAATGCCCTCCGTTCTTTAATGTGAAGGACGACCTGACAAAGTCGAGGGGATCTTCCTCAAGCTAGATCGTATCATTATTCCTCACGGTCTGCAGAGCTTAGTGCTCAAACAAATCCACGAGCAACACCTAGTGTTGAAAAGTGTAGGCACAGGGCCCGGCAGGCTGTCTATTGGAATCAACCAGGGCATATCCAACATGGTCCTCAATTGTGCGACCTGCCAGCGTTTCTAGCCTCCTCAAACAAAAGAAACACTCCAGCAACACGAGATCGTGACCTCTCCGTGGTCCAAGGTGGGAACCGACCTTTTCACGCCAATGGGCGTGACTATGCGCTCATCATAGATTACTTCTCAAATTACCCGGAAGTTGTGAAGCTGTCAGACCTCACATCAAGGACAGTCATCAAGACCTGCAAGGAGCCATTTGCCAGGCATGGTATTCCACTCACTGTCATGAGTGACAATGGTATCTGCTTCCACAGCCAAGAGTGGTCCAATTTTGCCAAGTCGTACCAATTCAACCACATCACCTCAAGCCCACACTACCCGCAGTCCAACGGGAAGGTTGAGAAAGGGGTGCATATAGTGAAGCAACTGCTCTGCAAGGCTGCGGACTCTGCTTCTGACTTCAACCTTGCGCTGCAGGGCAACGCCTCTGACCGGTATGTCTCCGGCTCAACTCCTCATGAATAGAGACCTGCGAACGACTGTTCCAGCCATACACTTACTAGGCCTGGATCATCTCCCAGTGCTGCAAAAGGTCCAGCAACTCCGGAATCGGCAAAAGCTGACGTACGATGCTCATGCTGTCGATTTGCCTGTGCTATCTCCGGAAGATGCTGTTCGGATCAAGCTACCTTATGGAGGCTGGTCAGCTCCAGCTGTTGTTGTTCGACAGGCTGCTCCCAGATCGTTTGTAGTTCGAATGGCTGATGGCTCCATTGTCAGGCGCAACAGAAGGGCACTGCGCAAAGTTGCCTGCCCACCACCAGATCCTACTTTTCCATATGTTGTCATGCCTCCTCCGGTCACCTTGCACCATGAGGCCACCAATCTGGCAGCAATCCCGCCTGTTAAGGCGCCGTCGTCCCACCTCCACCTCTCAGGCGGTCGACAAGGATCAGACCCAAGCCCCAAAGATTGGACTTCTAGACATTTATCTTGTAAATTTTGTTCTATATCTGCATGCTAGACACCTCTTATGTATATATTCATCCACTTGCCATTTAATGTAAATAGTTCTACATGTAAATACAGTCGCATATACTCCAAGCAACCAACATTTTTTTTTAAAGGGGGAGATGTCATGATATGCACTCATGTACATAATGAGATACAGACAGGCAGTGACAGACACCCAGTACAGCCAATCAACACACAGGACAGAACACAACCAATCACCAGGCAGAACACTAGAAGGTGGTTTCCCACTATAAAACACACGATGCATCAACACTCTGCCTCTTTCCACTGGTGACAACTGGAGTGATAGGGTGTATATATCAGTTAGCACCTTCTACACATGGCTCAGAGCTAGTCTGGTCTAGTTAGTTATAGTAAGCACACTTAGATTAGTAGAGTGTCAAACCCACAGCGAACTGTGTGCACTGCTTAACAAGTTCAATAAAGTGTATTGAACCAACACCAAAGTTTGGAATCTACTTTCAAGTACAACTGCATCCAATTGCAGTCCGTGTTACCCCTGGGTGATTAACATGACATCCCCCAGTTACATTTTGGGGCTTAAGCACATTAAGGTGAGCTTGACCTCCTCCACATCATCTAACCCGGTTAAGACCCTCTGTTTGTCTGTGGTTTCAAAGAAGGCATTTAGATCCCCTGTTGTTTCAAACACCTCAATTGTTTTGGCGATGTCGGCGAGCTGCGCCACGGTGTACAGGGTTACGTGTGTAATGAAACTGTCTGCCTCTGCTCTGTATTTGACCTTGGCTGTTAAAATTCCCATCAGGCCTGCCTGTGGGCTGATTGTGGCTCTGATTTAAAATGTCCAATTCTTAAGTTAAAGTGTCCAATTGTATATCAGGCCGTTGTCCATTTTCCCACGCTAGTAACTTCCCCACCACTGAGGTTACACTGACTGGCCTACAATTTCCTGGTCTATCCCTACCTCTCTTTTTTAATAAAGGTATTATGAGCCAGGGTTTAGAGAACACCAAAGTATATCATGGAGTTCACCTGACCCACAACGTTTAATATATTTAGGTTATGGGGTGCACAATGGCCCACTTTAAGGTGTGATGCAACAGAGATCTAAAGTATTTTTAAACAAAAACAATGTTTATTCTATGAATCCAGTTAACATTTTATAAACACACAGTAAACATCTTATCAACTATCAACACTGATACCCCCCAAAAGATACAGTACTCTATAGGTAACCCTTAGTAACTTTCCTAACAACATCCATAGTCCAAAACACCCTTTTTAACAAAGACAGTAGGTTTGCATTCCTTACACAAATAGGTATTACTTTGAAATCATCATGTGATCGGGAGACATTATTTTGCATGCAGAGAGAAAGGCCAAATACACCTTGGTTTGAATGCAGCTCCCCAACTGAAAACAAAACTAAAACTCAGCTACAAAATAGCTTCCAGCTCAAAGCGAAAGTAAAAAGCAGAGCCAGAGCCCAGCTCCACCCACACACTGACATCATTGCAGCCACTTGAGAAGACAAACATTTCTTAAAGTAACGTTCTCATGACAAAGGGACAATGTTAGCAGTCCTCCAGTCTTGCCAGTTACTTATTTCTCTTAAACATATGCATTTACAAGCCACCATCCTCCTGTGTGATGAAAAGAATCTTCAATTTTCAACAAACTGGAGCGGGGGCTCTGCTGGCCTCAACTATTATCAAGAACATCTTAAGCATCCAGATCCTTTCATATATCAATTGGTCAGTGATGATAGCTAAAATGTGTCACAAAAACTGAAAATACTCAGCATGTCTGACATCATCTGCAGAGAGGCACAAACTCTTGGTATTTCAGGTCGATGACCCTTATGCCAAGACTGGGAATATTTAGTTAAGCAAGGCTGGGAAGAACTGGATAGGTGGAAAGTACACAAAGAAAGTCTGTGACAGGGTGGAGGGGACAAGAGTTTAAATGACAAAAAGGCTGATGGTGCAAGGTAAAAGGGTAACTGTACCAATAAAAAAAGAGAAGAAAGATCAAGAGCAGATGTAAACTGGGATAGCAGAATCATCGCTAACAACTGCTGTCCAAAAATAGAAAAGAAAATTGAGGGCAGGTGTTATGATCTGAAATTATTGAACTTAAATGTTGAGAGTGGAAGACTGTAAAATGCCTGGTCGAAAGAAATAATGCTGTTCGTCAAGTTTGGATTGAGCGTCATTAGAACAATGCAGGAGACCAAGAGATACGCTTCAGTTGCCGATCATTTGAACTCTTGCACTACTGCCACCCTGACTTTGGTTTCCTCCACCTCCTCTGAATTGTTTAAAAATTACATCTCTGTATCCTCCCAGTTCTGGCAAAGCTGGGGTGGAAGTGGGGGAAGAAGGTAATCGGACGGGGGGCCCAGGAGAAGCTGAGTTTAGCAGGAGTGTTCCTCCTGGCTCCACAAAGAGGTAAGCATAAAACAAAGGGTGGAATTCTCCCTCCTTGGACTAAGTCCCATGGCAGGACAGGAGCACGGATTGTTTCCCACTGCGGAGGCCAGCAGGAAAACACACCAAATCATCCAACCCCAAACCCACAAATAATGCAACAAGATGTTTTACACCATGTTCTGTAGTGAGGCAGGCCTGATGGTGTGTCCATCATCCTATCCAGGTACCGCATTGGAAAGCTGACCCACTATTGAAGAAAGAAGGTGGACCTCCTGAAAATGAAGATGGATCCCCTTGACCACTTTGAGGCTGGATGATGGAACTCCTGAGAAAGAAGATGGACTTTCAGGATCATTCTGAGGCTGAAAGTTGGACCCCCTCTCAGGACACTGAATCTGGCAGGTTCACCTACATCTGATTCCCCACCTACTGTTCTGGGGTCCAAGGTTGCCGGCAACCTCCATCTTGAGCTCCAGAAGCAGAACCAGACATTGTTCACTTGAGTCCTGACATCTGCACACCACATTGTTCCAATCATGTTTCACACCGTCATGTATTCTCGCTGACACCACGGTGAATCGGGCATGCATGATCAGGCCTTCACCTGCATCCCATTAGCGGAGTGCAAATGAGGTTCAAGTTGACATCCAGCTGACTTTCCAATCCATCATGGCGGGCACCAGTAGAAAATCTTTGAGAAATTCACTCAGGAAGAAAACTATTTTAGGGCTTCCGTCGAATTCTCTCTCTCTCTCTCTCTCTCTCTCTCTCTCTCTCTCCCCCCCCCCCCCCCCCCCAGTCATAAATACCTCCGGGAAGCCCCCAAGAGGGCTCCCACAGCATTCACCGGCCGCACCGCACTCAAACAAGAGCGCAACACCCTCAGTCTCAAATTTGCACACCCTCAAATTGGATGTAAATGTTCACTCTTACCTAGAGGATCCTCCAATATGAGGTGATTAATTAATCTTGTCTCATCACACATTAACAGATCTAAAAAAGCTTGCTCCCCAGTTGATTCCAGAACATATTGTTCAAATAAACTGCAAGGTGAATACACTCTATGGACTCATTTTTCAGGCTACTTTTGCCAATTTGGTTTGTTCAATCCATATGAAGATTAAAATATCCCACAGTTATTGCAAATTCTTTCTTACAAGCCCCATTATTTCATGATTTGTACCCTGAGATTTCATGTAGCTACTGTCTGGGGGCCTATAAACCACTCCCATTTCCAGGTGATGATCAGCAGGCGGTGTCCATGATTGACACCCTTCTGTGAAATTGTCAAATCTGCATTGGATTCACACTGGAAAAGCTCTTTCATTAAATGACCAAAAAAGACCATAGCGAATTTTGAGTCGAGAGATATAGTGGCCCTTTTTGAAGGTGATTAGGGAGTTCTGGTTTCTGGCTTCTTCATTCTGTCAAAACAGATCAACTACTCTTTTGCCTCAGTTAATAATTATGGGATGTTACTATGTGAAAATATTTTCTTACGTAGTGGAGCTTGCAATAGTATTGAATACCTTTCTGGGATCCAGTTTCACTATCCCCTTTAAGATCCTACAGCTCACTAATAACAACCTAAGCTGCCTATTTTCAAATACAAACATCCATGTTGCCAGAACAGCAAAGATGCTTAATTCCTTTAATCCATTTGTCTCTAGTTGGTTCTTCTCCACTGTTGACATGATACTCAGAACACCCAGAACTGTACACTATATATTTGAGGTGTAGGCTGATCTGCCTTTTGGAAAAACGAGTTTGAATTATCACTTCCGGAGACTTGTGTTGAATCCTGTGAGCTGAATCAGAGGCTTACAGCACAGGAGGAGGCCATCTGACCCTTTGTACCTGGGCCTGCACGTCAGACATAAGTGAACCAGATGGGTTTCTACGGGCAGTTGATTCGTGGTTATTATTAGATTTTTATTTCCAGATTTTCATTGATTGAATTCAAATTCCACCATCTGGATTGAAACACAGGTCCCCAGAGCATTACCCTGGTCTCTGGGTTACTAGCCCAGTGACAATACCTACAGTTCCCCCCATTTGTAAGCCCGAATATGCATCTATTATATTACATTCATCTGGTTAGTCAGATGCCATTCACCTTTAACAAATCTATACTGGCTG
Source organism: Scyliorhinus torazame (assembly GCF_047496885.1). Taxonomy (NCBI): domain Eukaryota; kingdom Metazoa; phylum Chordata; class Chondrichthyes; order Carcharhiniformes; family Scyliorhinidae; genus Scyliorhinus; species Scyliorhinus torazame. Next base: position 280,923,702 of record NC_092710.1, on the reverse strand, counting down.
CCCCTTATTAAACTGTGCTTTTGAAATGAGAATTAATTCTGTTCTTCACAATGGTCTTTAGTAGCTTTCCCACCACTAACATGAGACAGATTGGCCCCCTTTTTGAACTGGGAACTGTAATATTTAAACTCTCATTTGCTTTTCCGCATGACTGGATATTCATATTATTTCACATCTTCATTTATCAGCAATTATAGAGATGAAGTTAATGATATAAACAGACATCCTCTTGGGCTGCAGTGAACCTTGTTTTTTTTAATTGGATAATGGAACAATGTTGTCATGTTTCCTTGGGATGCAATGCACCCTTGTTTTTCCTGATCCAGATCAATGACCGAACCTGGGTGTATTGAGCACAATTCCAAAATTTTCAAATAAAACAAAACTCGGGGGCATTGTGAACTATGAGGAGGATAGTGGAGAAACAAGTTGGTGGGATGGGCGGACAGGTGGCATATGAAGCCCAATATGGAGAGATATATGGTGATTCATTTTTGTAGGAAGAACATGGGGAAACAATATAAACTAAAGAGTACAATTCAAAAAAGGGGTGAAGGAGCAGAAGGACCTGGTTGTATTATACACATTAGGGGGAGATGGTGATGTAGTGGTAACATCGTGTGACTAATTATCCAGACACCTAGACAAATATTTCAGGAACAAGGGTTCAAAACCCACCATGTCAGCAGGTGCAGTTTGATTTCAATTAATAAATTTGGAATTAAAAGCTAGTCTTAGTAATGTTGACCATGAAACCATTGTTGATTGACGTAAAGACCCCACTAATTACCTTTTGGGAAGGAAATCTGCTGTCCTTACCTGGTCTGACCTACATGTGACTCCAGACCCACAATTGCCCTCTGAAATAGCGTGGCAAGCCATTCAGTTCAAGAGCAATTAGGTTACAAATGCTGACCGTGCCAGTGCTGCCCACATCCCATCAAAGAATTTGTAAAAAGTAATTGACGGTAGCAGGGCATGTTGCAAGCACAGATAATAAAGAATACTATATTCTAGGCTTTATTAACAGGGGTTTAATAAGAGTTCAAGAGTAGGGAGTTATGTTGAACTTGTTCAGCCTCAGCTGGAGTATTACGTCCGTTTCGGGGCACCGCAATTTAAGGAAGATGTGAAGACAGTGGAGAGAGTGCAGCAAAGATACACGAGAATTGTTCCAGCAATCAGGATCTTCAGTTATGGTATACTGGAGGGGTTAGGACTGTTGAGACAGCTGAGAGGAGATCTGATCGAGTTATCAAAATCATGAGAGGGATCCGGGCAGAATAGGTGGTGAGAAACTGTTCTCAGTAATGAAAGGATGAGGAACGAGACAGCACAGGTTTAAAGTAATTGACTAAAGAAAAGAAATATGAGAAAATACTTTTTTGCACTGCGGGTATTTAGCGTGTCAAATGCACTGCCTGGGAGTGTGGTGGAGGCAGGTTCAAGCGCGACATTCAAAAAAGGAATTTGAATAGGATGATGTGCAGGTTACAGGAAGAAGGCTGGAGAATGCTACTAGGTGAATTGATCATTTGGAGAGCTGGTGCAAAACACGGAAGGGCCAAATGGCCACCTCCTGTGCTGTAACAATTCTGTGAATCAGTTATCACCACAGTATTGATACAGCAGCAAGAATGCTACCATAAGACATAGGAGCAGAATTAGGCCACTCGGCCCATCGAGTCTGCTCCGCCATTCAATCATGGTTGATATTTTTGCATCCCTATTCTTCTGCCTTCTCCCCATAACCTCTGATCCCTTGTTAATCAAGAACCTATCTATCTCTATCTTAAGGACACTCAGTGAATTGGCCTCCACAGCCTTCTGCGGCAAAGTGTTCCACAGATTCACCACCCTCTGGCTGAAGAGATTCCTCCTCAGGGGCTAAATCGCTGGCTTTGAAAGCAGACCAAGGCAGGCCAGCAGCACGGTTCAATTCCCGTAACAGCCTCCCCGATCAGGCGCCGGAATGTGGCGACTAGGCGATTTTCACAGTAACTTCATTTGAAGCCTACTTGTGACAATAAGCGATTTTCATTTCATTTCATCTCTGTTTTAAAGGATCATCCCTTTAGTCTGAGATGGTGTCCTCTGGTTCTAGTTTTTCCTACTAGTGTAAACATCCTCTCCACGTCCTCTCTATCCAGGCCTCGCAGTATCCTGTAAGTTTCAATAAGATCCCCCCCTCATCCTTCTAAACTCCAACGTGTACAGACTCAGAGTCCTCAACCGTTCCTCATATGACAAGTTCTTCATTCCAAGATTTTAAATTGCCATTGATTTAAAATTGGTATTTGTTATGTCGGGGGAAAAAACTGAAATGATAGCTGACCACAAAAGTTAAATAGTTTATGGTTACTCTCTTCATGAAAGCTGCTAAAACATTTCTTGCGTAAGCTGGTTTCCTGCTTTTCTCTTTCAGTGAAAACTAAAATTTGTTCCTTTTAATATATTGTTTCCACCCTACTTTCACGCCAAACTCAGATCGTGAGAGCAGACAGGTGACCCATTCCCAGGGTTTAGCCTATACTACTCTTATGCAAGCCACTACTTTCCTGAGGTGAGCCTTCAACTTGCCATGTGGAGACTGGCAGGAGAGAGGTGAACCAATATTGTACAACTCTGCAGCGAACTCAATGTGCCATTTGCTTTTCTTACGACATTCCTACCAAATCAACTTGCTAACACTGTAGTCCCACCATTTAGATTGGTTTCTGGGTTTAAACAATATTTTTGGTTCAGGCCTTCAGCAGACTTCTTAATGAAGACATCAGCATTTTGCTCAACATAATTGCAGACTGCAATCCTTATAAATGCAGAACTAAGAAGCATGTTTGATCATACAATGGTTATGAAGTGCCCAAAGGATTCCTAGCATACAATATGCTTTTCATAATTAAGAGCTGAATGCAGCTCTGTTTACTGAGAGTCAAAACTAACAGCTGTTGCGACCAAGGGAAAGATGCAGCGGAATCTGTAACGGTGTCTAAAATGCTCCGTGAGCCTTGTGACAATTTAATGACAATACAATGCTTGTGAGCAATCCATCTTCAGCATGTGACAAACCTTTTCCCATTTCAGTCTGGGAGGAAATGAGTAATGCGTAACCCATTTGTGTGATCAATTTGCTCAAGCAGCTACTGTGAAATGTTAATCACAACTTTAATTTGTACAGCATTAGCATTTTGATTAACTTGTAGGTTTGCTGGCATACTTAAAGCGCTTTTTAGTCATAGTTACGGCAAGGAAATGACTTTTTGATTAATTAAGTTTGTTAGACAGCAGCTGAGCTTCCTGATTGGTAACCTTTCAGGATGTAAGTTCATAAAGTAACAACAGACAATTGCACAAGTTACAACAACCAACCGCTTTTTATTCATTTATTAATTACTACGTATCCTCTGACAACGCTGTCAAATGAGACTACACTGCCTGCTGCATTATTTTGTAAAAGAGCAAATGCCATCATCAGGACCCTTGTTAAAAGTCAAATAATTACAAAAATAGTCATTAACCTAAGGAAATCTGACATGGAAATAGCTATTCAACCTATTTGGGTTACGTCTATATAAGACCTGCTCAGTTGCAGGCCATTCGCCGACTAGTTAACTAGTGGTAACATATTCCTTGGGCATGAAACAATGCAGAAATATGCAAAGTTCATGTCTTTGTGGAATGCATAGGCATGTGTCATGGTTGAACATGGGCCAGATCTAAAATGTAAATCCATATTTCTATTCATTGCAAGAACCCTGCTGATGTTACCTGCGAGAGTGGCTCAAAACCCTGAAGGATAACTTGAACCATTGATTCATAGTGATGTATATTCGGAATAATGTGAGGAACCAGTCTAGTCATTATGTAAACAATTAATACAGAATACTTATTAAAGTAAAAGACAAAAAACTAATTAATATGCACTATGACACTTGAAAATGAAATGAAATGAAAATGAAAATCGCTTGTCACAAGTAGGCTTCAAATGAAGTTACTGTGAAAAGCCCCTAGTCGCCACATTCCGGCGCCTGTTCGGGGAGGCCGGTATGGGAATTGAACCGTGCTGCTGGCCTGCCTTGGTCTGCTTTCAAAGCCAGCGATTTAGCCCTGTGCTCAACCAGCCCCTAAATGAAAATCGCTTATTGTCACAAGTAGGCTTCAAATGAAGTCACTGTGAAAAGCCCCTAGTCACCACATTCCGGCGCCTGTTCGGGGAGGCCGGTACGGGAATTGAACCGTGCTGCTGGCCTGCCTTGGTCTGCTTTCAAAGCCAGCGATTTAGCCCTGTGCTAAACCAGCCCCTAAATGAAAATCGCTTATTGTCACAAGTAGGCTTCAAATGAAGTCACTGTGAAAATAAGCCCCTAGTCGCCACATTCCGGCACCTGTTCGGGGAGGCTGGTACGGGAATTGAACCGTGCTGCTGGCCTGCTTGGTCTGCTTTCAAAGCCAGCGATTTAGCCCTGTGCTAAACCAGCCCCTAAGTATATTAATATACTTAAGTATATTAATAACTAAGTACCCCGTTTTACCTCTTTGTTCCCAATACACTCATGTTCCCTTAACTCACAGGAACACCCCTTTTCCCAAGCAGCACCCAATTTTAGTAACTCTATATAGGTTAAATACAGTTATAGTTACCACATGTATAGGTTCAATACAGCAATAGTTACTGCATAACGTTACTGCATAGTTACTGCAGCACAGTAGCATAGTGGTTAGCACAATTGCTTCACAGCTCCAGGGTCCCAGGTTTGATTCCCGGCTTGGGTCACTGCCTGTGCGGAGTCTGCACGTTCTCCCCGTGTATGTGTGGGTTTCCTCCGGGTGCTTCGGTTTCCTCCCACAGTCCAAAGACGTGCAGGTTAGGTGGATTGGCCATGTTAAATTGCCCTTAGTGTCCAAAATTGCCCTTAGTGTTGGGTGGGGTTACTGGGTTATGGGGTTAGGGTGGAGGTGTTGACCTTGGGTAGGGTGCTCTTTCCAAGAGCCGGTGCAGACTCGATGGGCCGAATGGCCTCCTTCTGCACTGTAAATTCTATGAAATCAATAATACCGCTTAGGTGACTTAAGTCTGGTAAAACATCTCTTTCTGATTCAGTGAAGGCATAAAACTGTGTCTTTTAGGGGAGAATACCTGAAATCTGCCTTGGCTCTAAATGGTAGATGGAACATGCCTCCGTGTCACTGATCTGGACTGTCTGACTTGGATAGAGAGCTAGCCTGCTTTCCCAATGAGGGTGCTTGCAGTTATACTGTTCAGTCTGTGGATTTGGCTGTTTACGACTCAAATTCCTTGCCTTTGGAAGTTATCATTTGTTTAGCCCCACTGATCTCTGGTAAACAATGTTTCTGATATAACCATTCGCACCTTAATATCTCTAGACACCTGTTAATCTTGTTACTGGGCAAATTGCATCTCGTTCTTTGAGATGCCTGCTGGTCTTGTTATTAGTCTGTTATTTTGTTTTCATCTCAAGTTCACTATAAAATAAAATTATACCACAGAGAATCCTTCCTCCAATGTTCCCAAAAGTCTCTTTTATACTCGTGATCAAACGTCCACAATGACCGATTTTTAAATGAAATGGTTGGAACAACAGGCTCCCTTGGAATAACCTGGTGTTCCAATCTCAAAATATTTCCAGACATTTTAGGTAATTATGACCCATACATATAATTGTTTCTGTAGATTGCTGGCAATATAAATCTCAAAATGTTGTAATGCCAACACCAAGCTGAAAGGTTCTTTTATAATGGTGGAATATTTCTGATGGTGATGATTTAATTTCCTTGAGAAATAGCCCAAATGTTTCTCAATACCAAGTTAATCTTCCGGTAGCAACTGGGCACCCACGCTAATGTCACTGACAACCACGGCCAGTTTAAACTGCTGGTGCTGTTCGGGCGGGTTTAAACAAGTGTGTCGGGGGTGGGAACTGGAACAGCAAGCCAGTAAGTGTAGGGACTGGGGGAAAATGTGAAACTGAGATAAACATAGCGCAGAGTAAGAGCAGACAAAGGGAAGCTGCACGGCTCAGCGGGACTGTAGGTCTGGGTGCGTTTGCTTCAATGCAAGAAGTATACCAGGTAAAACAGATGAAGTGAGAGTCTGGATTACGGCATGGAACTGTGATGTAATTGCAATTACAGAGATGTGGTTAAAGGAGGGACAGGACTGGCATCTTAACGTTCCGGGATATCGTTGTTTTAGATGGGACAGAGGGGGAAACAAAAGAGGGGGAATTGCATTGCTGATTGGGGAGCAGATCACAGCTGTGTTGAGGGAGGACACATTGGAGGGAGGGATCTTGTAGTGAGGCATTATCGGTGGAGCTCCAGAATAGGAAGGGTGAAATTACAATGTTGGGAGTGTACTATAGACCTCCCAACAGCCCGCAGGAGACAGAGGAGCAGTTGTGTAGTCAGATACTGAAAAGGTGTGAAAAAAGCAGGGTAATTGTGATGGGTGATTTTAACTTCCCCCATATTAACATAGAACATACAGTGCAGAAGGAGGCCATTCGGCCCATCAAATCTGTACCGACCCACTTAAGCTCTCACTTCCACCCTATCCCCGTAACCCAATAACCCCTCCTAACCTTTTTGGTCACTAAGGGCAATTTATCATGGCCAATCCACCTAACCTGTATGTCTTTGGACTGTGGGAGGAAACCAGAACACCCGGAGGAAACCCACGCAGACACGGGGAGAACGTGCAGACTCCGCACAGACAGTGACCCAGCAGGGAATCGAACCTGGGACCCTGGCGCTGTGAAGCACTTGTGCTACCCTGGTAGCCCCTGTGCTACCGTGCTGCCCATTGACTGGGAATCCCTTACAGCCAGGGCTCGGATGGAGAGCAATTTGTTAGATATGTCCAGGAGTTTTTTTTGATATAGTATGTTGACTATCGAACCAAGGAGGGGGCCATACTAGACTTAGTATTGGGGAATAAGCCAAGCCAGGTGATTGATGTTTCAGTGGGGGAGCATTTTGGGCTTCCCGACCATAATTCCATAAACTTTTGAATAGCCATGGATAAGGACAAGAGTGGCCCGCGGGTGAGGGTGCTTAATTGGGCAAGGATCGTCGGCCTGCCGGAGGGCAGCGAGGGAGCGGACGCCGGTGCATATGTGGCACAAATGTTTGAGAAGTTGCTGGGTGAAGGAGCGTTTGCTCAGTCCTTGGAAGTGGACATGGTGCAGAAAGCGCTTATAAGGAAGCCGCAAAAAACCGAGCCGCCGTGGGCAATGGTGGTACGAATGCACCGGTTCCTGGATAAGAAACAGATTTTGAGATGGGCCAGGCAGACGAGGCGCTGTATATGGGAAAGCAGTGAGCTGCGTGTCTACCAGGACCTGGGTGCGGAGCTGGCCAAAAGAAGGGCGAGCTTCAAAAAGGCAAAAATCAGTCCTCTTTATTAAAGAGGTGAAGTTTGGAACGTTGTACCCAGCGCGTTTGTGGATCATGTACGGCGATCAGGAACTTTATTTCGGATCGCCAGAGGAGGCAATGAACTTTCTCAGGGACAAGGGACTGGCAAGAGATGGAGGAAATTGAACTTTGGAACGAGTGTTTATGTTTTAGAACTTTTGTTAAACTTCTTTTCTTCTGGTTTGTACAAACCATTTTTGCACTAAGTTTGGGGTCGTTGCTTAGTTTTGTTTGTGGTTTGCTTTGTTCTGAATGGGGGATGGTGGGTTGATTTTTCTCCTTTATGAGGAGGGGATTGTAATGTTTGTATGTGTAAGTTGGTCGAGCGTGGGGGGAGGGGAATCAGTGGGCAGTAGGATGCTTGGCGCCATGGGCGGGGGCTACCAGGCTAGCTGGGCGGGCTAGATCACGGAAGCACAGTGGGGGGGCGAGCAGGTGATAAGTTTGTTGATGGGGGTTGGGATTGTTTATTTATTATGGGGTAGGAGGGAGGGGGTATAGATCTGCTGACAGGGGAGGGACTGACGAATGGTGATAGGGCGGGGGTCGATGACAGTGGGCGCCCGAGGGAGAGCCTGAAGAGACGCGGGCTGGAGGCTGGCCTAGGAAGGGTTATGGTTGAGTGGGGGCGGGGGGGGGGGGGGGGGGGGGGGGAGGTTACATGGAATGTGAGAGGGCTGAATGGGCCGGTCAAGAGGGCTCGCGTGTTCGCGCATCGAAAGAGTTTAAAGGCGGACGTGGCAGTGCTACAAGAGACACGCCCGTGTGTGGTTGATCAGTCTAGGCTAAGGAAGGGCAGGTATTCCATTCGGGGCTCGACTCTAAAACTAGGTGGGGGGGGATTAGTAAATAGGTGTCCTTTGAAGTGGGAAGCATAAGACTGGGGGGGGGGGTAGGTACGCACGCTATGGTGAGTGGGAAGCTGAAGGGGATGCCGGTACCGGGCATTAGTAAACATTTATGCACCAAACTGGGACAATGTGGAGTTTATGAGGCGGGTGTTAGGGAAGATTCCTGATCTGGACTCCTGATCAGGGGGGCTGGCTTTTAACACTGTTTTGGATCCTAGGCTGGATCGGTCGAGCTCGAGGACAGGGAGGGTGTCAGCGGCTGCGAAGGAACTAAAGGGGTTTATGGAGCAGATGGGAGGGGTGGATCCGTGGAGGCTCGGGTGGCCGAGATCGAAGGAGTTTTCTTTTTTCTCCCATGTACACAAAGTGTACTCCCGGATCGATATTTTTGTTTTGAATAGGGCTTTGCTGACGGGGGTGGTAGACGCCCAGTACTCGGCAATCATAGTGCCAGACCATGCCCCACACTGGGTGGATTTACAGGTGAGCAAGGAGGGGGGCCAGCGCCCGCACTGGAGATTAGATGTAGGACTGTTAGCGGAGGAGGAGGTGTGTGGGCGGGTGAGGGAGGTCTCCGGAGTTACGTGGAGATAAACGACACAGGGGATGTTTCGGCAGCAACGGTTTGGGAGGCGGTGAAGGATGTGGTTAGAGGGGTGTTTATTTCAATACGGGTGCATAGGGAGAAGGTGGAGCGGGCAGAGATGGACAGGCTGGTTAGGGAGCTTCTTCAGGTAGACAGGAGGTACTCGGAGGCCCCGGAGGTGGGGTGTTGCAGGAGCGGCAGAAACCGCAGATGGAGTTTGGTCTGATAACTACAGGGAAGGCGGTAGGGCAGTTGAGAAAAGCGTGAGGGGCAGTGTATGAATATGGGGAGAAGGCCAGAAAGACGCACTGTTAGGTAATTTGGACATTCTGAATTCTCCCTCCGTGTACCAGAATAGGCGCCGGAATGTGGCGACTAGGGGCTCTTCACAGTGACTTCATTGCAGTGTTAATGTAAGCCTACTTGTGACAATAAAGATTATTAAAAATTAATTAATTAATTCTATCTTTTTCAGATATAAAAGAGTGCAAAAGAAAGGCTTTGACCTATGAACTAACTCATAATCATCAGAAAGCTCTGCTGCATATCTTGCAGTTTTACCTCTTTGTTCCTCCACATGAATCCTTATCATTGTAGGAAACAAGTCTTTAAGTTCTTCCAACAGAATTACTTCTCTCAGACCCTCGGAGGTTTCTTCTATTTTTTATGATCTCGCCCACCGATCAAAATTACTTTTTTTAAATCTTTCAAATTCAATATATGTCTGTCAACACTGTTTTCTTATATTTTGAAACTTTTGTCTGTAAGCTTGTGATACTAACTCATAGGCACTTGGTACAGCTCTCCTCACCGTCACATATTTCCCTGACCTTTCCTCTGGCAGCGACACATAGACTTTACCAGCCCTTCCTCTAAGTTTACTTTTTAAGAGTAACATCCAAATGTCTTGTGACCATTTCACCTGTTTAGCTATTTTCTCAAAAGTGTTAAAAAATGCTTTGGCAACCCTTTCATCAAATTTTGGAAGTGCCTGTACAAATCTAAATATCGAGGTTCACCAATTAGGTTTGTAGTCATGCTTTTTAAAATCCTGGCCAAAAGCCCCCAATTTTGTTAACCCCTCTGATGTGACCCATGAGACTGTCGCAAAACCCTAAGGGATAGCTTGAAACACTGGTTCTTAGTGTCATGATATTCAAGTGAACATCACAGCACATACACACATACATAATGATAGACAGAGCAATGGACCAATTAGCACACACAACACGACAGCCAATCACAGACAAGAGCATACACAGTACAAAACAAGAAACACAACACTTCCTGGGCAGTCCATCAGGAGACGGCACAGGGCAAGGACCTCAAAGCCAGACACTCACACAGTCACCACGTGCTGAGTACCAAGTTTGTTATATAAATAGTTTAAAGGAATAAAACTGCGTTGTACCAATCGCAACCGTGTTGGTTCGTCTGTATCTCAGAGCACCCAACATTTCACTTAGCAGTGCATATTTGTTTGGAATATTTGAAGAACAATGTACAACCCAGGGAGGAACCAGTCCAGTCGTTGTGTAAAAAAATGAATAAAGAATCTTTATTAAAGTTTAAGAAAAGAAAAAAAACTGACAAAAGACTAAGCACTGGGCTGGATCCTCTGCTGGCGAGACTCTCCGTTGCGCCTGCATGGGGATTTCCCAATGGCGTGGGGCTGCCCACAATGGGAAACCCCATTGTCCAGCTGGTGGACGGAGAATCCCAGAAAACTGGTGCGACGGGGCGGAAAATCCTGCCTCCTATTTTATCTGAAGCTACCGCTTGTTCCCAAAATATACCCATGTTCCCTGAACTCACTGAGACACCCCTTTTCCCAAGCAACACCTAATTTTAGTAACTCTGTACAGGTTAAATACAGATAATAGTTGCCACACAACACCTCTTAGGTGACCAAATCTGGTTCAGCAGAAGCATGAAACTGCGTTTTTTAGAGGAGAACATCTGCAATCTGCCATGGCGCTAAATGTTAAATGGAACAGGCCACTGTGGCTCAGACCATAGATGGGACTGGCCTGTCTGAGTGTTGGCTGGAGAACTAGTCTGTGTCCCCAATGAGGGGACTTGCAATTATACCGTTCAGTCTCTTTGTTATCCCACCCTGTGGATTTGGCTGTCTGCATCGCTCAAATTCTTCGCCTTTAAAAGTTATCATTTGTATCGCCCCAGTGATCTCTGATAAACAATGTTTCTGACCTGGCAATTTACACCTAATGTCTCCAGTCTAGACCCTAGTTAATCTTTTTTAAAATAAATTTAGAGTATCCAATTAATTTTTTCCAATTAAGGGGCAATTTAGCGTGGCCAATCCACCTAACCTGCACATCGTTCGGTTGTGGGGGCAAAACCCACAAAATCACGGGGAAAATTGGCAAACTCCACACAGACAGTGACCCAGGACCGGGATCGAACCTGGGACCTCGGCGCCGTGAGCCTGCAGTGCGAACCACTGCCACCAAGCTGCCCCTACCCTTGCTAATCTTGTTACTTGTCTGTTATTTTTTTTTCATCTCAAGTTCACCTCATGAATTTCCCAAATCCCTCAATATATCTTCGACTGCAAATATCAACAAATATTTGTTTTAACATGATTATGACAAATGCAAGCCTGTATTTTAAATCTTTTGATGGTGTTTGTAGCTTTGAAGGAAGGGACAAAGGAGAAGGAAATAGAGGTGAATTTAGAAGCAAAGTTGCCGCAGCATTAATCTGTAAATCCGTAGCTTGGAATATTGCAGTTTGAGCAGAGCTGACTTACCAAGTTATTCAGTCCTTCAGTACAACAGAGTGCATTCATTGGTGATGCCGCACCGTCAGACACACAGTCAAGCTCCAAAACTCTTTCAGTGTTCAAATGAAGCCAACAGCATCGCTGGCTTCAAATACACGTGCACATTCATAATCACTGTGTCATCACCATTTCAGCAGCTATTCAAACCACTAACGGTTTTTCTTTTATCTTGTTCCAAAATGCTTGCTCATGGTCAAGGTCATAACCAAAAATTCTGATTTGTTGCTGACATCGAACAAAATTCTGAGAGCTTCTTATGAAATACGCCTGAGCCTATTTTGTGTCACATGTTTTACATCAAACTTTCACATATCTAGAAATGAAAACATATCCTTTGCCAGTTTATTGGTGAACCAAATAAATCACTCAAAATGCATTTTGGAAACTTTTACCTGACATTGTTTCCCTCAGTAACTGAAAATTTTAATATTTGAAATAAGGATAAAAGGAAATTGAAAAAAAAAATCTTTCATAACAATTTATTGCATTACTCCACTGAATTTTTATCAAAGCCTTTGCCTCTCAGAAGCCTGAACTTTGTTTGGATATGTTTTTACCTCCTCTCAGTTGGAAATACCTTTGAACCAAACAAATGTTCTCTGAGCATGTGCAGTTCACAGAATATATCACCGTGCAGTCTGTACATTGATGGACTTATAAGAGCACAAGGCATAGGAGAGGAAATAGGCTATATGGCACCTTGAACCTGCTCTACCAAATATGGGGCGGCACGGTAACACAATAGCACAGTGGTTAGCACTGTTGCTTCACATTGCCTAGGTCCCAGGTTCGATTCCCGGCTTGGGTCACTGTATGTGCGGAGCCTGCACGTTCTCCCTGTGTCTGCATGCGTTTCCTCCGGAGAATTCTGAATTCTCCCTCCATGTACCTGAACAGGCGCCGGAATGTGGCGACTAGGGGCTTTTCACAGTAACTTCATTGCAGTGGAAATGTAAACCTACTTGTGCCAATAAAGATTGTTCTTTTATAAATTCTCAAAGCACCTGTGAATTGTTGGTCCTGTCGCGTGATCGTTCATTACTGTTCAAAGCTCTTTTTTTTAAACGTTTCTGAACTATATTTGAAACTTAAGGAAATTTTGTTTGGAGGAGTGATGCACACCAGGAGCGCATGTTAGGCGCTGGAGTGTGGTGACAAGGTGATTTTCACAGTAACTTCATTGCAGTGTTAATGTAAGCCTGCTTGTGACACTAATAAGGTTTATTATTATATTATTATAGGAAACTGTTCACCCCAGTCCACAATCTTGTACAATCTTAGAATCGTAGAATAGCTCAACACAGATGTAGGCCATTCTGCCAATGCACTTCATCCCACACCCATGCTCTTGTCTTACATGAATACAAAATGTCATCCTTCAGTAATATACAAAGAAATGTACAGCACAGGAACAGGCCCTTCGGCCCTCCAAGCCCGTGCCGACCATGCTGCCCGACTAAACTACAATCTTCTACACTTCCTGGGTCCGTATCCCTCTATTCCCATCCAAATCCTTACCGCTTAATGCTTTGTTCATGTTACCTCTAGTTCTTTTGCCAATCATCTTAGATCTGTATATTCTGATTACTGACCTTTCTGCCATTGCATAATAATTTATCTTACTTATTCTGTAAAAAAAACTCTTGATTTTAAATACTTCAATCAAATATCCTCTGAAACTCCAAGGAGAACGACCACAGCTTTTGTGATTTGCCCACATAACTATAATCTCTCACCCCTGGAACTATTCTAGTAAATCTCTTTTGTACCCTCTCCCAACCACACACAATCTCTGTTCTTGGACCTGATTTAAAATTATACCTGTTAGCTTGTAATGTCTCTCCACGTCTTCCCTACAAAAATATATCACCTAATATTTTTATGCATTGAATTTTATTTCCCAAGTGTCTGGCCATTCCACCAGTCTATTTGTGTACCTTGTTGTCTAATAATAATAATCTTTATTGTCACAAGTAGGCTTACATTGCAATGAAGTTACTGTGAAAAGCCCCTAGCCGCCACATTCCGGTGCCTGTTCCGGTACACAGAGGGAGAATTTAGAATGTCCAAATTACCTAAAAGCATGCCTATTGGTAACTTCCTCACTATTTACTACATTTTCAATTTTCCTGTCATTGCAAATTTCAAAACTGTGCCTGATATCCCCTGTATTTCCATCCATTAATTTAAACAATTAGAAATTCCATGATTTAAGATCAGAACAAAGAGAAGTATTGATGGAGAAAGTGGTGGGAGGAGGCTACTCCAGAATGGAAAAGGGGAGTGTGAAGTGAAACATTAAGGAGTTCCCATGAATCGTATCATTTTGTGATTGCCTTTAGGACCATCGCTGGACACCCAGGAAGACCCTTAGACAGGGGTGTAAAGTCATACATAAAACAAGAGTTGCTGCGTACAAGTTGTTTGAGTGTTCACACAAATGCTGTAAATCTATATGCGGGATAAACCTAGTGAACTCAGAGCGCAGACACACTATGGGCAGAATCTTGCAGCCACTCCTGCTGGTGGGATTTTCCAGTCTCATCGAAGCTGACAGCATTTTGAACAGCTCACTGCATTTTCCGCCCTATGGCCACCACAGCGGGGCTGTAAAATTCACTCTATATTGTGGAACTTCTTCCATTTAAACAGTCCTGCAGTATGAATAGTGCATTAACATACCAGTGAGTCAGCACACAGACAATGGCAAGGAATGACTTGTGTGTGCTGGGTTTAATGTCAGTATCTTTAAAGAAAAAACAGCAAAATTTAATTGAAATGTCTCTTGCACGTGCAAACAATATCTCTGTTTAAAAAGGATTTTGGTGACTTGTTTGCCTTAAGTAAATGCAGCTCTCATGCATCTCCTTCAGGTTGTGATTATGTATACAGTCTAATATAAACTTCTGTACATTGAACAATCCCGTGTATGTCTTTTGAATGAGCTGCTGTGTATAAACATAGCCAATTTTTTTGGGTGCACTAGGCAGAGAAAGAAAATGCTTCTTTCATCTAATCACTGACCCTTTACACCTATAAGCTGGGACTCGCAAATAAACAGGATAGTGTGGAATAAAAGGCTTATAAGGGACAGCTGAGTATTTCATTAAAATTTAAAATAGGTACTCTTCTGGCAGACAGGTCCTTTAACAAAAGCTCCAAGATCTGATTAAATAGCTTGGGCGACTGAAATGTTAATACGTACAGCATTGAGTGGAGCTCGCAGTGTCTCAAATGTGCTCTTTGCATGCCGCTGATCTATGCATGCCAACAGCCAGCTGCCATTTCGAAGAAACACATTAATTACCCTCTTGCCCAGTTTGTGAACTTGCCAAAGTGCGGCACAGAGTTGTGTTAAAGGAATTAAGCAAGTTACTGCAGGGGAACATTCACTATATTGCAGAATTTTATTTGAATGGCTAGAATTATGTGCGGTTAGAAGATTATAGGGGATGTGGGTAATTGGTAGTATTGAGTAAGTCACCAGTTAACACAAACCTATTCTTTCTTTATGTTGCATTATCCAGATATTATCTCACTAATCCGTATTAGTATTGAAAATGTAATAAATATATCAGCGACTTTGCATGTGATTCCCCTCTCTCACTATTGTCACGAAGTTTGAACTCAAACATGGGACCTACCATCAAGGATGGTGCATAAGACCGTAAGACGTTGGTCACTGTCCATGTGGAGTTTGCACATTCTCCCCGTGTTTACGTGGGTTTTGCCCCCACAACCCAAAGATGTGCCGGATAGGTGGATTGGCCACGCTAAATTGCCCCTTAATTGGAAAACATGATTTGAGTACTCTAAATTTATTTTTTTTAAAGTGTGGGTAAATACCGGTATTCACCAAAAAAAAGCAAGAAAACACTCCACCAAACTCACCCAAAATGACACTAGAAATCTTTGCGTTAGTTTCAGGCATGGCACTTTTTCTGATGGTAATATGGCTGGTTCCCTACACAAAGTGTTGGATTATTCTGTGAACTTTAACAATGATTTATTATTAATTAGCTCTATACTGGCAGTCAGCATGTTTTTTTAAATGTCTTTTGTCCAATTTACATCTAGAATCAATTTTACTTTTGGTGATGAGGCATTTAATGGGAAGCTTGGTAAGCACATTAGGAGAGAAAATGGTAGAATGTTTTATTTTCGAAAACCCGGGGGTTAAGGAAAGAACTGGAACTTAATATTTAAACACTTCATTAGCTTTTATTTAAAGAGATACACATTGCTTACATGCTTCTCCAAAACCCAACAACCACCGTTTTAGTCTGCTCCCACATATGTAGAAAGGAGCTTAAGTGAATTCCAAGTTAATACCCACCACCTTAACATAATTAAACAATCAATTATTATACAATTAATAAAGAAGGCTATGTTGATTGTGTTAGATGAAGAATGGTGGCAGGAGGCTAATATGGAGCAATAATGTCAGCATGGATCAGCTGATAATTGTGTTTCTATGCTGTGGACCTACTGGCCCTGGTTGGGAAACCCACAAGCCATTCAAAAAAATTTTAGAACCCTGCTTCCATATAAAAAAAATTGTAACAATAAACCCTTTTCAATCCAGCGTTTAAGTCGGAATGCGTCACTGTAAGTTTACTTCACACAGACACACTATGGGGCCAGTGAAACTTAACGTTTTTCTGTAAATCCTAACAGCAATTAAACTTTGATTTACCTCACCTTGCACAGCTCTGCAGTAAACAACTAATTGAACTCTAACCCAATATTCTGTTTACGTAATAACAATGAATTTTGTGGCAGCAGATTAATATGTTGTACATTACATGATAAACACACCTTTGCCTATAAATTTAGGATCAGATTTATCATGGATAATCAGCTGCTAATAGAACCACAGGAAGAATCCATTATGCACAATGCACCTATGCCAGCAACTTTGCTACAATAATATAAAACTAAACCACTTTCCTACTTGCCCCCAGTAGCTCTGGGCCGTCCACTGCTTAAAACGTTTATTTGTTTTTCTCTTTAGAGATGTAATGTTCTTTCCTCACCCAAACCCAATCATAAAGCAGCCCATACTCCGATAACCATTTGCACAAAGAAATGTTGTGCATGAACCCTCTAAGGATTTTCTTGACAAACCCTCATACTGATTTCTCAAGTGAAAGAAATGCTTTACCCCATTCACCTTATTCAAAAACCATTCAAATTATTATTTTTTATTCTTTCAAATGCCTACTTGATTTTCATTTTTCTCCAGTGTAAATATTCCCAGAAATTCCATAATTTTACCATCCCTGCCGTTTTCTTCAAATCTTCAGTGTACGCCATCCATTGCTTTAATATCCTTTCCCAAAACTGTACAAAGTACATCATTTTTATATCTATAAAGGTACCATTATTTCTTTACCCGAGCACTCGATGCCCTTATTTACAAATCCGAAAATATAATTGGCCTAGTAAAGGCCAACTTTGTCTACCTGCACTTACATCTTCAAGAAATTATATATTTGAGTCCCTGTATCTCCCTGTCATATCTGATTCAATTTTACTCCCATTCATTTTTCCTCAAAAAACATGTTTGTTCACAGTTTTGTCAGCTTGCCACACAATATTGTGAGCCACTTGTCTGACCATGCTGCTAATCTGTGTATATCCTCTTGAAGTATTTCACAGTCCTAAAATACATTATAATGTTCAACTTCTTATCTCGCTTGGAATCATAAGCACATTTATTTGTACCTTATACAGGCTTACTAAGCAAGTTTAATTTGCTGCAATAGGGGAAAAGTACTAAACAATCTATTGAAGGCAGACAAGTCCGCTGGGCCTAATGGCCTCCATCCTAGGGTCTCAAAGGAATTTGCAGCGGAGATAGTGACTCTAGTTCTAATATTCCAAACTTGCTTTGCGAGAAAGATTCCAGTGGATTGGAAAAATGCTAATGTAGTGCCCTTGTTCTAAAAGGGAGGGAGGGAGGCAGAAAGTAGGAAACTATAGATCAGTTAGTTCAATATCTGTCTATGGGAAATCGTTAGAATCTTATTCAGGAAGTAATAGGACATTTGGAGAGTCAAAACATTATCTTTCAGAGTCAGCTTGGTTTTATGAAATTACTTGGGGACATAGGTGCGAGTGGCAAAGTTTAGAGGAGATTTGCGAGGGAAGGGGTGCCTGGAACTTGTAGCCCAGAGGAGGTGGTGAAAGGAGGTACGATAGGGACGTTTAAGGGGCAACTTGACAAATACAGGAAAGCGATGGGAATAGAGGGATACAGACCCCGGCAGTGTAGAAGGTTTTAGGGCAGCATGGTCGGTGCAGGCTTGGAGGGCCGAAGGGCCTGTTCCTGTGTTGTACTTTTCTTTGTTCTGATATGTGCAAAACGCTCCTCAAAAATAATGCTGCAGCTCGCTCTTTCCAAGAACATATCAATTCCACACTTGCTCTAACTAGTTAATTGATGTCAATTGAACAAATAGAATGTTTTTAACTGCAATTTAACATGCGTTGAACCCACCATCCAATTTAAGAATGTAGAGCGGTTGCATCTTCTCGCCAAACATTCCATTTTACATTGTGCGATTTTGTTATTCTTATAAATTAACTCATCCTCTGTTGTGAGCTGTGCGGATGATGATTCACTGGTAATAAATAGATTGTGTATAGCATATAGGTCCTGCTAATTGCATAACAATTGTGGTTAATTTTGTGTTATTAACATTGTTGGGGGCATTAAATGGGGTTTCACTTGAGCTTAAAAATGAGACACTAAAACTGCGGTGTGTGGTTGGGTTCGGAGGTGCATTTTTGTAATTAGCAGTTCTGTATATAAATACTTCTGAAAGTGTGTAAAGATTAGCTTCAGTTCGATCCTTCACCACCTGGATTTCTGGATTACTTTAATCTCTAATACTTTTTTCAAACTTAACTATAGTTAAATATATTCAAATAAGCATGTCATTGGTCATCTGCTGCTGTGGTGTTCCAGGGTCCATATCACTGGCAGTCTCTTACCCTCGGGGCGGTGCAGTTGTTAGCTCAGCGTCAGGGACCTGGGTTTAACCTTGGGTGAATGTCTGTGTGGAGTTTGCATGTTTTCCCAGCATCTGCATGGGTTTCTTCCGGGTGCTCCGGTTTCTTCCCACAATCCAAAGATGGATTGGCCATGCAAAATTGCTCCTTAGTGTCCAAAAGTTAAAAGGTTAGATGGGGTTACAGGGATAAGGTGAGGGAACGGGCCCTTTCAGAAGTTCAGTATCGATTTGATGGGCTGAATGGCCTCCTTCTGCATTCTCGGGATTCTATGATTCTAACTCCAGAGACAGCCCCGGGCATTCTTCAGGTAAACCTAGATTTCTGCACACCGCAATGGTCCGGATATGTTCTGGACTGGTGTGTTTGCTGGCATCACGGAGAATCGGGACTGGGGCAGGGGAGGATTCCGGTCGGGCCTTCACCCAATCCCATTAGTTGGATGGAAATCAGTTTCACGTTGGCCTCCAGCAGGATTCCTGATCCACCATGGTGGGCATCATCACAAGATTCTGCTGTAAGTTCACGCTGGCATAAAACCAATTTTTGGGCCTTCAGCAGAATTCTCCAACCCTCCCCCCCCCCATTGATCCTGCCGGCAGGGGCATAGGAGAATTCCGTCTTTTATATCTGCCACGTTAGCAACTCTGAATACCTGTTTCATGTCTGCAGGCAGATGACTTGTACAGTATTACCCCAATACAAACTGGCAAGACGTTTGGCATACTGGGTCTCCACGTGTTTTTCCAGTTGATAGGGTATGCGTGATACTCGTCTGCGCTATTGAATATATTATGGCTAAATTCAACAGATTTTTGATCAACAAGGGAGTCGAGGGGCGAGATTCTCCACTCCCGCGCCGGTTGGGAGAATCGCCTGGGCCGCCACAATTTCCCGGGACGCCGGTTCGACGCCCTCCTGCGATTCTCCCAAGTGGCAGGAACGACCCGGTCGAGTTCCGCGGGCCGCAGGCCGGAGAATCGCTGGAGACACCCAAGATGGAGGTTCTCTGGCACCCCCGCTATTCTCAGGCCCGGATGGGCCGAGCGGCCAGGCCAAAACGGCGGGTTCCCCCCGGCCCCGTCCACACCTGGTCGCTGCCGTCGGGAACAGCGTGCGAACGCTTGGGGGGGGGGGGGGCGGCCTGCGGGGGGGCGAGGGGGGATCCTGCACCGGGGGGTACCTCAAATGTCGGGTGGCCCGCGATCGGTGCCCACCGATCGTTGGGCCGTCCTCTCTGAAGGAGGACCTCCTTCCTTCCGTGGCCCCGCAAGATCCATCCGCCATCTTGCGGGGTGGACTTAGAGAGGACGGCAACCACGCATGCGCGGGTTGGCGCCGGCCAACCCGCGCATGCGCGGATGACGGCAGTTATGCGGCGCCGGCCACGTCATCTATGCGGCGCCGCCTTTACGCGGGCGACAAGGCCTGGCGCGGGTAGATGACGCAGCCCCGATCCTAGCCCATTGTCAGGGCCTGAATCGGTCGGGATCGGGGCCATTTCGCGCCGTCGTGAACCTCAACGGCGTTCACGACGGCGCGGCCACTTCGGCGCGGGAGTGGAGAATCCCGCCCGAGGTCTATGGGGATGGGCGTGGATGGTGCTGGGATTGTACAGGAAAGTGGAGATAAGGCAACAATCAGATCAGCTATAATGATATTGAATGGCGGAGCAGGCTCGAGCGAGTAAATGGCCTACTCCTGCCCCAAATTATTGTGTTCTTAACTAGATATGACAAATCGTAAAATCTATCCATGTCTAGTGGCATTTGGATGCAATGTCTGAAATTGAAAATTTATGCTTTAGATTGAATTTTGTTAATCTTTGCTAAGATATCTATGGTATATAAAAGGGACCCTTATTCGGAGAAGTTCTCAAAATGTGTATTTCCTTACATAGTCATATTAAAAATGCAGTCTTTAAGATGTTTTTTCTAGGTTGTGGAAAAATTTGCATGAATATGAAATATGAGAAGTAATCAAGAACCACTTCTACCCAGTAGAGATAAAAAGAGTGATATTATTTCTGAATTGTAAGTTAAGGCACATGATGGAAGAGTGGTGGGGGGGGATCGAGAAGCACCATCAGCTGTAATAGTTTGATTTAAGTCATAATACTTGCATCTGGGTTGATGGCATTAGAACAATTCAGGCAACAACTATGGGGCAAATAATCAAAACACCAACAAAATTTGAAGAGTGAGCTCAAATAACATTTTCTGTTATTTATTACATTCAGTGTTTCCAGCTAATAGCTCAGCTTTAATGAAAATTGTGGAATCAAAAGGTCACCCATTGGCTTATTATCATTCTCTTGTTATTCGCAAATCCAACATGATGTGCTTGATTCCATATATCTTGACTTAATTGATTTCTATCTGTCTCTTATATCGCTTTTATGTAGGCTATGCTGGATGTGGCAGCGAACAATGGCTGGCTCGTTACAGCACTGAATATAATCAACCTAATTCAAATGGTGATTCAAGGCAGATGGGTACACGACTCCTCTCTGCTTACCCTGCCAAACATTGAGCAGCAACAACTCTACCTCTTCAGGTAATCACTACAGCTACTTGCTGTAGGCTCGTAACTCGCTTAGTACCTGAATCAAGTCTTATCTTAAAATTGATCTTTTTATTCAGTACACAATTATATTAAGAATGTGATATGATCAATGGATATGCAAAGGGGCCTCTAGCTCTTCCCAATTTTTTGTATCTAATTATAGGAGGAGGAGCAGTGTAGACAGAGACATTTGTCAGAAAAATTAAAAGCAACAAGGTTAACATAACTATACCTTTTAATACATTGTTTTTGGATAATAAAGGCATAAGAATACAAGTACTGTTTCCACACACAAATGAAATGCTGGCAATTTAAGAAGATTCTTGGGAGTGTAATTTGTTCCGTCTGAACTCTGAAGTGAATAATACATTTTTACTGATCACTAATAATGAAAACTTTTTAACAAATCCTATTAGAAATTCCCTGGGGATCAAGCTTTGAAGAGATTAACTGTGATTTGTATCAAACGCTTGCACCTCCCAGAGCCATATGTGTATGCCTTGTCCTGGCTAAATAAAACTGGTATAAATTGCAGGCAAGGTAAACAGATTGTCTTTTTATGTAGGTAGTGATTTTGACAGTGATGTCTCGTACTAACATGCCTATTGTCTATTAACATGTTGTCAAATGTCACACATTATGCTTTGAATCTGTTCTTCGATGAACTTGTTTTAATGTTATTAATAATGTAGTTATATAATAAATCCCATAAGTGTTATAAAGGGATGTAGACAGACCAACTGAGTGAACTCCATCTGCCACAATTTTGGTCTATGTGGGGAAAGAGGGCATCCACTTCGGATCTGAGAAAGACAAATCAGAATATTTTCTTAATGGTGAGAGATAAAGGAGCGGTGGAGGAACAAAAGGATTTAGGTGCCCATGTACACAAATCACTAAAAGCTAGTACAGGTGCAAAAGATAATTGAAAAGGCTAGTGGAATGTTGTTGTTTTTCCTCCAGGGGATTGCAATTCAAAATGAGGATGTGATGCTTCAGTTGTACAAAGTGTTAGGCAGACTCTGGAGCACTGCATTCAGTCTTTGACTGAACCCGAGATCAGCAATACTGGCCTTGGAAAGGGTAGTGCACGAATTTGTCAAGATATGCAGACATGCAGATAATAATATACAGACAGGCAGCTAATGAACACAGAGAACAGGGCATGACCAATGAGCAGGCAGGACACTCGGGTGGTATCTCACTATAAAAGGCACGAGGCACTCACACTCCGCCTCTTTCCACTGATGAACATCTACAGAGTGAGTCAGGGTGTATGTACACTATCACACCTCCAGCACGTGGCTAAGAGCTAGTCTGGTTCAGTCAGACAGAGTAACCACACTTAGGTTAGCAGAGAGTCAAACTCACAGAGAACTGTGCTAACTATGTGACAGTTCAATTTGGACTTCAAGGTCTGGAGTATCTTTCAGTTAAAGCTGCATCCAGTTGCAGCCCGTGTTATCTCAGTGTGCTTAACACGACAGCTCCCAAAATGTCTGCCGAAGAAGCTTTTCTCACCATGGATTGATTCCACACTGATCCTGATTGGGCACACAGGTCATGTGACCCTTACTCTGCCGTGTTGACATTAAAGGGACAATCACCACCGTCGAGAAACCTGGAGTCGGGATGCTAATGCCGTGATTCAGAAAAAGAGCACAGCAAAGTTTACTTGGAGATATAGCAGGGAGTCGAACTCATAGAGAACTGTGCTACTGGTCCAGTAAATCAGATTGAACTAACTTCAAGGTCTGGAGTATCTTTTGGTTAAAGCTGCATCTAGTTGCAGCCTGTGTTATCCCAGAGTACAATAACACAACATGCTACCAGGAGACTGCTTAATCTGGGTGGTTTAGCTCAGTCCATTCCATGACGACCAGCGAATGGATCCCGGCACCATGGAGAAGATTCAGGCTCCTCACCAGCTCAGGACCTCCGCCAATCTCAGTGCCAACTGGCGGACATTGAAGCAAAAGTTTCTGCTGCACATCGAAGCTTCAGACCTCATGGGTGCGTCTGATGCAAGGAAGATCGGGCCTCTCCTCTCAACAGCGGGTGATCAAGCCATCAAACTCTTCAACTCTTTTCACTTCACCGAAGGCCAGGATAAGACAAAGTTTCAGACCATCCTGGACAAGTTTGACAGTCACTGTGAAGTGGACACCAATGAAATCTTCGAGTGCTACATATTCAAACAGCGTCTACAAGGTAAAGATGAATCTTTCAACTCCATCTGAACTAACCTCCGCCTGCTAGCGCTGTCCTGCAACTTTGGTGATATTGCTGACTCCATGATCAGAGATCAAATCGTTTTTGGAGTTCACTCTGATCCTCTGAGAGAGCAGCTACTGAAAATCAAGCATATGACCCTGTCAATCGCGATTGAAACATGCACAGTGCATGAGCACGCCTGAAATCACGATGCCCAGTACAAATCGGCTGAAAATGAGAAACTTGCCTCCCACAAGGCAGAGTGTGTGCAGGCCATCTTGGATGCAGCACCTCAGCATTGATGCAAGTGGCCATTTCGCATGCTTTTCCCAGGACCCACGCATGCGCAATGCGAACGGGATGATGAAGCGGCCGACACCCGCACTGCGCATGTGCGACGACGTCATGACGTGCTCGAACTGCGGCAACGCCCACTTAAAGAAACACTGCCCTGCAAGAGGCAGGCGATGTTTAAACTGCGGGAAGCCTGGACACTATGCAGCCTTGTGTAGGTCTGCACCACCAGTCAGGGGCCAGCGCTCCCAATTCTGACGATGGCACGTTCAGAGGGTGCAACAATGATTACAGGATTATGATCCTGGCAGCATCCAGACGACGAATGCCTGGACTCCGCCTACTGTGTGGGCATCATTACCAAATGTGAATATGCCACATCCAACTCATCACAAATTCAATCCATCCTAGCTGTGGATTCTGCGGACGAATGGCGTGCGGTGATGCAGGTCAACCACTGCTCCATCCAGTTTAAGCTGGATGCAGGTGCTTACAAAGAACAAAGAAAAGTACAGCACAGGCACAGGCCCTTCGGCCCTCCAAGCCCGTGCTGATCATGCTGCCCCACTAAACTACAATCTTCTACAATTCCTGGGTCCATATCCCTCTATTCCCATCCTATTCATGTATTTGTCAAGATGCCCCTTAAATGTCACTATCGTCCCTGCTTCCTCCACCTCCTCCGGCAGCGAGTTCCAGGCACCCACTACCCTCTGTGTAAAAAAACTTGCCTCGTACATCTACTCTAAACCTTGCCCCTCACACCTTCAACCTATGCCCCCTAGTAATTGACCTCTCTACCCTGGGGAAAAACCTCTGGCTTCTGCCAACCTCCTCTCACAGGCAGATTTCAAATGCATCAAGAAGCCCCCCAAGGCCCTTCCTGCAGGCACCTAGACTACAACGGAAATGCCATCACGGCACTGGGATCCTGCCATCTACTCCTCTCCAACCGGAGCACCCATGCATGGTTACGTTTTGAAATTGTCAAGCCAAACAGGGCTTCCCTACTTGGCACGCATGCCTGCAAGCAGCTGAACCTCGTGCAACGGGTTTACACAACGACATCCTCCAATGTGGATCTTCAGGCCGGCATTGACGACATCCTCGCTCAGTATCCGGATGTGTTTGTCGGGATGGGCACGCTGCCATATCGATACAAGATTCTGCTACAACCTCATGCCAAGCCCGTGGTCCACGCACCAGGCCGGGTCTCGGGTCCAGTGGGGGAGCGCCTGAAGGCACAGCTCAAGGATCTTCAGCAACAGGGCATCATTTCCAAGGTAACCGAACCGACTGACTTGAGTCAGCTCGATGGTATGTGTCAGAAAGCCTTCGGGAGACCTGCGAATCTGCATTAATCCCAAGGATCTCAATAAGAATATAGTGCGTGAACACTATCCCATTCAGAAGCGGGAGGAACTCACCAGTGAGATGGCACACGCACGTTTTTTTCACCAGGTTAGATGCGTCACATGGATTTTGGCACATCCAGCTGGATGAATCCAGCAGAAGGCTCTGCACCTTCAATACACTGTTTCGCAGATATTGCTATAATCGCATGCCATTTGGCATTGTCTTGGCATCGGAGACCTTCCATCGCATCATGGAGCAGATGATTGAGGCATTGAAGGGGTTCATGTGTACGTGGACGACATTATCATATGGTCCACGACCCCTGAAGAGCATGTTTCCCGTCTCCAGCAGGTATTCCGCCGTGTCCATGCCAATGGCCTGAAGCTGAACAGGTCCAAATGTTGCTTTGGCACGTCGACACTGTCGTGATATGCACTCATGCACATAATGAGATACAGACAGGCAGTGACAGACACCCAGTACAGCCAATCAACACACAGGACAGAACACAACCAATCACCAGGCAGAACACTAGAAAGTGGTTTCCCACTATAAAACACACGAGGCATCAACACTCTGCCTCTTTCCACTGGTGACAACTGGAGTGATAGTCAGGGTGTATAATATCAGTTAGCACCTTCTACACATGGCTCAGAGCTAGTCTGGTCTAGTTAGTTATAGTAAGCACGCTTAGATTAGTAGAGTGTCAAACCCACAGCGAACTGTGTGCACTGCTTAACAAGTTCAATAAAGCGTATTGAACCAACACCAACGTTTGGAGTCTACTTTCAAGTACAACTTCATCCAGTTGCTGTCTGTGTTACCCCTGGGTGATTAACATGACATGGTACCAGTAGTCTACTATCTCTAAGTGGTTTACCTCAAGTGATTCCGTGACGACCAGCAAGTGCCTTCCAGCGGCATGGAGAAGATCCAGGCCCCTCGACAGCTACGGATCTTCAGCAATCTCGTGGCCAACTGGCGGGTCTTCAAGCAAAGGTTCCTTCCCTACATTGAGGCCTCTGACCTCGAGGATGCGTCTGATGCCAGAAAAATTGGGCTGCTCCTATCAACTGCGGGGGACCAAGCCATCCAGATTTTCAACTCACTTAATTTTACTGACGGACAGGACAAGACCAAATCAAGACCGTTTTAGAGAAGTTCGACAGTCACTGTGAAGTCAAAACGAATGAGACCTTTGAGCGCTATATCTTCCAGCAACGCCTTCAGGGTAAGGATGAACCATTCCAATCCTTTCTAACTCATCTCCGCATATTAGCGCAGTCCTGCAATTATGGTGCAACCGCTGATTCCATGATCAGGGATCAGATCGTGTTTGGGGTGCACTCCGATTCCTTGTTGGAGCAACTCCTCAAAATTAAACACATGACCCTGCCAGTCGCAATCGAGACGTGTATAGTGCATGAGCATGCAAGAAATCGGTACTCCCGTTTCAAATCGGCAGTATACGAAAAACTTGCCTCCAACGAGGCAGAGAGTGTACAGGCCATCGCCCAGATGCAGCATCTCAGTATCAATGAAAGCAGCCATTCCGAGCGCTTTTCCCGGGGCCGCACGCGTGCGCAACACGAACGGGAGAACGAAGCGGCCGAAAACCAAACTGCGCAGGTGCGAACTGTCGGCTGATCGCACTGCGCGTGTGCAACGACGCATGGAGCTTAACGACGTCAATGTCATGACGTGCCCGGACTGCTGCACCGCCCTGCAAAAGGCAGGCGATGTTTAAATTGCGGGAAGCCTGGACATTATGCAGCCTTGTGCAGGTCTGCACCACCAGTCAAGGGCCAGCGATCCCAATTCCAACGCAAGCGCGTTCGATGTGTACAGCAAGGTTTACTGGATTCTGATCCTGGTAGCACTACGGGTCCAGTGGACGACTACCTGGGGTCCCTCTATCGTGTGGGCATCATCACTACATGTGAGTATGCCTCTTCAAATTCAACAAGACGCCAATCTATCCTCAATGTGGATTCCGCGGACGAATGGTGTGCTGTCAGACAAGTTAATCAATGTAGCATCCAGTTCAAGCTGGACACTGGTGCTTCTGCCAATCTCATCTCTCAAGCTGATTTTGACCGCATTAAAAAGCAACCCAAAATTCTTCCACCAGCCTGCCAGCTCCTCGATTATAATGGCAATGCCATAACTGCAATAGGATCTTGTCATCTATTCGTCTCCAACAAGACCATCAATGTCACACTGCAATTCGAAATCGTCAAGCCTGATCAGGCATCCATGCTCAGTGCCCATGCATGCACGCTGCTCAACCTCGTACAGCGAGTCCATGCCATGTCTTCTTCCAATGTGGATCTTCAGGCTGACATTGATGACATCCTTGCTCAATATCCGGATGTGTTTGATGGAATGGGCACTCTGCCATACTGCTCCAAGATCCTACTCAGGCATGATGCCACGCCTGTAATCCATGCACCACGCCGGGTGCCAGCTCCTCCAAAGGAACATTTAAAGGCACAGCTACAGGAGCTCCAAGACCAGGGCATCATCTCCAAAGTGATGAAACCGACTGACTGGGTCAGCTCGATGGTCTGTGTGAAGAAGCCCTCAGGAGAGTTGCATACATGCATAGATCCCAAAGATCTTAACCAGAACATAATGCGGGAACACTACCCGATCCCGAAGCGGGAGGAACTGACTAGTGAGATGGCACCTGCCAAATTCTTCACAAAGCTAGATGCATCGTGTGGTTTCTGGCAGATACAACTGGACGAGTCCAGCAGGAAGCTCTGCACATTCAACACACCATTTGGCAGGTACTGTTATAACCGGATGCCGTTCGGCATTGTCTCAGCCTCTGAAATCTTCCACAGGATCATGGAGCAGATGATGGAGGGCATTGAGGGTGTGCGTGTCTACGTAGATGATGTAATCATATGGTTCATGACCCCCGAGGAACACATATCTTGTCTCAAACAAGTCTTTTGACGTGTCCATGCAAACGGCCTCAAGCTGAACAAGGCCTAGTGCTCCTTTGGCATGTCAACCATCAAGTTCTTGGGCGACCAGATGTAACAGCAGGGTGTGCGACCAGATTCGGACAAAGTCAAGGCCATTAACGCCATATGGTCTTATGATCAGCATTCGTGAAGAGACTGCCAAAGACCCTCTTCTGCAGTGTGCACCATCTTGCAAATGGCTAGCAAAAAGGGCAATGCCCTCAGTTCTTTCATGTCAAGGACGACCTGACAGTCGAGGGGATCGTCCTCAAGTTAGATCGTATCGTTATTCCTCACCGTCTGCATAGCTTAGTGCTCAAACAAATCCACGAGGGACACCTAGGTGTCAAAGTGTAGGCGCAGGGCCCGGCAGGCTGTCTATTGGCCTGGAATCAGCCAGGACATATCCAACATGGCCCTCAATTGTGCGACCTGCCAGCGTTTCCAGCCTGCTCAAACAAAAGAAACACTCCAGCAACACGAGACCGTGACCTCTCCATGGTCCAAAGTGGGAATCAAACTTTTTCACGTCAATGGGTGTGACTATGTGCTCATCATAGATTACTTCTCAAATTACCCGGAAGTTGTGACGCTGTCAGATCTCACATCAAGAACAGTCATCAAGGCCTGCAAGGAGCCATTTGCCAGGCATGGTATTCCACTCACTGTCATGAGTGATAGTGATCTCTGCTTCCACAGCCAAGAGTGGTCCAATTTTGCCAAGTCGTACCAATTCAACCACATCACCTCAAGCCCACACTACCCGCAGTCCAATGAGGAAGGTTGAGAAAGGGGTCCATATAGTGAAGCAACTGCTCTGCAAGGCTGCGGACTCTGCTTCTGACTTCAACCTTGCGCTGATGGCGTACAGGGCAACTCCTCTGTCCACCGGTATGTCTCCGGTTCAACTCCTCATGAATAGAGAGAGACCTGTGGACGACTGCCCCAGCCATACACTTACCAGACACTTACATCACCTCCCAGTGTTGCAAAAGGTGCAGCAATTTGGGAACCGGCAAAAGCCGACGTACGATGCTCATGCTATCGATTTGCCTGTGCTATCTCCAGAAGAAGCTGTTCGGGTCAAGCTACCTGATGGAGGCTGGTCAGCTCCAGCTGTTGTTGTTCGACAGGCTGTTCCCAGATCATTTGTAGTTCAAATGGCTGATGGCTCCATTGTCAGGCGCAACACCAGGGCACTGCGCAAAGTTGCCTGCCCACCACCAGATCCTACTTTTCCACATGTTGTCGTGCCTCCTCCGGACACCTCGCACCACGAGGCCACCAATCTGGCAGAAATCCCACCTGTCAAGGTGCCGACATCCCCACATCCACCTCTCAGGCGGTCGACAAGGATCAGACGCAAGCCCCAAAGATTGGACTTATAGACATTTATCTTGTAAGTTTTGTTCTGTATCTGCACGCTAGACACCTCTTATGTATATATTCATCCACTCGCTTTCATCCACTCGCCATTTAATGTAAATATTTCTACATGTAAATACAGTCGCATATGCTCCAAGCAACCAACATTTATTTTTTAAAAAGGGGAGATGTCATGATCTGCACTCATGCACAGAATGAGATACAGACAGGCAGTGACAGACACCCAGTAAAGCCAATCAACACACAGGACAGAACACAACCAATCACCAGGCAGAACACTAGAAGGTGGTTTCCCACTATAAAACACACGAGGCATCAACACGCTGCCTCTTTCCACTGTTGGCAACTGGAGTGATAGTCGGGGTGTATATATCAGTTAGCATCTTCTACACGTTGGTTATAGTAAGCACGCTTAGATTAGTAGAGTGTCAAACCCACAGCGAACTGTGTGCACTGCTTAACAAGTTCAATAAAGCGTATTGAACCAACACCAACGTTTGGAGTCTACTTTAAAGTACAACTTCATCCAGTTGCAGTCTGTGTTACCCCTGGGTGATTAACACGATAGGCACTCAAGTTCCTAGGTGACCAGATCTCTCAGCAGGGCGTGCGCCCGGACACAGACAAGGTCAAAGCAATGAAGGTCCCTGAAGACAAGACGGTGGTGTTGCGTTTCTCGGGTATGGTCAATTTTCTGGGCAAATTCATCCCAAACCTGGCCTCACACACCATGGCCCTACGAAACCTGGTAAAAAAAGTCCACTGCCTTTGAGTGGAAGGCAGCACAGCAGGCAGAGTGGTTGGAGCTGAAAGCCAAGCTCACCACTGCACCCATCTTGGCATTTTTCAACCCAGACAGGGAGACGAAGATCTCGACAGATGCGAGCCAGGATGGCATCGGTGCGGTCCTGCTGCAAAGCGATGACACTTCATCCTGGGCACCGGTAGCTGCGCATCGAGGGCCGTGACGCCCACCGAAAGGAGGTATGCGTAAATAGAAAAGGGATGCCTGGGTCTTCTCACTATTCTCAAGTTTCATGTCTATGTCTACTGCCTGCCGACATTCACTGTCGAGACGGATCATAGGCCTCTGGTCCACATTGTCCACAAGGACCTGAACGACATGACGCCTCGGTTGCAGCGCATCCTCCTCAAACTCAGAAGGTACGACTTTGACTTAGTGTACACGCCTGGCAAGGAGTTCATCATCGCTGATGCATTGTCCCGCTCCATCACATTGCCTAGTGAACTGCTGGAAATCATCCGGCAGATTGAATCACAGGTTCAGCTGTGTGCTAGCACCCTCCCGGCATCTGATGAGAAGGTGGTTTGTATCCGCGAGGAGACCGCCAAAGACCCCCTCTTGCAGCGTGTCATGCACCATCTCGCCAATGGCTGGCAGAAAGGGCAGTGCCCTCAATTTTACAATGTAAAGGACGACCTGACGGTGATAGATGGTATCCTCCTCAAGCTGGACCAGATTGTCATTCCACTCAGTCTCCAGAGCTTGGTGCTCCGCCAAATCCATGAGGGACACCAGGGTGTCGGGAAGTGCAGATGCAGAGCCAGGCTGGCTGTCTACTGGCTCGGTATTAGCCAGGACATCTCGAACATAGTCCTCAACTGTGCGACCTGTCGCTGCTTCCAGCCAGTGCAGAGCAAGGAGACGCTCCAGCAGCATGAAATCGAGACCTCCCCGTGGTCCAAGATTGGCATTGACCTCTTTCGTGCGAATGGTCGTGACTACGTGTTGATTATTGACTATTTATCCAATTACCCTGAAGTCGTGAAGCTCTCAAACCTCACATCTCGGACCGTCATCAAGGCCTGTAAGGAGACGTTCTCCAGGCATGGTATCCCACTCACTGTCATGAGTGACAATGGCCCGTGCTTCAACAGCCACGAGTGGTCTATGTTTGCCAAGTCATACCATTTCAAACATTTCACTTCCAGCCCACACTATCCGCAGTCCAATGGGAAGGTTGAAAAAGGGGTGCACATTGTGAAACAGCTCACCTGCAACGCCGCGGATTCTGCTTCTGACATCTACCTCGCGCTGCTTGCGTACAGGGCGACCCCACTGTCCACAGAGACCTGCGGACGACACTTCCAGCCATACACTTGCCCAACCTGGATCCAACCTCCCGGTGCTACAGAAGGTGCAGCAGCTCAGAAACCAGCAAAAGCAGGGCTATGATGCTCATGCCACCGATTTGCCCGTGTTATCCCCGGCAGACACTGTCAGGATCAAGATACCGGATGGTGGCTGGTCTGCTCCAGCTGTCGTTGTTCGACAGGCTGAGCCCCACTCGGATGTTGTACGTATGGCTGATGATTCTGTTGTGCGACGCAACAGACAGGCACTGCGCAAAGTTGCCTGCCCGCAACCTCTTTCTTCTCCGTTTATGTCCATTGTTTTGCCACCTCCTGATACCTCGAACTACGAGGCCCCCAGTCAAGCTTC
This sequence comes from Scyliorhinus torazame, assembly GCF_047496885.1. Classification (NCBI taxonomy): domain Eukaryota; kingdom Metazoa; phylum Chordata; class Chondrichthyes; order Carcharhiniformes; family Scyliorhinidae; genus Scyliorhinus; species Scyliorhinus torazame. Next base: position 280,891,751 of record NC_092710.1, on the reverse strand, counting down.
CATCCCGCCTGTCAAGGCGCCGTCATTGTCCCCACCACCTCTCCGGCGGTCAACAAGGATCAGACACAAGCCCCAGAGACTGGACTTATGAACATTTGTTTTGTTTGCTATGTTCTGTTTTCTCATATCAGACAGTTGTCTTCACATGTAAATACGTTCACATATGCCACCGCTTGTAAATATGTTAATATATGCCACCTCATGTAAAAACGTTCCCATGTGCCAACAAAACATTCAAAATAAGGGAGATGTCATGATATGCAGACATGCAGATAATGATGTACAGACAGACAGCTAATGAACACAGAGAACAGGACATGACTAATGAGCAGGCAGGATACTCAGGGGTGGTATCTCACTATAAAAGACACTAGGCACTCACACTCCGCCTCTTTCCACTGATGAACATCTACAGAGTGAGTCAGGGTGTATGTACAGTGTCACACCTCCACCACGTGGCTAAGAGCTAGTCTGCTTCAGTCAGACAGAGTAACCACGCTTAGGTTAGCAGAGAGTCGAACTCCTAGAGAATGAGCTGTTCCCATGTTAACTGGTTCAATAAATCAGATTGAATAACTTCAAGGTCTGGAGTATCTTTTGGTTAAAGCTGCATCCAGTTGCAGCCTGTGTTATCCCAGAGTACATAACACATCAGAATTCAGCAGAATTAGGGGTTAAATGATAAGATCAGGTTGCACAAGCCTGTCTTGTTTCCTTTTAAGTTTAGACGACTGAGAGGTGATCTAATTGTCATAAATATGGAAGGATTTGATTGGGAAGATAAAGTAATTCCTCTGGTGGGGAATCCAGAACACTGGGCATAATTTTACAATTGGAGCTCGGCCATTTAGAATCATAGAATGTACAGTGCAGATGGAGGGCATTTGGCCCATCGAGTCTACACAGGCCCTTGGAAAGAGCACCCCACTTAAGCCCATGCCTCCACCTTATCCCTGTAACCCATAACCCCACACAACCTTTTTGGACACTCAGGGCAATTTATCTTGGCCAATCCACCTAACCTGCACATCTTTGGACTGTGGGAGGAAAGCGGAGCACCCGGAGGAAACCCACGCAGACACGGGGAGGATGTGTAGACTCGCACAGACAGTGACCCAAGCCGGGAATCGAACCTGACATCCTGGAGCTGTGAAGCAACTGTGCAGACCACTTGTTGTGTTACAGTGCTGACTTAGGAGTTAAATCAGGACACAACAGGTAGTTGAAAAGTCTGGACCACAACCCCAAAGGTTGTGGATGTTGAGATTTTTATTCAGTAAGGGTTCCAAGGAGTTTGGAACAAAGGTACGTAAATAGAGTTGAGCTGTTAGATCACCTATGATCTAATTGAATTGTGGAACAGACTTGAGGAGCTGAATGAGCTGTTCCCATGTTAGAGCATGAAGTTAAATTCTCTTTAAAGGACAGTAATGTTTTTTTTTTTAAATATTTTTTTATTCTCCTTTTTCACATTTTCTCCCAAATTTACAACAATAATCAGTAACGAATGTAATTTATCAGTAACAACGATCCCATCCTCCCATCAAACCCCCAAACATTAGCCCGCATGTTAACATAAACAAATGACAAAAAGGAATCCGGAATCACCCATAGTCACCATTAACACGTACAGTCCTCCCCCCAACCCTCTCAGCCCCCAACCCCTCTAATATTCGATGTGATCCAATTCTCGAAAGAGCATAATGAATAATGCCCATGAATTGTAGAACCTCTCCATCCTTCCCCTCAGTTCAAATTTGACCTTTTCAAGCGTTAAGAATTCCAGCAGGTCCCCCCGCCATGCCAGGGCACAGGGTGGAGAGGTTGATCCCCACCCTAACAGCATCCGCCTTCGGGCGATCAATGAGGCGAAGGCTACGACATCTGCCTCCGCGCCCGTTTCCAACCCCGGCTGGTCCGACACCCCGAATATGGCCTCCCGAGGGCCCGGGTCCAGTTTCACGTGCACCACTTTAGAGATTATCCTATACACCTCCTTCCAGTAATCCTCCAGCTTTGGACAGGCCCATAACATATGAACGTGGTTTGCGGGGCCTCCCCCGCAACGTTCACACACATCTTCTACCCCCTCAAAGAGCCGGCTCATCCTTGTCATAATATACACCAGTATATTATGGTGCAGACACACACACACACACTGATGGACATGCAGTGCGACCAATCAGCATACACAATACCGCAGCCAATCACCAGTGAGACCACACGCACTATAAAGACAGGGGACAGGAGAGTTCCCGCTCATTCTAGTAGCAGCCAGCTCGGAGCACAGAGCTCAGAGCCTGCAACACAGACATTCACCATGTGCTGAGTGCATCACCTGGTTAGGACTAGGCAAGGGTCAACAGTTAAAGCTGGTATTGCATTTACCCACAGTTCAAGTATGTTAATATAGTTAACCTTATAATAAAATAGAGTTGCACCACTTCCAGTGTTGGTGACCTGTCTGTGATCCAGAACACCCAACACATCATGGTACAAGGAGTGGTTGCATACTAGCACTTCTGAGACCCACCTGCAACTAATCAGCATTCCGGCATCCTGAAGTATGGAGAACATCAACCCGCCGCCTCCACATCGCCGGCAATCTCCTGTTCCAGCAGTGCTTGCAGGGTAAGGACGAGCCTTTCCAATCCTTTTTAACACACCTCGACATCCTTGGGCAGTCCTGCAGCCAAGGGGTCACCTTCGACTCCATGATACGCGACCAGATCGAATTTGGTGTTCTGTCGGACCCACTGCGTCAGCAGCTCCTCAAAATTAAGCAACTCATCCTAGCGACTGCCATCGAGACCTGTGTCCCACCTGAAAATGCCACCAGCCGGTACTCCCACATACAGGCGACTGAAACGGCGCAGCAAGGTCCCCACGAGGCGGAATGGGTCCAAACAATTGAACACCTCCGAGGCTGCAGCCTGGATGAGGGCGGCAATTTTGCGCGCTTTTCACGGCCTTGTACGTGCCAAACGAGGGGACGGTGACGTGGAGGAACGTGATGCGCAGGCGCGCACCACGCAGGACCGCACCGCGCATGCGCGGTGGCGCAACGGGCGTACTGACGTCACGACGTGCGGCAACTGTGGCTCCGCCCATTTAAAGCGTCAATGTCCTGCAAACATCGCGACAATGCCTATGATGTGGTAGCCTTGGCCACTATGCTGCCTGCTGTCGAGCAGTTCAGCCTGCCAATTCGCATCGCTTCAGCCAGCCTCGCAGGAACCTTCGGGCAATTCAACCCACGTTCACGAGTCCGATTCCGACTTCCCGCAGATCAGTGACACCAAGGACCCGAGGGAGCCTCTTCGAGTCGCTGTTATTACAAAGAACAGGCTGTCCCCGAATCAAAACCACCAGCCGCTGTCGGTGCACAGCATTGATCCAGAGGACGAGTGGTGTGCCACCCTGACGGTCAACCGATCCCAGATACGATTCCGCCTGGACACTGGTGCTTCCGCTAATCTCCAAGCGTGGTCAGACTTTTAGACCCTTGGGGTTAAACCAACCATTCTTCCGTCGACCTGCCAACTAGTGGACCACAATGGCAACGTCATTCCTGCTACCGGTTCATGCCAACTCGAAGTGACGCACAACTCGCAAAAAGCCATCCTTCCCTTCGAGATAGTGGGCTCCTCGAAGGACTCTCTGCCAGGCGCACAGGCGTGCAAACTCCTAAACTTCATTCAACGAGTACACTCTCTCTCCAGAGGACACGTCTGCCTTCCAGGATGCGGACTTCAGGGCGCAACTCAATGCCATCATCGACCGGCACCGCGCCATTTTCGAAGGCATGGGCACGCTTCCATACACTTACAAAATCCTGCTCAAACAAGACGCCACGCCTGTGGTTCATACACCTCGCAGAGTCCCAGCACCCCTCAAGGACCGCCTCAAGCAGCAGCTGCAGGACCTCCAGGACCAAGGAGTGCTCTCCAGAGTGATGGAACCAACCGACTGGGTCAGTTCTATGGTGTGTGTAAAGAAGCCTTCCGGCGAGCTCCGGATCTGCATTGACCCAAAGGATCTGAATCGCAACATAATGAGGGAGCATTACCCTATCCCCAAGCACGAGGAGATCACGTGCGAGATGGCTCGGGCCAACATCTTCACCAAACTTGACGCCTCGAAAGGATTCTGGCAAATTCAACTAGATAGGTCCAGCAGAAAGCTGTGTACCTTTAATACCCCGTTTGGCAGTGACTGCTACAACAGGATGCCGTTTGGGATTATATCGGCATCAGAAGTATTCCTCCGGATCATGGAGCAAATGATGGAGGGCATTGAGGGTGTGCGCGTCTATGTTGATGACATCATCATTTGGTCCAGGAGCATATCAGTCGCCTCCAGCGCGTTTTCAAGCAAATACGGGACCAAGGCCTTCGCCTCAACAGAGCCAAATGTTCCTTCGGCCAGACGGAACTCAAGTTCCTAGGGACCACATCTCCCGGTTGGGTGTGCGGCCGGTTGCGGACAAGGTGGCAGCCATCACGGCCATGCAGAAGCCAGCAGATAAGAAGGGGGTCCTCCGATTTTTGGGCATGGTCAACTTCCTGGGGAAGTTCATCCCCAACCTCGCCTCCCATACCACAGCTCTCCGGAACCTGGTCAGGAAGACGACAGACTTCCAGTGGCTTCCCGCCCATGAGCGCGAATGGGAGGAGCTTAAGACCAAGCTTACCACGGCCCCGGTATTGGCATTTTTTGATCCCACGAAGGAAACAAAAATTTCAACAGATGCCAGCCAATCCGGCATTGGGGCGGTGCTCCTGCAACGCGATGAGGCCTCATCATGGGGCCCCCGTTACATATGCGTCAGGTTCCATGACCCCCATGGAACAGCGCTACGCGCAGATCGAAAAGGAGTGCCTGGGCCTGTTGACTGGGGTCGACAAATTTCATGATTACGTGTACGGCCTCCCCCAATTCACTGTCGAGACCGACCATCGCCCGCTGGTCAACATTATACAAAAAGACCTGAATGGTATGACCCCTCGCCTCCAGCGCATTCTGCTTAAACTCCGGCGGTACAATTTCCAGCTCCTATACACCCCGGGCAAGGACCTGATCATAGCCGACGCTCTGTCCAGGGCAGTCAACACCCCTTGTGACCCAGAGGGGGTCGTCTGCCAGGTTGACGCCCATGTGGCCTTCATGGCCTCCAATCTGCCGGCCACAGATGAACGCCTTATCCATATTGGCCGCGAGACTGCAGCTGACCCCCTACTACAGCGTGTCATGCGCCATATGACGGACGGGTGGCTCAAGGGCCAATGCCCGCAGTTCTACAATATCATAGACGATCTGGCAGTAGTCGATGGTGTCCTCCTGAAGCTGGACCGCATCGTGATCCCACACAGCATGCGCCAGCTCGTTTTGGAACAGCTCCACGAGGGCCATCTTGGCGTGGAGAAGTGCCGATGGAGGGCCCCAAGAGGCTGTGTACTGGCCCGGCATCAATGAGGACATCGCCAACACAGTGCCCCACCTGTCAGCGGTTCCAGCTGGCCCAACCACGTGAGATCCTACAGCCCCATGAGTTGGTCACGTCCCCTTGGTCTAAGGTAGGCGTTGACCTGTTCCATGCGCTCGGCAGGGACTATGTTCTGATTGTAGACTATTTTTCGAACTACCAGGAGGTCGTACACCTGCAGGACATCACATCATCGGCGGCCATCCGTGCCTGCAAGAAGACCTTTGCTCGTCACGGCATCCCACTGACTGTGATGTCGGACAATGGCCCCTGCTTCGCAGGCCAGGAATGGTCCAACTTTGCCAGCAGGTACAACTTTGTGCATGTGACATCCAGTCCTCTGCACCCCCAATCCAATGGCAAAGCGGAAAAGGGCGTCCACATCGTCAAACAGCTCCTCTGCAAGGCTGCCGATGCAGGATCCGACTTCTACCTCACCTTGCTGGCCTATCGTTCGGCCCCAATCTCCACAGGCCTGTCGCCAGCCCAGCTGCTCATGGGTCGCACCCTCAGGACCACGGTGCCGTCCATTCACGTCCCAGACCTCGACCACGTTCCGGTCCTTCAGCGGATGCAACAGTCTCGTGCACAACACAAGGCGGTGCATGACGCTCGAGCAACTGATCTCTCTGCTCTGGCGCCGGATGACAACGTCCGCATCCATCTTCCAGAGGGTGGCTGGTCTGCAACTGCTGTGGTTCTTCGGCAAGTGTCTCCCAGCTCGTTCCTGGTTCGTCTGGCAGATGGTTCCATTCGCCGCCGCAGTCTGCGTGCCCTTCGTCTCGTTCCACGCTCGCTACGAGATCCTCCACCGGTGCCACGCCCTCCTGTTGTCCCCAACCTGGACAATGTGGAGATTCCGAATACTCTGCATCCTCCTCACTCTGCCGTGGCCCAGCCTGTTCCTCAGCCGGTGGCTCCTGACCAACCCTTGAGGCGGCCAACCAGAATTCGACGCCCACCTCAGAGACTTGACTTATGAGTTTTACAATATTGGACTCTTTGATCTGTTCTGTTATCCTGTTTCATCGTTCCAGTAGTTTGTATATAATGTTCATTTCGTTGTTGGTGTGACACCCTATTTCTCTGCACCAGGCACCTTCCCGTGTAAATAGATTAGCCTCATGTACATAGTCATGTAAATAACGCGCACAGGTACATTCACTGCACAATATTTATTGTCACGCAGGCACATGTTCTTTATATAAAAGGGGGGATGTCATAATATACACCAGTATATTATGGTGTAGACACACACACACTGATGGACATGCAGTGGGACCAATCAGCATACACAACATCGCAGCCAATCACCAGTGAGAGCAAACGCACTATAAAGACAGGGGACAGGAGAGTTCCCGCTCATTCTAGTAGCAGCCAGCTCAGAGCACAGAGCTCACAGCCTGCAACACAGACATTCACCATGTGCTGAGTGCATCACCTGGTTAGGACTAGGCAAGGGTCAACAGTTAAAGCTGGTATTGCATTTACCCACAGTTCAAGTATGTTAATATAGTTAAAATAGAGTTGCACCACTTCCAGTGTTGGTGACCTGTTTGTCATCCAGAACACCCAACACATCAATCCTCACCCTTGTAAGGTGCACTGTATACACCACCTCTATACACCAAAAGGACAGTAATGTTGTGCGACATTGGTGCTTTCTAGGCCGTACAGTACTTTTTTCAGGTATTCAGCCATGACCAGTCTTTGAGATTTGCAAATGTTTTCACAGCCCCGCCCCCTTTTACTTTGACATTTTCTCTCCTATTCTTTACATCTCTTGCCTGCCAATGCACCGCAAAAGTAGACCGATAACCAACTCGCCCATTTTTTGCAAAAACGGTTCTCGGAGTGATTCATTAGGTCACCAGAGTGAATTGCTTGATGATTCGCTTCCCTCCCTCCCTTTGGCTCCACCTCTTGATGCCAGAGTTGAGACCAGGAATTGATTAATAGAAGTAAGTGCAGGGACAAGCCTGCCATTTCCCTCTCCATTGCGAGATCTATTAGAAACGTGGTGCTCTAGGGTGGAACCCTGTCTGCCTCATCATCGAACAAAAGGAAAGCAAAAATGAGATATGGTCAGTCAACCTTCATGTTATTATTTGGACTTCTGCACTGCACAAATAGTGGTTATTTTCACCTCTCTTAATATTAAATCAATCCCTCTTGAATCAGGACTGCCAGTTTTGCCATCTAATCTGACGGGCAACACATTGTGTTCCTACTATTGCAGAGTCAGTGACTAAATTTTCCCTTCTTTCTAGTTAATAGCACATCATCGTTGGTGAATAACAGTGCACTGGCTCAATTTAAAAGGGGTAAAAAAGAAAGTTACAAAATTCTATATATCTATGCAACACGTTTTAATATTCTGGGGAACAAATTAGATGGAAAACTGTTTTGGCTTGTTGGGGAATCTGGGACAAAAGGAAATTATGGAGCCAGACTTTTCAGGAGAGAAGTTATGAAACCTTTTTATAAACTAATGGAGGTGGAATTTGGAATTCCTACAAGCAGCAGCAGATGTTGTGTCAATTGTTAATTTTAGACCCGAGATTGATCAATTTTTGTTAACCAAAGTTTTATTAAGCAATTCGTGGCAACAGCGGATGTAGGAAATTAGGTCACAGATCAGCCGTGACCTCTATGAATGGCAGTACAAGCTCAACATTAATGTCTTACTCCTATTCCAATATTTCTCATCTGGATAAGCAGGTGAGCAAAGCTTCACATCACAGTTTTTGGCTGCAGCAACACAAGACTAAAACTAAATTGAAATGGGTATAGTGACCTATTGCACCATGTCAGCCTCTTAGAAGGGAAGCTCTGCTCATGTTTGGGCCTGTTAAAGCCTGCCAAGCTATTCTCCCTAAAGTTTACACCAAGCATGTGCTTCAATGCATGAACATTTTGCACTTCAGCGGGAAATTTTCCTCTGGTCGCATTGTATTTGGTCCAGGCAAGTGTAAAGGATATAATTGGCCTTTAAATCCGTGTAGTGCTGATTAACCAGGAGGTTACAGGGCTCCAAGGATGAGATTCCAAGAAGAGATTGCATAATTGAGGGTTGTATTCCGTGGAATGTAGAAGAATTTGATTGAGGTACTTCGAATTTTGAGGGGAATTGTTAGGGTAAGTAGAGAGAAAACCTCTTCCTCTGGTGGAGGGTTCTAGGCCGGGGGACGTAACCTTAAAATTAAACCAAAAGCTTTCAGGAAAGCAGTTAGGAGCCACTTCACTTAACGAGTAGATACGTTTGCTAGACAAGGGATAGAGGGATATGGAACCCAGTTGGTTAGATGATGTGAGGATACCAATCTTCCTTGATCTCATTGAAAAGTAGTACAGGTTTGAGGAACTGAATGGGCCAACTTCTGTTCCTATGTTCCAGCCAATTATTCTTGTTATATAAATTTTAACAGCATTTTCAACTAGTTTGAAACCGTGTGTGTGTGTGTGTGTGTGTGTGTGTGTGTGTGTGTGTGTGTGTGTGTGTGTGTGATTTTGTTTTAATTCTTAAACATGTGTGCCTATTTATTTTGTTAGGAGATGCAATGCAGGCAAAAGGAAAAGCAGCTCCAAAGGTTATAAGGGTCCCATTGAATGTCTTCCTGAGTTGATAGCTGCCTGTGAATGGAGGGAGGACATATTTCATTCCATCGTCGCTGACGAACTGCAGCCTACACAGATTTCCCAGGTAATTTGCCATTTCAATCACCTCTGTTTTTCTCTTTTGGTGGTTTATGCATTTCTCTTTTTATTCAAACTCCTCGCAAACATTTTCACTAGTTTTTAAGGGAGATTGACAAATGTGCCCATCTCTTACAGCTGTCTGTAAAATGCGTTAGTATTGGCTAAGTCTTAACAACTGTGTGAATCATCCTTACTGGAACAGTCTTGTAGCTATTTTTAGCAAAACAAAATCTATTCTTTGAAAGTTGTTCCCAACTCTCAGAATAACACTGGATGCAAAAAGGTGGGGGTTTAAGGTGGTTTCTTCTTCCATCAAATAGGATATAAAAGTAGTCGGGTTTCCCTGATCTGTCCCAGCAATACACTCAAACATCAATTTAAGAAATAAATCCCATTTCAGTTCCCACACCACCCATCCTTGGTCAACTCTGAAGGAGATTATTCAGTATGGGTAGTTGTGTACCATAAGAAGCAGACTTAAAATCGCTCAGATTTTCTGCACTTCAGTCAAAGTGAAGGTATAGTCCAGGTCATCTGTCTGGACATGGATTCGAACATAGGAGCCAGCGATAAAAGGACAGCGATTACGGCGCTGAGGTCTCGGGTTCGAATCCCGGCCCTGGGTCACTGTCCGTGTGGAGTTTTCACATTCTCCCCGTGTCTGCATGGGTTTCACCCCCACAACCCAAAGATGTGTTGGTTCGGTGGATTGGCCATGCTAAATTGCGCCTTAATTGGAAAAAAAAATAATTGGGTACTCTAAATTTATTTTTAAAAAGGACAGTGGCACCTATTGCATCACCCAGTCCCCCAAGCACAACATCACTGCCTGATGGAAAGACCCGGCATTGGGAAGGGTGGGAGGTCACTGAGAGCCACTATCCAGCCCTTTCTGCCATTTCCCCACTCCCCTGTGCCCCTCCTACTCCCACCCCATGACCACTCCTCCCCTTATCACTCTCCTGTAGCCTGGGATCCAGCAACAATAATAGCTCTCTCGGATTGGCCAGCATAAGTTCTCAGCAGGCAGGACTTCCACCCTTGTGGTCTTTGATGTCGGAAAGGGCCTGCCACGGCTGCACTGACACGTAATTCAGTAGGACTTCCCTAAAAGTGACAATGTGGGGCTTTCGCTGGCTCTCCAGCTAGCAGGTGAAATTCCTGTCTCATCCATTAAATAGCACCTGTGGTTTTGCTAAAATAAACACTACGATGAGGACAAACACTCCAAGCATCCAAGTATTAGATATTTCATTGAAGTTTATAAGTGCAGAGTTCATGAGAATAAGCATACGACATGTGACATTCCTGCTTGTGTGACAAGGTAGTGAGCAGCTGCACGTGGAGCTTTGGGGTTCTCCGGCAGTGTGAGGAGTCAGTACAAGTAATATGAGGTTTAAAACTCAGTCTGTGCAGAATTGTCACCCATATTAATCCTTTACCATAAGGGAAATATATGACTTTGGGTGGAAGGAAAACGTAGCTGGGGAAAAAAACATATTATCAATTGTACTAGTGGCCGGCACGGTGGCACAGTGGTTAGCATTGCTGCTTCATGGTGCCAAGGACCCAGGTTCAATCCTGGACCCGGGTCACTGTCCGTGTGGAGTTTGCACATTCTCTCCATGTCTGCGTGGGTCTCAGCCCCACAACCCAAAGATGTGCAAGGTAGGTGGATTGGCCACGCTCAATTGCCCCGATTTGGAAAAAGAATAATTGGGTTCTCAGTTGGACTAGCCGAACGCAAGATTTGTGCTATTACCAATGATCAAGCATCTTAAAAATAAAGTTCTGCTGCATTGAATTTCTGTTTTAGAGAAAGCATTCAATTTTTTAAAATATTTAACTATTAGGATCTTTGAAATTTTAATGCACTCAAGAGTGCTGATCACATTTCAGACATATCATCGCAATGAAATATCTGAGACTTGGTTGCTCGGAATGTCCTCATAACAATTGAACATAACAATTACAGGAGTCATAAAAATGTTGAAAAGTAAGCATTTAAGATAATACTAATTTACTGGCAGTTAAAATGTTTTGTAATATTCAAAAAACAAAGTAACAACTTATTACCCAGGCAGGCAACACACAAGAGCATCAAGTCTCTACGGTTAACCCATCGCCACATGGCAGACAAGGCATGTGTAATTCTGTTGCAGAAAAATATGTGCCAGCAATAAATATCCAATAATATGCATTGCACAGATAAAGTCCCCGAACACAATGAAAATTTGCGCTGTAAGGAGAACCAGAAAAAATAACTTTTGTTTGATAATAAGATTGTACTCATTTCAAAAAATGAATTTTTTTTTTTTAAGTTGTTATTGTAGCATGTTCATTGTGAAAGTTATTTGGATCTGAAATTTATTCTACAACCTGCCTCTGCCAGTTTGGCATGGCGATCACAAGTAAAATATATTTTTTAAATTATTCTGGAAATTAGTGGGTTTAAAGCATCAATTTAAGTGCTAATTGCAGTCGTAATGAGAAAAGGCAGTCATCACTGTGAGATTTGCATCTGTTCTGCCATCAGTATGCTCTGAACGGCTGGCGACCGGCAGAAGATTTGGCAGCTAATTAAATAATTGCATGCAGGGAGGTGTTCTCATCTGATTCAAATGATGAAGATTAATCCTCAGATAAATATGTTTTGCCCGTATTGAAATGTTTTAGCAGCCTCGGCTGCAATAGCCTAGATTTTATTTTTAATCAAAAGGCAGCTACTATCTAAGAGCTTTATGGCATATTTAAGCAATAAATTATCTTCTGTAGCTGCGTTAGGACAATAACGCTTGCGCACACGGGTAAACAATGAGTGTTATCTTGACTGTCCTCCACACAAATAGCACCAGTTGTGCCTCAATATTGCAGGCAGCTAAGAGTCTTCCAGAAAGGCAAATGTTTTGGCAGTGGATTCCAAATGTTTTTTTTTCTATCTCTGTACTTATAACCTGATCTCTCCAGTTGCTTTTGACAGTTATGGTTTTTTCTCACTAATTTTTTTTCAGAAAATTAAATATTGGGTGATATTTTCCGTCTGGGATACTATGGGCGTGAACCACCGGCCACGTTGAATGGTGCGGCCGATGAATGCCGGGCGAGCTCACTCGCGGGTTTACTGACAGTCTTCGCACCTCGCGCGTGGCGGTCAAATCTAAAACACGCCCACAAGGGACGTGACCAATCACACATGCCAAAGCCGATTTTAAACCGGCTTCAGCAAACTTACTCACTATCCACTGGCAACGCAGGATCCACCGGTCTTCCCAGCGAGGCCGCAGCCGGACACCATTCGGCACTGATCCATCCAAACATGGACCAGGCGGAGCAGCACCCAGGGGATCTCCTGGGTCATCGGTGGTCAGGATAAGTGCAGGGTGGCTCCCTGACCCTACCCTTTAAACGCAAACACCTTGGCACTGCCAAGGTGCTTTTATGGCACTGACCAGCTGGCAGGAGCACTGCCTGGGTGCCACGGTGGCAGTGCAAAGGTGCTCAAGTGCCAATGGACAAGATGGGCCATGCCCATGAAAGGAAGGTGGAGGGGGGGGTTTGAAGGATGGGACGTGTGCAAGGCAGGTAAAGAAGGGCCACTGGGAGGCTGGAGTGGTGATGGGTGGAGGTCCTGGAAGGGAAGGAGGTCAGGGGGCCTGAAGAGGGGACCGCCATAGCGGGGTGTCCTCACTTGGGAGTGTGGGGTAGTGCCCATATGTGTGGGGGGTGATATTGCTTATGTGTGAGGGGAACCCACAAGCTCACTTAGAGATCGGGGCACCCTTTCAAGATGGCGGCCCGATCTCTGAATTCAGTGTGGCCTAAACCGGTGAGAAGCTCCCCAGACCCAAAAAAGTGACTAAGTGTCATTGAATAGCGGTGGGGAACTCGGTGGAGAGCCGGCTGAAAACTCCCTGAAAAACCCGCCACAAATTAACTTTGAAATTTTGGGGAGAATAGTGCCCTAAATGTTAATGCCGGGACTGTATTGTGCATAGTTCGCGTTTCCGTTGGAGGCGCTATTTCTGGAGCAATTCAGGACATAGTAATGGGCCAGCACTCTGCTGGTGCAAATTCTGAGAAATTCCTTGCCCAGCGAGCGTTCTAACTGCTGGCCAGAGTTATCGCAAAAGAGCCTGGCAGCTGGAGGTGTTTTTAAACGCTCCACTTAGCACACACTCACTGCAGTCAATAAGATGGCTCAGAGAAGACCTGCCCCCCCCTCCCCGCCAAATTCAGGAGTCTAAGGTGGTCCCACAGCTCCATGCCAATGAGGATCGGAGGGACACCCTCTTTCCCCAGCATGGACCGCAGAATCATGTCTGACCTCCTGAACACTGCCTGTGAGGTGGTGGCAAAGGCAGTCAGCACTGCCAGTCTCACCAGGAGGAGACAGCCTGCAACATCAGACGGGTGGGGGTCACTGGTGAGTTGTCTGTCCTGAGAAGGGCAGAGATCCAGGGAGGGTTCCAAATGATCCCCTGCAATGGAGCAGAGTTTCTGAGGAGTGCCGACACCTGGTGGGCTTCTAATTGAGCTTGGCCCTTAATACAGCTGAGGCATGAGGATGTCCAGTGGTGCAGTCTGGGTCGGCTCCCAGATAACCAGAGGCCTTCTGAGCATTAAAAGCTCTCAGGAATGTGAGCAGCCAGGAGCCTGTCAGTAGCACCAAAGGTGTGCATTTAAAAGACAGATTGCAGCAATGGCAGTCTGAGCCAGGCCACCCCAATCCCGAGGGGCACACTCCAAATCCACGGACTTGGCACCAAGTCACCACCTGCTACGATGCCCGGCCAGGGCAGCCATCCCCCAGCCAGCCCAAGAGTTTTCCAAGGTTTATCAGTGTTTTTGTTAGCCTCTCGCTCCCCCTTCGCAGCTGTAGCGCCCAGTCCAGCTTTGTAAATACTTGTAGTAATTCATGCCTGCGAGATATCCACCTGAGAAGAGAGGAGCATCGCGTAAAGGTGGAGCATTCAGTGTCCAACCTGTTAATCACATCTAAATGCATGCAAATGCTGGTTTTGCATGCCAGAGCAGAACGTAAAGCCTCCTCTAACAGGCGCCGGAATGTGGTGACTAGGGGCTTTTCACAGTAACTTCATTTGAAGCCTACTTGTGACAATAAGCGATTTTCATTTTCATTTCATTAATGCCACCAGCAATTGACCGGAGCATAACACCCAAATCGGCGCTGGGCGTGGACCTCGATTTTGGCTGGAGGCCCGATTCTTCACCCAATCGCAGTTCACATTTGTGACGTCACAAAGCGAAGATTTCCACCCATTGTCTGGACGATATCTGTAATTATGGGTGATTTTAATCTGCATATAGAGTGGGCAGATCAAATTAGCTACAATATCGTAGAGGAGGAATTCCTAGAACGTATACAGGATGGTTTTCTGGACCAATTAGTTGAGGAACCAACTACAGAACAGGCCATCGTAGACTGGGTAATGTGTAATGAGAACAGAATCATTGACAATCTAGTTGTGCGACACCCCTTGGGGATGAGTGACCATAATATGATCGACTTGTTCATCAAGATGGAGAGTTAAGTAGTTGATTCTGAGACTAGGGTCCTGAATTTTAACAAAGAAAACTATGATAGTATGAGATGTGAGTTGGCTTTGATCGATTGGAGAATGTTACTTAAAGGGATGACAGTGGATAGGCAATGGAAAACATTCAAGGAACACTTGGGGGAACAACAACAATTGTTTGTTCCTATGTGGCACAAAGTAAAACGTGAAAGATGGCCAATCCATGGTTTACAAGGAAATTAAATCCAAGGAAGAAGCATATAAATTGGCCAAGACAAACTATAGGTCTGAGGATTGGGAGCAGTTTAGAATTCAGCAAAGAAGGACCAAGGGATTGATTAAGAAGGTGGAAACTAGAGTACGAGAGTAAGTTTGCAGGGAACATAAAAACTGACTGTAAAGGTTTCCATAGGTACGTGAAGAGAAAAAGATTGGTGAAGACAAATGTAGGTTCCTTACAGTCAGAAACAGGGGAATGTATAATAGGCAATAAAGAAATGGCTGAGCAACTAAACACATACTTTGGTTCTGTCTTCACAAATTCAGATATCAGAAATGTTGGGGAATGCTGAGTTTAGTGAGCGGGAGGATCTGAAGGAGATCAATATCAGTAGAGAAATGGTGTTGGGGAAATTAATGGAATTGAAGACTAATAAATCCCCAGGACCTGATAATCTACACCCCAGAGTACTTAAGTAAGTGGCTCTAAAAATAGTAGATGCATTGGTGGTTATCTTCCAGGATTTAATAGACTCTGGAATAGTTCCTGCAGATTGGAGGGTAGCTAATAAAAGGGAGGTAGAGAGAAAACGGAATTATAGACCAATAAGCCTGACGTCGGTTCTGGGGAAAATTCTAGAATTCATTATTAAAGATTTTATAGCTGAGCACTTAGAAAACAGTGACCGGATCGGACAAAGTCAGCTTGGATTTATGATGGGGAAATTATGCTTGACAAATTTATTGGCATTTTTCGAGGATGTAACCAGTAGAGTTGATGAGGGGGAGCCAGTGGTTGTGGAATATCTGGACTTTCAGAAGACTTTTGACAAAGTCCCGCATGAAAATTAAAGCGCATGGGATCAAGGGTAGTGAATTGAGCTGGATAGAAAACTGGTCAGCAGACAAGAAAGAAAGAGTAGGAATTAAAGGGTATTTTTCAAATTGGCAGGCAGTGACTAATGGGGTACCGCAGGGATTCGTGCTGGGACCCTAGCTCTTAATATATTTTAGATGAGGGAATAAAATGTAATATCTCCAAATTTACAGATGACACCAAGTTGGGTGGGAGGGTGAGATGTGGGAAGAATGCAGAGATTCTTCAGTTTAATTTGGACAAGTTGAGTGAATGGGCAAATGACTGGCAGATGCAATATAATTTGGATAAATGTGAGGTTATCCACTTTTGTAGCAAAAACGAGACGGCGGACTAATATCTGAAAGGCCATAAATTAGGAATGGAGAATGTGCAACTAGACCTGCTTGTCCTCGTACCCAGTCACTGAAAGTAAGCATGCAGGTACGGCGGTAAAGCAGGCAAATGGTATGCTGGCCTTCATTGCAAGAGGATCCGAGTACAGGAACAGGGATGTCTTGCCACAATTATACAGGGCCTTGGTGAGGCCACACCTGGAACATTGTTTGCAGTTTTGGCCTCCTTATTTGAGGAAAGATGAGAGAGTGCAGCGAAGGTTTACAAGGCTGATTCCTGGGGCAGCGGGACTGATATATGAGGAGAGATTGAGGTTAGGATTATATTCGCTGGAGTTCAGAAGAATAAGGGAGAATCTCATGAAAACCTATTGGCAACAAATATCACCATCTTCTGTGCTGAAAGAATGAGGAGGGGGCATAAACAGTAATCGTCTTCCTCTCTAAGAGGTCGGACAGGTGTAAGCTGCTTCTGCTACACTTGGGAGAGGGTACTGGCAGCTGCCTATTCTATCTTGAGGAGGCATGGGAAGCTTCTACTTTCGGGGGAGGTGGGGGAAAGAGGCCTTTAAGGAATGAATGTTCAAATTAATGTGACATGTTTCACATCACAAATTACTCCTGGCAGCAGCCTGTTCACGCGTCGTAAAACGCGACGACGTTTACGACAGCGTGGACCCTCTGCGGCGGGATGGGAGAATCCCGCCCATCATAATTAGAATAAGGGGCTGGATTCTCAAAAAATGGTGCTATGTCCCCATGCCAACGTAAAAACGCGGGGGTTTACTCTGGAGATTCCTTCAAAATATTAGCAGCTATTGACCTACATGCAGGGGGCTGGCAGGGCGCCGGAGTGCTTCTCGCAGCCTCAGCTCCGGATACGGGCATGGTTTCGAGTACGCGCATGCGCACGGCGGCAGCCTCAAGTGGCCGCGCCGAACGCGATGGCGGACTCAGCCAGCGAACCCTGGACGAGGAAAGAAGGTCCCAACAATCGGCCCCGCGCCGCTACATATAACACGCCCAATCCCCGCCCCGGCCACCCATAAGGCTTTGGACTGTGGGAGGAAACAAACCTACGCAGGCACTGGGAGAACGTGCAGACTCTGCACAGACAGTGACCCAGCGGAGAATTGAACCTGAGACCCTGGCACTGTGAAGCCACAGTGTTATCCACTTGTGCTGCCATTGCTGAAGCAATGGAGAATTGCTGGTCTCAGATTGAAAATGAGGAGGAGGCATAAAGAGTAATTATCTTCCTCACTAAGAGGTCAGACAGGTCAAAGCTGCTTTTGTTGCCCTTGGGAGAGGGTACAGGCAGCTTCCCTGTTCTATCTTGAGGAGGCAAGGGGAGCTTCTACTTTCGGGGGAGGTGGGGGAAATCCCGGGGAAGGCCCAAGGCTGGCCATGTAAGTGCCTTACAGGCACTTCATCAGTGGAGATGATGTGAAACTCTTGCCGGTGGGCAACATTAAATTCCAGCCATAAACTCAACATGGGGCCAAAGAGAATTCTGAAGTTTCAAACAGACCAGTTCAGCCTGAGGCCGTGGTTGTCGGTGGTGAGAGGTACAACCAGTGGAAAGGGACAGAAATTCCCGGGAGCAAAAGCAGTGGCTTTGGTCTTTCCAATATTTCAGTGGAGGTAACTGTGGCTCAGAGAATGTACAGAGGTATTTGAGATAGAGAGAGAAGTAAAGCTGTAAATGTGCCCTACGCAGACAATCCACCAAAGAGCGGCATGTGGTTGAGTGAGAGAGGACCAAGCATGGATCCTTGTGGGACTCACCTTTCATGAGCTTCTCCATCTCAGCACAGGCCCCCTCATCCACATCTCCCATGAAGGGCACCGCTCAGCACCCTGGAGGCAATTATAGGAAGGGTACTCACCCCCTTGACACCCCTCAGGCTGCAGGTTGGCACTGCCAAGGGGTGGAGCCTCAAGGTGAGTAATTAGGGGAAGGTGGCTGAAGGGTGGGATTGAGTGCGGGAGACCCTTGCCAGAAATCCAGGTGGAGGGGCTGTAGCAGCATTCTGAGTTCGCCATTGAATGGCACATCGGGGTCGCTCCTCGCGACAGTGGGAATCACTCCGGTTTTCCCGCTGACGGGAGCACTTAGTCTCTGATCATATGCGTTTCAATTCTAAACGTGGAGATACTTCATGCAGCTGAAATTAAGTTGCTTTGTTCACTGAAATTACTGTTGTTGCCAAAGTTTGGGTAATTATTCCAACTTCTGTCATCTTCTTAGACTTGGAAATTCTTGTCCCATCTGCCAATCATCGAGGTTAATCTGAATATCAAGGGCTGGTGGGAAAAAGCTCCAAAAGGAAAAAGTGAAAAACCGCTGCCTAATGTGGGCACTGGCTTCCGAGATGAGAAGAACTGGACTCAGCTCCATGCGGATCAAGAATACGTTCTCCAGATCAATCTGTGCAGAATCGGCCTGGTTCGCAACAAGGTATTTGTCTTTACTTCAATAGAAACAAAGTCAAGGGAAGCAAAAAACTCGCAACCATTAGTTAAGTCGGTTCCAAGATTCAATGAGATCATGGCTAATCTGTACCCAAACTCCATTTACTTTCCTTAGCTCCATACCCCTTTAAAACTTTGGCTAGTATTTATACAAATTTCCTGTTTGACTTATAATAGGTGTAAATCTGTCTACCAGGGGCAGGGACTTCCTACAACAGACAGTCACGCTTCTCGGGCTCAATTCTAATCTATCACTAAGCTCCTGGCCTCATCATGAGGAGGTTCCCAGAAAATAATAGCTCATTGCAGGGGAGGAGAATCAGGACAAGCCTTAATCCTGATGTCAGGCAGCTGACTAACATTGGCACCCTTCAGGGAGCGAATGTCATTCTGGTGAGCACGCTTCAAACAGCACCATAAAGCAATGATTGCTTCTCACTCAGAGGTTGAGGAATAGGGGGCAAATAAAGTGTCTATTCCAAATAAGTTACAGCCGATATGGCTAGGACCAGTGTGTCTGGATCACAACTAATTTCTGACCTTCCATTGCGCTTCCATTAGATTGTAACTGAATGAGGTCCGGAATGTTTAGAATTAGTACAATGTATGTTTCTGTGCTCTCTGTATATGTGAACAGTGCTGTCTGTGTGACCAGAGCTTTACCTGGTCATTTACAGCCAGGCTGGAGGCAGAGATAGGCTGTAAAATGATGAGGGAGTGAAAAGGGTGGCTTGCTGGTTGGTTATCTCTCAGCCACCACCCAATCCTGGTAGAGGCTGCAAAAGTGGCAGATGACCTTTCTGCCCAGAGCCCAATTAAGTGGCCAATTTAGGACCTCTTAACCTCAATGGCATTTCACCACCAGCAAGGGATCCGGCTGCCATTTTGGGAGACCGCCAGGTAAACCCTGGTGGCCTCCCAGCGGGCTTCAGGGATTGTAGGACAGGTGGCCCTTCCTCTCAAGCACTCTTTGGCTCACGGATATGAACCCGTGGCAGCAATGGCCAACAGTGTTCCCAACTACTTTCACCAAACCCCCACCCTCCCTGTCCAAGACCTACTTGACTGGCCCCAGACCCCACTAAGCATGTTGGGAGGGTGCATGTTGACCAATGTGTGCTCTTCCTCCAGAGGCAGTCCTAGTGGTGGCCACAACTCCTAGTGGTGCTGCTGCTAAGCTGTCGACTCTCTGACTGGTCAGCTTCTCCTTTTGGCAAACAACCAGCCTTAATACTGACGACAACACCAACAGCAGCTGCTGCTCCCCAGATACAGCCTGAGGTCCTAATGATCTCAAAATTACCTCCAGCACCTTGGAGACTTAAGGCTTAGTTTGTGGGCTCTGCTAGATCATGCGCTAGTAATAGCGGAACTGGATTGAGTGCAGGTTCCCTGACTCCATTCTGTCCCCTGGACCGTTTCCGCAGAGGGTGGAAGATGGCGTAGCATGGCTCTCCTTTGTACACAGTTGGTAGCCAACAAGGCTTGTTAAGGGTCCATTAAGGGCAATTGGAAAAGACTGATTATGATTTTCCAGGCTACCCCATGGCGGCGGGGGGGGGCAACACTCCAGGTAGGCAAACAGGCAGCAGCCACAAGCCTCCCTATAGAGGGCCATATCCCCACCCTCAGGGGTGGTCTGGCTGCTAAGTTTTCAAACGTTGGAGAGAGGCAACCTCCATTTTGAACCCCTCACTCCCTTACTAGCCTTCTATCACAGCCTGCTGTTCCTTTCAGGCTAGAAAGCATCTGATTGGCCCTCTAGCTTCAAGAGCACACCTAATATCCTTAATTGGGCAGCTCATGAATTGGCGACATAGGGAAAATTCAGAAAAAGTGACTTTCCCAAATGTGCAGATTCTGACCCACATTAAAGCCTTCATGTGGGTTGCAGAAGCCCACAGTAAAAAAGCCTTCCCCTGACCAATTCTGGGTGGAAAGAACTGTAGGCTGGCAAAATCTTGGAAGGAAAATTAAGATCTAGCTGCATAGGCTGGCGAGAGTAGAAATATCAAAAGAGTTTAAACAAGACAAACGTGTAGAATAAATGTGGAAAATAAAATAAAACTAAAATCTCAAATGTACATCTAAATAATAATATAATCTTTATTAGTGTCACAAGTAGGCTTACATTAACGCTGCAATGAAGTTACTGTGAAATTCCCCTAGTCAACACACCAAGGCGGTAAGGTACACTGAGGGAGAATTCAGAATGCCCAATTCCTCTAACTAGCACATCTTTCGGGACTTTTGGGAGGAAACTGGAGAATCTGGAGGAAACCCACACAGAAACGGGGAGAATGTGCAGACTCCGACACAGACAGTGACCCAAGCCGGGAATCGAACACGGGTCCTTGGCACTGTGAAGTGACCGTGCTAACCACTGTGCTAAACACATAGCGTATAAGTGATTATATTGGGAACCTAATCATTGATTTAAAATAGAAAATCATGACTTAATGTCAATAACTGAAATTTGGTGCCGGCTGGATCAGATCAACAATTTATTATTCCAGATTGTGGAACTTTCACTGTATTTCCCTTATCCGGCCCTTCCTCAAAAAATTCTATGGGACAAAAACGCAAGCTGCATTTCAAAACTCAGTGCTGACTGAATAAAAATTAAACTAACGATAATTATGAATTAAAGGTGGGGAGCAACACATCATTTGGTTTGCAAATTGTAGCATCAGTGTAGAGTTCACCTGGGCAGATTGTTGTGGAATCTTTCTGTTACATACTTGCAAGCGCATCAAACAGATATTCGCCCTTTGTAAACAGTTTGCGAGTTGATTTATGATGACAGTGCTGCTTTTTTTATTAAACAGAAGTACAAAAACTGGTTTTACAGTTATCGGATTTACATATAAATGGTCTTCACTGTTAACGACCTAAGGATCGTCATGGAACTTTATTTTGCTGGAGGCCAACATGTTCCAAAGGCATCGCATTGCTTTCTAAAGCAATTTCCTTGCACTGTATTTAATTGTAACTGGTAGACTGGCAAAGAACCAATGCTCTGTCATGCATTTGAAAAATATTACATTGTTGTTCATTTAAAAAGAACAATGACAGTTATTAGTTATCGACGTAATTATGTACTTAACAAGGATGCCTTCATTCGATTAGGCTGTGTTCAAATTTGACTTCCCAGTTTTCTAAGGTTCATTTCACTTATTACCCTCTGAGATGAACAGACAGTTTCATCCAGTTCTACTGCATCCAAACCAGCTGCCTGAAGTGCAGATCCGTTCTGTACTGCTGCTGCATTACATTAAATCATTAGAAACTTGTTGAAGCAAAAAGTCAGCACTGCAGCAGTTTGTGGCTTTTTTTTGACAACATGTTAACTTTTGCTTCCTTTCCCACTAATAGCTAACAGACCTTTTAACCAGAAAGGTCAGCTTGTGGTAGCTTGGTAGAACTTTTGCCTCAGGGTCAGAAGGCTGTGGGTTCACGCTAATAATCTAGACACTGCATTACTGAAGGAGTGCTGTGTTATTGAAGGAGATCATCAACCTTGCTCTGCTAACACCGCAAAAAACAGATTAATTGGCGACTTAAGTTATTGATGTGTACAAAATGGCTGCCAGGTTTCTTAATGGTATGAGTGAATCTTAAAGATTCAGTGGCGCTGTTCAGAGAAGGTGAAGGAGTTTTCCTGACGTCTTAAGCAACATCCTTCCCACACCCAAAGGCACTAAAAATGTGATTAATCAGTCACTCAGCTCTTCACTGCTTGTGGAACATTACTGGTGCAGAATGGCTACCATGTTTTTCCAAATAAATATGATTACCACACTTAAAAGTAAATGATTCAAGATCTTTCAATGTGATTTTTCTTTTAAACTGTACTCAATAAATGCAAACAATATTTTATATATATATATATATATATATATATATTCATCTTAATAAACAGCAAACTTGTTCTGATTGTTTTCTTGTATTAATCGTCAGGGAAAGTATGACAGCAAAGCCAGCACACCACGCTTCCCGAAGGCCAAGGACGAGGGCTGGTTTATCATCCTAGGGGAAGTGGACAAGAAGGAATTAGTGGCTTTGAAACGAGTGGGATACATTCGAAATCGAAGCACTGTCTGTCTAGCTTTCTACACCCCTGAGGCCACTGGAAGGTAAATACTAATACAGTGACTTGCATTTATACGGCAGCTTTAACAAAATAAAATGCCCCAAGATGTTTCATAAGGAGATAATGAGACCTGAATCAAAGGAAAAAGAAATGCTAGGAAGGGTGATCGAAAGCTAGGTAAATAAGGTGGGTTTAGGAGGAACCTAAAAGAGGCAACACAAGCGGAAAGCTGGAGAGTTTAAGGGGCAACTGCTAGATCATGGAGCCTAGACGGCTTTAGGTATAACCACCAATGGTGGCAAAAGATATGAGATATGGAGGGAGTTGGGGCAGCATAAGAGGCCAAAGTCACAGAAACAGAGAGTTTGGAGAGTATCTGTAGAGCTGCAAGAGATTGCAGAGATAGGACCAAAGTGATGAAAGAACTTAAATACAAGGAGGAAATTTTTAATTGTGGGCAACTGGGAGTCAATGTAGCTCAATAAGGTGAGGAATGCCGAGTGAACAGGAGGTGGTATGGGAAAGGATACTGAATTTTGGATGATCTTACCTTAAGAACACAGGAGCAGGAGTAGGCCATTCACCCGCCGAACCTGCTCTGCTTTTCATTTAGATCATGACTGATCAGTTACCACAACGTACTTTTCCTGTGTGACCCCCATATCTGTCGCTGTCACTAAAATCCAGAAAGAACATGCTCAGTGATTGAGCCCCACAGCCCTCTGGAGTAGATAATTCTAAAGATTCACCACCCTCTGAGTGAATAAATTTCTCCTCATCTCAGTCTTAAATGGCCTGCCCCTTATTCGGAAACTATGTTCTCTGAGACTAGACTCAGCAGCCAAGGAGAAAATCCTATCTAGGTCTACCTTGTTCGGTCATTATGATATTTGCCGTTAATTATGGCGTCCTCAGCAATCTACCATGGTGTGTTTTATGCAAATCGTAGAAGAAATAATGATCCAACAGAGTCAATCACCGTAACATTGACTGCTGCAAGGACTATGAATAGGAATTAATTCAAGCTTGACCATCCTCGAGCATAAATAGTGCTACAATGCTCAATGGTTCATACCCATTTCAAGGTCGGTGTAGCTATTATTCTGAGCAAATAGGCATACCTGTATGATGCCAGAGAGCAATGTTTAAATAAAGTAAACTAACTTGTAAAAATTCATGAGTTTTGCCAATAGCAGAAAAGCTGCATGTTCTGTCCCAGAGTGATAGTCATTTTTTAAAAGTTTTGCTTAAGAAAATAACTCCAGGCTCTCTCCAAATTAGTTTTTTATTAAATTGGCTATGCCTCCCAAAGTTGCCTCGCAAGCATCCATTTGGAGATGTGAGTGCACCCTGCAGGAATTTTCTCTTCAATGTACCCTGAGATTGCTTGTGAAGAATTGAGGGAATGAATCTGCATCCACTTTGTAATGCCGTGTTTTAGAGGCTTTGTCACCATGCACTTTAATGTACACAATTATTCACGGCTTTCTATTCCAAGGTCCTAATACAAATAAATAGGTGAATCTTTGCAGATATTTGTCAAACAAATAGTAACATTGCAGTCAAAATAATTAAATAAAACGCTGAGGTTTCCCCAATATCATATCAACGTTTGCAGCACAGGAGGCCATTGAGCCTATCATTTCTGTATGAGACTTTGACTACAGCAATTCCAAAATTATGCCAGAGCCCCGCACCCTACCCCAAATTTCTGCATCTGCCTCTTCTTCAGTTAACCATCTAATATTTTTGGTCACAAGTAAGTAGTATAGTGATTTTTATTGGATAAGAAAACTGGAGACTTTTAAGTTCAAATCACACTGTGAAAATGTGACAATTTGACAGAATCACAGAATGATTACAGCACAGACCACCATTCTGCCGTTATTGTCTATGCTCACTTTCCTGTGCAGTTTACCTAGTAGCACTTCTGAATTAAGTTTAAGCAATCTTGAAATAAAGAGACTAGTATTAGTAAAGCTCACTAAAGAGCTGTCAGATTGTTGCGAAAACCAAACTGGGCGGAGAGTGTAACTGATGTTTTTGTTATAGAATCCCTACAGTAAAGAAAGAAGCCATTAGGCCCATCGCGTCTGCAGTAACCCTCCGAAAGAACACTCTACCTAGATCCACTCCCCTGCCCTATCCCCGTAACCCTGCGCATCGGTCTTGGCCAATTCACCTAACCTACACATCTTTGGAATGTGGGAGGAAACCGGAGGAAACCCACGAAGACGCAGGGAAAATGTGCAAACTCCACACAGATATTCACCCGAGGTCGGAATCGAACCTAGATCGCTGGCACTGTGAGGCAGCAGTGCCAACCACCGTGCCTCCCTTATGGAAAGAAACCTGTCATCCACGTACAACTCCAGTCTAAATACAACTCCCAATTCCACATCAATATGATTGACTGTTAAGTGCCTTATTGTGGCCTTTTAAACCACTCAGTTGCATCAAATTGCCTGCAGCTCACGAAGGACTACTCGGGGATTGACAACCAATCCAGCCTTTGCAGAAATGGACACATCCTGAGAATGAATTTAAAAATATACAATTTTCCCTTAACAAGTCCAATGCTCTCTCCCTCAACTAGCGCATGTGACAGCATTCCTTTATGTTCCAGAAACCCTTTGTACAGCAGCATTTCGCTTAATGTGTCCTCTCACTCTCTTCGCAACTATTTAAACTGATAACACAATAAACTCCCCAACCAGCGGAAATAATATTTTCCTCTTAAAACTCTCAAAAATTCTTCATAATTTTAAAACCATTTAAAACATTAAGAAAATCTCCTCCTAGCTTTCTCTAATCCAGTCGAAATAGTGTCATTATCTCAAAATGTCCTCTAACTAATAGTTCCTTACATGGTGATCTATCCCGTATAGTTTTAATACCCTATCTGTAAGATGGCATCAAAGGCTGAAGATCTCTAATGGCCTAATAAATACCTTGTATGAATTCATCATTATTTCTTTATTCTTGTACTCTGCAAGGTTCTCCATCATAAACATAAGTAAAGATTTGGTGCTAAGAGTGTGAAAGTAAATCAGTATCTTGGTAAAATTGAATTAGGATAAACTATATTTTTAGATTTGGAATGTGAAGCGATTTTTAATCAAACAGAATCTTAATTTTTCTTTAAGAAAAAGAAGCATTTTTGATGACTATAAGGAAAGGACACAAATCTCAAAATGAAACCACTTAAATTAGTTTTATGTATTTTGACATATTTCACTAAAGTAAGAAAGTATTATTCAACAATTACCATTTCAGACAACTGTAGCATACAAATTCAGTGAAATATGGTGATTGTTTTCAAATTCTTTATGTTCAAAATTTATTGTCCTAGTAAGAGCATTTTTGTGCATTAGCATTTTCAGTGTTTGCGTCATTCAGAGTGAAGGAAGTTTTTAAGAAATGTATTGTTTTTCTTTTGTTTTAAGATATATCTACACTCTCTATCTGATGAATGATAGCTATCTGGGGATGGACCAGCAGTATGACATTTATTTGGACGTGATACCAGCGAGCATTGTTGCTCAGGTCAACACCGAGGTCTCTGATGCCAGGAGTGACCTGACAGTGGCACGACATGACTGATTTAGTGGTGAACAACCCGAGAGCAGAGATCTTACAGCACAGATTGTGCCGGTGTATCGGAGCGTACTGAAATTACTTGATATTTGCCTTAGTAGATGCAACTTCTAACCTCAGACTCGATGGAAATTACAAATAGCAGCTGAGGTGACCTCGAGCATAATTCATCTGTACAGCTTGGTGGCCTTATGTAAATTTGCATTTTAGATTAAAGCTGCAGCTAGATAATTTGAGACTCTTTATATAGTCCAGCTGAAAGTTATCCATTGAGAATCATAACTTCCTTCTATATTACTTTATGTAGGTTACACATCTGGCGTTGTCGAAAAGTCATTGGGCACTTTTAATTTTTTTAGTAAATTTTACTTTTAATTAAAATGGCTTTCACTCATTGAATACAAAGTTATCTCTACTGCCGTCAGTCAATATGATTACTTAGGTGATAAAGAAATTAACTTAGTTTCTTCTTTATAATTAATAAAGCAGGGACTTTTATTTAGCTCCTGTGATTTGTACTGGTGTATTTAAAAGCTTGTTCTGTATAGTGTAAATTATTTTGAATGTAGCTCTCAACTCATCAGTAATATCAGCAGGGCAAAATGGATGCCTTTGCAATCAGCACAATTTTTTTGTTCTGAATTTAAAGTATATTTTTTAAAAATCTCTATCTGTATGATGGGAAAGTAAATAAGGTAATTTAAAGGCAAGTTGTGATTGAAAATTCATTCCCGTATTGACTGAGTGCAGAGGTTATTCATTTCCATGGTAACATGAAGGCTATACTTGACACATTCATAACCATGGGGTCAGGTTATACCTAGTAACCTTTCTCTGCAGTGAGTGTTGCAACACTTCATTTGTCAATATCAATTTAGTTGTATCTGTGAATATTAAGTTGTGCCAAAATACTTGCATAGCACAAGAAAGATTTGGTAGTTACTTCAAAAAAGGAAATCTGCATTAAATATGAGTTTGATCTGTTGATTGCAAATATACAAAATCATTAAACTTTATTGCAATACACGTCTTGCATTTTTGTCATATTGAGTAACAATTGAAGTATTGTGTAATGAAACTAATTTGTCTTTTGTTTTAAATATTTAATGGCTCATTGCCACAGAAAAGAGCTGCGTTGGTTTCCTGATTTTGCTTTTACCAATAGGTTAGCAATTGAGTAACATAATTATTCAAACAAACCATTTTTCATTCGATTTAGTCTTTTGTTTGTCTTTTTAAAAATATAGTTATTTTCCCAGTACTGTACCTGACATTTATTCGCTTATGAATGTACTTGAGATGGAGTATGGTAAAGCACACAACTTAGAATCTGTTCTACCACAATCTGCAACATCGGGATGGCAAACTAAAGGAGTGAAATGTTTTAGTTTTGAATTGTTGCTGATCAAATCGCTGATACTAATGCTAAAAATCTGCCTCATATTTTTTGAAGTGCCAAATATCAGTTAATAGTAAGACTTAAAAAACTTAACACAGAAGTAGGGTGTGGTTGTATAGTCCCATTTGATTCAATTTTCAAAACTGCGCAGTCTAGTGACAGAAGCAAAGGTTCACTATCTTGGTTGTTTTGGCTGAGCTTGGAGGCAAGTGGAACTGGCTAAGTTAAGGTTGTAATGATGCTAACCTCCAGCATTTCCTTCACACCGCCAAGCTCCTTAATCTTATGTATAATAAGGAGAAGTGCGTTTTCCGCACGACCCGCCTAGCCATCCTCGGCTACGTTGTGGGAAACGGAGTCCTAGGGCCCGATCCTGACCGCATGCGCCCCCTCCTGGAACTTCCACTCCCCCACTGCCCCAAGGCCCTGAAGAGATGCCTGGGGTTCTTCTCACACTATGCACAGTGGGCCCCCAACTATGCGGACAAGGCCCGCCCACTCATCAAATCCACCCTTTTTCCCCTGTCGGCTGAGGCCCGCCTAGCCTTCAACCGCATCAAGGCAGACTTTGCCAAGGCCACGATGCACGCTGTGGACGAGTCCGTCCCGTTCCAGGTGAAGAGCGATGCATCTGATTTTGCCCTGGCCGCTACCCACAATCAGGCAGGCAGACCCGTGGCCTTCTTTTCCCGTACCCCCCAGGGCTCCGAAATTCGACAGTCCTCCGTTGAGAAAGAAGCCCAAGCCATTGTGGAAGCTGTGCGACATTGGAGGCATTACCTGGCCGGCAGGCGATTCAATCTCCTCACTGACCAACGGTCGGTTGTCTTCATGTTCAATAATACACAGCGAGGCAAGATCAGGACGACAAGATTCTGAGGTGGAGGATCGAACTCTCCACCTACAATTACGACATCTTGTATCGTCCTGGGAAGCACAATGAGCCCCCAGATGCCCTGTCAGCGCACAAGTAGATCGACTTCGGACCCTCCACAACGATCTCTGTCACCCGGGGGTCACCTGTATTTTTCATTTTGTCAAGGCCCACAACCTGCCTTACTCCATCGAGGATGTCAGGACCATGACCAGGGACTGCCAGGTCTGCGCGGAGTGCAAACCGCACTTCTATCAGCCAGACAGAGCACGCCTGGTGAAGGCTTCCTGCCCCTTTTAGTGCCTCAGCATCGACTTCAAAGGGCCCCTCCCCTCCACCGACTGTAACGCGTACTTCCTCAACATCGTTGATGAGTACTCACGTTTTCCTTTTGCCATCCCATGCCCTGACATGACCTCGGCCACTGTCATCAAGGCCCTGCACAGCCTCTTCACCTTGTTCTGTTTCCCCACCTACATTCACAGTGATCGGGGCTCCTCGTTCATGAGTGTTGAGCTGCGCAGTTCCTGCTCAGCAAGGGCATCGCCTCAAGCCGGACTACCAGCTACAACCCCCGGGGAAACGGACAGGTGGAGAGGCAGAACGCGATGGTCTGGAAGGCCGTCCTCCTGGCTCTACGGTCTAGAGGTCTCCCAGTCTCCCGCTGGCAGGAGGTCCTTCCCGATGCACTCCACTCTATCCGGTCGCTTCTGTGTACCGCCACCAACGAGACCCCTCACGAGAGAATGTTTGTCTTCCCCAGGAAGTCCACCTCAGGGGTCTCGCTCCCACCCTGGCTGACAGCCACAGGGCCTGTCCTCCTCTGGAAGCACAAAACCAATCCCCTGGTCGAGCGGGTTATGCTTCTCCACGCTAACCCACAATATGCCTACGTGGCACATCAGGACGGGCGGCAGGACACAGTCTCCCTCCGGGACCTGGCACCCGCTGGTTCCCCACCCGACCCTCCACCGTCTACCTCCATTACCATCGCTTTCACCCCCGCTGGACTTTTGTTTTTAAACGGGGTGAATGTGGTGAACCACTGTTATTGTTGTTGCACTGTTACTTACAGCGCTGTATACTCTGTTACTGTTTGTTCCATTGTTACTGTGTTATATATTGTTCTTCCGTGGCTCTGCCCCACTGGGTGTTGCATATAGTTGACTGATCTGTAGCCCTGCCTCCAGTCTGGGTTCAGCAGCAGACAGGCTACATCTTAGAGTATTAAAACCATTACTTTGTTTCCTACAACTTGCCTCGTGAGTAATTGATGGTGCATCAATGCTTCAACAAACTAAAACCTTTTAATGTAAAATCCATGGTGCTCAAAGGGAGCAAAGTTTATATTAAACTGTAATCGCAGTCACAAGATATTGCTCCTGTTCTGTACTTACAACAAACTGCATTAAACATTGCAATCACATCCACAAGTGGTTGATTCTTAAATGCCCTCTGGGACTGGCAATGAATGCTGGCCAGCGGCACCCAAATCCCAGGAATTAATTTTTTGAAAGTTTACCTTACACAGGCAGATTCAGACCTGCAGGATACTCCCCCACAACTGCATGTTTCAAACAAGGTGGTACTAATGCTATAACGCTATCCCTCATCTCGTAATATACATTCTTAAGATGCAAGTGAAAATACTGTATTTTTGGGGGGATATTCTTTTCAAGAAAGATATATTCATTATGATCTCATGTTTCAATATTCACTGGTTTGAGTGTATTCAGTGGTTCAGCTGACTGCTTATTATTGGTCTGATCAACTCTTCTCTGTACAATGCAGCTTTTCTCCTCTTCTACACCAGTTGTGTAAAAGGAAATCCTACTGAGTCTGTACAGCTTGCTCTGTGGGAATTATTTGACTGATTTTCGCACTGCAATTAAATACTGGCTTTGCAAGGGTTCATTTTAAATTTGGGTGGAAGTGTTGCTGTGAAAACAATTCCTCGATCACTCATAATCCAAATCAAGAAACATCCAGACATAGGAACAGCTTCTTCCCCACAGCTACTAGACTCCTCAACGACTCTCCCTTAGAATGATCTGTTCCCTGCAAGAACACTATTCACGAGCCTTATGCTCCTGTTGCTCATGTATTTGCCTTGTTTGGCCCTTATGCCGCACTGTACCCAATCAGTATTTGTCGATGTACTATGTTGATTATTCTTTTTGTCTACTGTGTACGTTCCCTTTGCCGTTCCCTTTCACTGTACTTTGGTACATGTGACAATTCAATCAATCAAACAATAGTGGAAATACTGCTCAGTTTCCAATACAAATATGAATATATTTGAATTGTATGCTTACAAGTTCTGCCTCCCATATTTGGATTTTATTTTAACTCTTTCACAAGTGCCAGCATTTTGTGCCCATCACTAATTACCCTTGAGAAAGCGAGGGTGAGTCACCTCTTGTAACACTCCAGGAGTCGATGGTGACATTGTGGTAAAATCACGTGACTAGTATTTCATGAGCCTAGGACAATGCTGTGGGATCATGGATTCAAATCCCACCACAGCAGTATTATGATCCCAGATCAACCCCCAACTGGCTAGGATAATGGACAGAAACCCCAATATTTTATTTTAATTTTGTATGACTGGAAAGGATACCTCACTCCAGGAGTGATTACACAAAAAAATAGGGATATGGTATATTAAAATAAACTTTCTTGCTAACACATTATTAAAATTCTTAAACAATACTACTCAATACAGTGAATACAATACCCTTAACTGCTATCTTTTATTCCCACTTAAACAATAAGGAAAAAACTTCCAGCTCTCTATCCACTGTTTAACCATTGGCACTCAGGAATGCTTGCTTTACAGAAATGTTCTTTGTGAAAGAAAGATATTTTGGCACTGCTTTAAAGACAAGACTAGACTCCTGTCAGAACCATGCAGAAATGTATGTCTTCAGAAGCTGTTTCAGCTTCCCCCTTGTTCTCAGACAAATCTGCACTGTTTTAAAGGCTGTTAATCTCTTTTTCTGAACTGCCGAGAGAAGCAAACTGCTTGACTTCTGGCCACAGCTTCATTCAGCTTAAACTGAACTGCTTTCTGCAAAGTGCCTTTGCTCCACCCAGCAATGACATCGCCTTACCAAGATAAAATATAATTAACTCTACAGGGAATCTCCTTAATCCAAACAACCCTTCATTAGCATTTTATAATGGTTTAATTGCACCCCTGGCTCCCAATATATGCTTACCTTTCAAACTAAAATTTATTTTCAAACATGATTGCAGCAGTTACACACACAAACTCAGGATTCTAACCTTTGCTGCAACAAATACCTATCATACCATACATCTGGAATTCAAAGCTAGTCTCAGTAATAGTGACCATGACACCTATCATCAATTGTTGTAAAAACCATCAGGTACACTAATGTCTTTCAGGAAAGGCAAATCTACCATCCCTATCTGGTCTGTATGCAACTCCAGACACACAGTTATGTTGTTGACTCTTAATTGTCATCTGCAATGGCCTAGCAAGTCACTCAGTTCAATTAGACAGGGACAACAAATGCTGACCTTGCCAGCGACATCCACATCCCATAAAAGAATAATAAAAAGTTGGCTGCTACAGGTACACCCACAATGCTGTTAGGGAGGGAACTCCAGAATATTCACCCAGCAACAGTGAAGGAATGATGATACAGTTCCAAGTCAGGAGGGAGTGTGACAGGGGAATTTGCAGGTGGTGTTCCCATGCATCTGCTGCCCTTCCCTTGGTGATTGAGGCCGCAGGACGTGCCATTAAAAGAGCCCTGGTGAGTTGCATCTTGTACATGGTGTTCACTGCTGCCACTGTGTACCAGTGGTGGAAGCAGTGAATGGTTAAGGTGGTGGATGGTGTGCCAAACAAGTGGGCTGCTTTGTCCTGGATGGTGTTGAACATCTTCAGTGTTGTTAGTACTGCACTCATCGAGACAAATGGAAAGTATTCCATCACACTCCCGACTTTTGTCTCATAAATGATGGACAGGCTTTGGGGAGTCAGGAGGTGAGTTACTTGCTGTAGAATTCCCAGCCTCTGACCTCCTGTCGTCACAGTGTTTACATATTTGCTTCAGCTAATTTTCTGGTCAGTGATAGAACACCATGGCAGGGGATTCGTATTCACCAAGTTCAGAAGGAGTTAGGATGTTGCATGCAATAAATTGAACTATCTTTCAAATGCATAGAAGGAAATTTCTATGTGTGTCCATACATTTGGATATATATAATTCTGCATGGAGTACACGCTCCTGTCCACAAATTACACTTGTTTTGTCACAATTTGTAGCCATACATATTGTCAAAATCCATTTGTACACATTTAGAATAAAAATTTACTCATCATTATGCATTTTGATAAAAAGAATAGTCATTTATCCCCTTGGTAACTGAAATTTCTAAGCAAGATTTCAAACAAGATTTCACAGTAATTTCATTGAAGCCTACTTGTGACAATAAACAATTAATATTATTAAGATTTAGAAAACAAAACTACCTATTTCACAATTATATTACATTTTTACACTAAGTTGTCTTTGTGCCTTTTAATAACTTTTTCTACTTCAATATCTTGGCGTCTAAAACGATTGAGATCAAACTAGATATCTTCACCTAAACACATCCTTTGCTTTTCAGAATTTCCCAGCACACGCTGTGTGGATTAGTATGAATTGAATTCCTTTGAATCTGAGTGGATTTGCAAGATTTCTTTTAATCAATATGACTTTCTAACAAAGTGGAGATTGAATTCATGATGTTTTCTTTTCAATAAAACAACTAATTTAGTTGATTACAAGTTGTGATTTTCCATTCTGAACTGATTACTGAAATTGCCTCATGATTCAAATTTCTTTCTGGTTAAAAAGCAAGTAGTGTTTATCATTCGCCTGTTCACCTATATAGAACATTTTGGTTTAAAAACGTCTTTAATCTCAGCCATCAGGTTGAAGCAAATGTTTCATACACATCTGGAAAACTAAATAATGAATGTTGGAGGGAATGTTTGTTTATAGAAATTTGTGAAGAATATGTTAGAAAACCTTGTCACCCACTGATAAATATTTTACATCTACAGTCATTGGGTGGCATGGTGGCACAGTCGTTTGCACTGCTGTTTCACAGCGCCAGGAATCCGGGTTCAGTTCTAGCCATGGGTGACTGGTGGCATTTGCACGTTCTCCCCGTATCTGCATGGGTTTGATTTAATTTGATTTATTGTCACATGTACCGGAGTACAGTGAAAAGTATTTTTCTGCGGCCGAGGGAACATACACAGTACGTACATAGTAGACAAAAGAATAATCCACAGAGAATTTTGGCAAATGGTACATTGACAAACAATGATTGGTTACAGTGCAAAACAAGGGGCCAAGCAAAGCAAATACATGAGCAAGAGCAGGGTTTCCTCCGAGTGCTCCAGTTTCCTCCCACAGTCCAAAGATGTGCAGGTTAGATGATTGGCCATGCTAAATTGAACCTTGGTGTTCAAAGGTCAAGTGGTGTTGCGGGGAATTGGACCGAGGTGAGGTGCTCTTTCGGAGGGTTGGTGCAGGCTCAATGAACCAAATGGCCTCCTTCCGCACTAGCGATTCTATGATTATAGAGGAAATGGTGTTGGAGTAGAATCAGAGCACAAAAATAATAAGCTCCACTGGTGGCTGCCTCTGACCTGTTCTTCACATCCCTTTTCTCTTGGTATGCTGTACTAAATACAATTTACCCTTAATCTTAGATTGCAAAATGCTGCTTACTCCTATCCTGCCATTAAAACATTCTCATCTCTTAAAGTGGCACTATTTGAACCCTTAGTCATTATCACCACCATTTACATTCCCTTTGTCTTTTTGTCCACAACATCTTCTTTTGTCAATCTCCACCTATTGTTGGCCCCACTTCTCCATGTCCCCACCCCCACATACACACACGCAAACAACAGTATAAATGTCATCCTATTTCCAGTTCTCTCCAGCTTTTACAGTCCCAGACTAGACCCCAATAATGACTGGGAAACTGGACTGAAACCCTAATATTTTAGTTTATTTGTCAGACTGTGGAAAAAATGATTCGCTCCAGGAGTGATTGCAGGAAGAAATAAGGCTTGGTTATTTTTAAAATAAAACTTTTTTATGGATACAATATTAAATTTTCTAACTTAATTTCCAAAAAGAACATCTCTTAACATGTGTGAGCAGCATTGCTTCATGAGGCTCGGGCTTTCATGCAAAGCCACTGGTGACATCTACAGCCTCCTCGAACAAGAGCTACTTTTCACAGTCAGCCAGATGGACACTCATTTCTAGTAGCTATGGGGTGTCAATAATGGAGACCAATCTCCTCCCACCCCATCCCAAGGCACCCCCCCCGCACCCCTCCCCTCCCCCCCCCCCCCTCCACCGCACCCTTCCCCCTCCCCCCCCCCCCCCCCCCCCCCACCTTCCCTGTCTCTCGCTGGAGTTCTGTGCCGCCTTCTCAAAACAGAAAAGCCAGAAGTTGTATGTTGGACATTGATTATTTGAGGGGAAGACAACAATTGTGGAGGTGAGAGTGACATGGGTAAGAGATGGCACCAAGATGATGCTATGGAAGCCTGACTCTCAAAAAGGCAGGACTGGGTAACGAATGTTCCGGAAACAAGGTGTTCAGGAAAGGTAGGAAGGTCCTTGGGCCCTAGCTATTTACAATCTATATTAACGACTTGGATACAGGAATATAAGGTCCTATAGACAAATTCGAAGATGACGCAAAAATAGGTGCACAGCAAGATGTAATGAGGAAATAAGAACCTTACAAATGGATATAGATAGGTTAGGAGAGTGGGCCAAAATGTAGCAGATGGAGACAATGTGGATAAGTGTGAGGTCATCCATTTTAGTAAGGAAAATTGAAAGGCAACTTATTATCTAAATGGGGAGAGACTTTGAGGTGCTCTGGTGCAGAGGGATCTGGGTGTCCTTGTGCATGAGTCACAGAAAACTAGCATGCAGGTACAGTAGGTGATAAAGAATGGAATGTTGGCATTTATAGCAAAAGAAATAGAGTATAAAGGTAAGGAAATGTTGTTGCAACTGTATAAGGCATTGGTGCGACCGCACCTGGAGTATTTTGTTTTAAATAAATTTAGAGTACCCAATTAATTTTTTTCCAATTAAGGGGCAATTTAGCATGGCCAATCCGCCTAGCCTGCACATCTTTGGGCTGTGGGGGCAAAACCAGCGCAGACACAGGGAGAATGTGCAAACTCCACACGGACAGTGACCAGAGCCGGGATCGACCTGGGACCTCGGCACCGTGAGGCAACAGGGCTAATCCACTGCACCGCCGTGCTGCCCTCGCACCTGGAGTATTGTGCACAGTTTTGGTCCCCTTATTTGAGGAAAGATGTAGTGGCATTGGAGGCAGCTCAGAGGAGGTTCACTAGATTGATTCCAGAGAAGAAGGGTTTGTCTAATGAAGAGAGATTGAGCAGTTTAGGCCTACACCTCTAGAGTTTAGGAGAATGAGGGGAGATCAAATTGAGCTATATAGGATGATAAAAAGTATGGATAAAGTAGTTGTGGATTCTAGAATAGCATTCTAGATTGAGAGGTCATAGTCTCAGGATAAGGTGCAGCAAATTTAAAACAGAGATGAGGAGAAACTACTTCTCCCAAAGGAGCGTGAATCTGTCCTGGAGGTACAATGAAATATCACTGCAATTTCACTTACCCTTTCCGAACCTGCCTCAGACAAAAATATTTAAAGCAGCAGCTGCTACATGTGTGAGAGGCTTCCTCCAAAGCTCACCGCAATGTTTATAAACACTCTTGCTATGATTGGCAGCTCCTCACCACATCAAAGGAGACAAGTAGTTTCACTTCCTGTTTCTCACAGCAGAAAGCACTTGGAAGCAAAATCGATAAACTTTCCCAGGCCTAGACGAGGGCACCGATATGGTCATCGATGTAATGGAAAAAGAGTTGCTGCAGCAGCAGGCCTAAGTAGGACTGGAACAATGAATGTTCCACATGATCCACAAAAAGACAAGCATAGCTGGGGCCCTTGTGGGTACCTACAACCACGCCTTTTGCAGGAAGTGAGACAAATGAAAGAAGAATTTTTTTTAGTGACAGAGCGAGTTCAGCCAGGTGGAGGAGAGTGTTGGTGGATGGGTTCCATTGGGGCCTCTTCTCAGAGAGGAAGCAGAGAGCCTTTAGACTGCCCTGGTGGGGAGGGAGGTACAGAGGGATTGGCCAGTGGTGAAGAGGAAGCATTTAGTGTCAGGCAACTGAAAATTGTTGATATGACACTGGACATCAGATGAATCATGAATGTCGGTGGGAAGAGACTGGGCTAGGGGAGAGACGATGGAGTCAAGGTGGGAAGGAATTAGTTTTGTGCAGCAAGAACAGACTGATGTGATGGGTCTACCAAGGCAGCCGTGTTTGTGGATTTTGGGCAGGAGGTAAAAGTGGGTTGTGCAAGGTTGGGGGTCTGTGAAATTGGAGGCCATGGATGGAAGATCACCAGACGTGATGAGGTCAGTCAACCGACTGGAAAAAATGGCTTGATATTCAATGGGTTTCACAACAAAAAAGGGTTTTGCATAGGCATATGAACTGAAACCTGTTCTGTAGGGTGAGGTTTGCAACAATAGTGCGCATTTAAGTCGTGCCTTTAAAATAGTACAACATCCCAAGACGCTTCCCAAGAGTGTTATAAACAGTATTTGACACCAAGCCACATGGGAAATATTAGGGCAGGTGTCCAAAGGTTTTGTCAAAGAGCAGTGTCTTAAAAGTGGGGAGGGTTGGAGTAGGAATTTTAGAGCTTAGGGCCGTGGTGTTTGTAGTCATGGCAAACAATGATGGAGTGATCATAAAAATCAGAGATGGCAAGAGAACAGAAGTGAGGGAGTACAGAGGTCTTGCACTGCCATATCAGAATATAATGTGTGTCTTCACAAGGAATGTCCTCCAAAACTCCAATTCCCTTATCTCCAGCAAATGGAAAATACCATTCTGATAGAACAATGTAAATAGGATAAAATTATTTGATTATTCAACTAATTTGTGTATTTATTGAATAATGCATTATGACAAAGCTAAACTTTAACTATTGCACAAGGAATGAACGTTCCCTCTTTAAATCATATCACCCAGCGACTGACAAGCTATATGACTTCTGAATGAAACTTTCCCATTGTCGCTTGGTAGACCTTTCTCAATTAGATGTATCATATAAATCCCAGATTATCCACTTGTCGTGGAAATTATAATAAAGACAAATTCCTCGAGGTTCGATTTAAGGAAATTTATTTGCACAAATATGTTTGTGGAGAGAGAATGTTCCAGCTGCATAGCCAGTGCACCACACTCTGAGATTCGATTGAAGGAAGCGTATCTTACAGTCTGAAATAACAGCTTGAAGTAAACAGCCATGTTTATATTAAATAGACCTTGGAAAGTATGTAAGATGAAATATGTAGTACGTATGTTCTTGCCTTTGGCTAAAAACAACTCGAGTACACATTTTGTTATCTTTCGGAGGACAATGTGTTATCATAATAAGTCCGAGACCAAAATATTAAGCAGTATTTCATTTATGCTACCTAACCTACTTACTTTTGTTCAAAAGCAGTGTTAAACTATATAGTCAAGCATTTCTCAGCATGCTTCTAAGTTGGCGACTCATTAATTTCCCTTCCACACCACTGAATTCATATTCCTCTTCCAGAATCAGTCTGAGATTTATGCTATGGGCTGATTTTCATGTTTGTCATGGTGTTCAGGATGCAAATAGAAAGAGTACAAGATTTTAAACTTTGTGAGATGAGGTATCAACCTGCAGATTTTTGCTTCCTCCAAACATTTACCTTAGTGGCTCAGGAATGTGCATTAACACTTCAGATAAGCTGTCCAAGCAAGCATCTTTTTCATTTTGGTTGTGGACAAGCGGAGAACATCCGCTCTGGAATGGGTCTTAGCCCCCACAGAGGCTTGTCAGAATTCTCGCTAGAAAGGTGGCTGGTGTCAGTAAGCATGTTGGAACCTTTCACACAAAGGCTGAAAAGAACCTAAGGACCAGCAAGAGTGAGGGTGGGGATGTGGGGTGCAAGGGGTTTGGTGAGGAGTGATAGAGGGGGGTGGAATGATGAGAAATGATTGTTAAACATCTGAATATATAATTATCCCAAGATTACTGTGCCCTTTCTGTGACCTTTCATTTAGCTTTCATTACATAGAACATAGAACAGTACAGCACAGAACAGGATTACATAACAACCCTGCCCCTTGTTGTCACTGGGTGTTACTTACATCTGTCAGGATGTTGGGAAGTGGCAGGCAGGATTTAAAAAATCACTTCAAAATTAATATAAAGCCTCTACATATTTGTAGTGAGCATTTTCACCATGACAAATTCATCCAGTTTGCATTTAGCCTCTGAAACCAAGATGCAAATGACTGAATAGTCTAACATTAATATCTTCCTTCAGGTATATACTTATGATAAGGTTATGAAAGTACTTTTTTAAATTTAGGAGTACCCAATTCTTTTTTCCCCCCAGTTACGGACAATTTAGCATGGCCAATACACCTACCCTGCACATTTTTGGATTGAGGAAGTGAGACCCACGGAAACACGGGGAGAATGTGCAAACTCCACATGGACAGTGACCCGGATCCTCAGCGCCATGATGCAGCAGTGCTAACCACTGCGCCACAGTGCCTCCCAAGGTTAGGAAAGTTAACCTAAAGTTAAATAACCTACATTTTCTAATTATAAATCCGTTCCCATATGAGATACTCGCTGGGATCCATCTTACTTTAGATCCTGACCTCCACATCTCTATCATACATTATATGTTATTTCTTGTCACGTTTTGTCACACATTTATGTCACTTGCAATTGTAATTTCCTCGTTTCATATTTATAATGTAAAATGTCTCTGTAAACCAGTCAGGCTCTTATTCTACAATTCAACCACTGGTGGCACAGCCACACTTTAGTTGCATCTTCTAACTCAGGGTTTTTCAAACTGCGGTCGTGACCCATGGGCGGGTGTTGGGAGAGTCACGGAGCGATCGGTCACAGCATTCCAAATCGTGGGCGAAGCGCCCAACGGCTGTGGCTGGCATTTAAGAATGTGCTCCGCGACCGGATTTTAAATGCGAACAATGCAGTCTTCCCACCAGAAGCAGCGGCAGAGAGCAGGTCACTCACCCGGCACATACACTGACGACACACACCCTGCATGTGACTGCTTTTGGCACAAGTTCACGGAGGAGAGATTCCTCCATTCTCTTTTTGTTAAAAATAACTTTTATTCAAATTTTCACAAAATATCAACAACAAAATACAGAAAGAAAAGAACAACCCCCCACCCCCCATATACATAAATAATAAACTAACAGCAATCATCAACACAAAAGCAAATATACACGCCCACTCAAGAAAAACGAAACAACCCCCCCCCCCCCGGTTGCTGCTGCTGACCATCTTCTAACGCTCTGCCAGGAAGTTTAGGAACGGTTACCACTGCCTGAAGAACCCTTGCACCGATCCCCTTAAGGCAAATGTCACCCTCTCCAATTTAATGAACCCTGCCATATCGTTGATCCAAGATTCCACGCTTGGGGGCCTCGCATCCTTCCACTGAAGAAGAACCCTTCGTCGGGCTACCAGGGACGCAAAGGCCAGAATACCGGCCTCTTTCGCCTCCTGCACTCCCGGCTCCTCTGCCACCCCAAATATTGCGAGCCCCCAGCCCGGTTTGACCCTGGAACCTACCACCCTCGACACCGTCCTCGCTACACCCTTCCAAAAGTCCCCCAGCGCTGGGCAAGCCCAGAACATGTGTGTGTGGTTTGCTGGACTCTCTAAGCACCTAACACACCTGTCCTCGCACCTAAAGAACCGGCTTATCCTTGCCCCGGTCATGTGAGCCCTATGCAGCACCTTAAATTGTATGAGGCTGAGCCTCAATCAAGAGGAGGAAGAGTTCACTCTCCCCAGGGCATCCACCCACGTCCCCTCATCAATCTCTTCACCCAACTCCTCCTCCCACTTACCCTTTAGCTCCTCCACCGAGGCCTCCTCCTCCTCCTGCATCACCTGATATGTTGCCAAAATCCTCCCCTCTCCAACCCATACCCCCGACAGCACCCTGCCCTGGACCCTGCATGGTGGCAACAGTGGGAACTGCCGTTGAACAAATGCCCTTACCTGCATATATCTGAAGGTGTTCCCCGGGGGGAGCCCGAACTTCTCCTCCAGCTCACCAAGGCTGTAGTAACAAAACCCCCTTATCTATTGACCTAAACTAAACTAACCCCCCCCCCCTCCCCCCCCCCCCCCCGGGTTGCTGCTGCTGGTCATCTGTCTTCCCTCTAACGTTCCCCTAGGTAGTCGAGAAATGGCTGCCACCGCCTGGTGAACCCTTGAGCCGATCCTCTCAGAGCAAACTTTATCTGCTCCAGTTTAATGAACCCCGCCATATCATTTACCCAGGCCTCCAGTCCGGGGGGTTTCGCCTCCTTCCACATAAGTAGGATCCTGCGCCGGGCTACTAGGGACTCAAAGGCCACAACGTCGGCCTCTTTCGCCTCCTGCACTCCCGGCTCTTCCGCAACTCCAAATAGAGTTAACTCCCAGCCTGGTTTGACCCGGGCCTTCACCACCTGCGAAATCACTCCCGTCACTCCCTTCCAATACCCTTCCAGTGCCGGGCACGCCCAAAACATATGTGCGTGGTTTGCCGGGCTCCCGCCACACCTCCCACATTTGTCCTCCACTCCAAAGAACCTGCTCAATCTTGCTCCCGTTATGTGTGCTCTATGTAGCACCTTAAATTGAATCAGGCTAAGCCTGGCGCATGAGGAAGAGGAATTCACCCTGCTTAGGGCATCAGCCCACATACCCTCCTCTAGCTCCTCCCCTAATTCTTCTTCCCACTTTCCTTTTAGTTCGCCCACCGACTCCTCCCCCTCTTCCCTCATCTCTCGATAAATCTCTGACACCTTGCCCTCTCCGACCCACACCCCTGAAAGCACCCTGTCCTGTATCCCCTGTGTCGGGAGCAACGGAAATTCCCTCACCTGTTGTCTAGTAAACGCCCTCATCTGCATATATCTCAAGAAATTTCCCCGGGGCAACTTATACTTTTCCTCCAATGCTCCCAAGCTCGCAAAAGTCCCATCTATAAATAAATCTCCCACCCTCCTAATTCCCAACTGGTACCAGCTCTGAAATCCTCCATC
The DNA here is from genome assembly GCF_047496885.1 of Scyliorhinus torazame. NCBI lineage: Eukaryota > Metazoa > Chordata > Chondrichthyes > Carcharhiniformes > Scyliorhinidae > Scyliorhinus > Scyliorhinus torazame. Next base: position 280,849,914 of record NC_092710.1, on the reverse strand, counting down.
CATTCTTCCTGGGGCGAACCTATGGTTGTTCCTGATAGGGGACCCCACCAGGGCTCCCCGCACCCCTCTCTGTCGCCTCCACTGTCCCCAGATATTCAGTGCTGCCGCCACCACTGGGTTCGTGGTAGACTTTTTAGGTGAGAACGGTAGCGGCGCCGTCACCAGCGCCTCTAAACTCGTCCCTTTACAGGACTTTCTCTCCAGTCTTTTCCACGCCGCTCCCTCACCCTCCATCATCCATCTACGTATCATTGCCACATTGGCGGCCCAATAGTAATCGCCCAAGTTCGGTAGTGCCAATCCTCCTCTGTCCCTACTACGCTGAAGGAACCCCCTCCTTACTCTCGGGACTTTCCCTGCCCACACGAAGCTTGTGATGCTCCTGTCTATTTTATTAAAGAAGGTCTTGGTGATTAATATAGGGAGACATTGAAATACAAATAAGAACCTCGGGAGGACCATCATCTGAATTGCTTGCACCCTGCCCGCCAGCGATAGAGGCTGCATGTCCCACTTCTTGAAGTCCTCCTCCATTTGTTCTACCAGCTGTGTCAGGTTAAGTCTGTGCAAGGTTCCCCAGCTCCTAGCGATCTGAATCCCCAGGTATCGGAAGTTTCTTTCCACTTTCCTTAGCGGCAAGCCTTCTATCTCTCTACTCTGGTCCCCTGGATGTATCACAAATAATTCACTCTTCCCCATGTTTAGCCTATAACCCGAGAATTCCCCGAACCCCCTCAAAATTCACATAACCTCTATCATTCCCCCCGCTGGGTCCGACACGTATAACAATAGGTCATCCTCGTATAACGAGACTTGGTGTTCTTCTCCCCCTCTAATCACCCCTCTCCATTTCCTGGAGTCTCTCAACGCCATGGCCAGAGGTTCAATTGCCAACGCGAACAACAATGGAGACAGCGGGCATCCCTGTCTTGTTCCCCTATATAGTCGGAAATACTCCGATCTATGTCGACCTGTAACTACGCTTGCCGTTGGAGCCCCATAAAGAAGTCTAACCCAGCTAATAAACCCGTTCCCAAACCCAAACCTCCTTAACACTTCCCATAAATACTCCCAATCCACCCTATCAAATGCCTTCTCTGCGTCCATTGCCGCCACTATCTCTGCCTCCCCCTCCACTGGGGGCATCATTATCACCCCTAATAGTCGTTGCACGTTATCATTCAGTTGTCTCCCTTTTACGAACCCTGCCTGGTCTTCGTGCACCACCCCCGGGACACAGTCCTCTATCCTCGATGCCAGTACCTTTGCCAGCAATTTGGCGTCCACGTTCAATAGTGAAATAGGTCTATAGGACCCGCACTGCAACGGATCTTTGTCCCTCTTCAAAATTAGCGATATCGTCGCCTCCAACATCATCGGGGGTAGAGTCCCCCCTTCCCTGGCCTCATTGAACGTCCTCACCATCAACGGGGCCAACAAGTCCACATATTTTCTGTAATATTCCACCGGGAACCCGTCTGGCCCCGGGGCCTTCCCTGCTTGCATGCTTCCCAGTCCCTTAATGACCTCGTCCACCTCAATCGGTGCCCCCAGGCCTACCACCTCCTGCTCCTCCACTTTCGGGAACCTCAATTGGTCCAGGAACTGCCGCATCCCCTCCTCTCCCTCTGGGGGTTGAGACCTATACAGTTCCTCATAAAAGGTCTTGAACACCTCATTTATCTTTCCTGCCCTTCGCACCGTGTCTCCCCTTTCATCTCTAATTCCTCCTATCTCCTTCGCTGCTGCCCTCTTTCGCAATTGATGAGCCAACAGGCAACTAGCCTTTTCCCCATATTCATACCTCCTCCCCTGTGCCTTCCTCCACAGTACCTCCGCCTTTCTGGTGGTCAGAAGGTCAAACTCCATCTGGTGTCGTCTTCTCTCCCTGTACAATTCCTCCTCCGGGGTCTCTGCAAATTCCCTGTCCACCCTTAAAATCTCCCCCAGTAATCTTTCCCTTTCCTTGGCCTCTGTTTTCCTTTTGTGGGCCCCAATAGAGATCAGCTCTCCTCTGACCACCGCTTTTAGTGCTTCCCAAACCACTCCCACAGGGACCTCGCCGTCGTCATTGACCTCCAGGTATCTCTCAATACACCCCCGCACTCTTGCACACACTCCCTCATCCGCCATCAGTCCCACATCTAATCGCCAGAGTGTTCTCTGCTCCCTGCCCTCTCCTAATTCCAGGTCCACCCAATGTGGGGCATGATCCGAAAACGCTACGGCTGAGTACTCAGCTTCTTCCACCCTAGAGATCAATGACCTTCCCAAAACAAAAAAAATCTATCCGGGAGTACACTTTATGGACAAGGGAGAAGAAGGAAAACTCCCTAGCCCTAGGTCTAAGAAATCGCCATGGATCCACTCCCCCCATTTGGTCCATAAACCCCTTAAGTACCTTGGCCGCTGCCGGCCTCCTTCCCTTCCTTGAGCTGGATCTATCTAGCCCCGGGTCTAGCACCGTATTAAAGTCCCCTCCTAGAATCAAGTTTCCTACCTCCAGGACCGGCATACGCCCCAGCATCCGTCTCATAAATCCCGCATCGTCCCAATTTGGGGCATACACATTAACCAACAAGACCTCCATTCCCTCCAGCCTACCACTCACCATTACATATCTACCTCCGCTATCTGCTACGATGTTCTTTGCTTCAAATGCTACCCGTTTCCCCACCAAAATGGCCACCCCTCTGTTCTTTGCGTCCAGTCCTGAGTGGAACACCTGTCCCACCCATCCTTTCCTTAGCCTAACTTGGTCCGCCACGTTTAGGTGCGTCTCTTGGAGCATAACCATGTCTGCCCTTAGTCCTTTCAAATGCGCGAGCACTCGGGCCCTTTTTATCGGTCCGTTCAGGCCTCTCACGTTCCACGTGATCAGCCGCACTAGGGGGCTACCTGCCCCCCTCCCGTGTCGACTAGCCATTACCTTCTCTAGGCCAGTCCCATATCCCGCCTCCGCGCTCCCGCTCGCTCCCCCAGCGTCGCACACCATCCCCGCCCACCCACTCTTTAGCCATTTCCTTTTGGATTTCCGCAGCAGCAACCCAGTTGTCCCCCTCCCCCTCCCCCCCCCCCCCCACCCCCGCTAGATCCCTATCTAGCTTGATTGCTCCCCCCATGTCACTTCCGTAAGTCAGCTGACTTCAACTGACCCCGGCTACTCCTGCTCACTCCTCGACCCCCCCCCCATGTGGGGGAACTGCCATCTGCCTTGCAACCTGTCTTCCCGCCTTCTTCTTTCTGGCGCGGGAACATCCGTTTACCTGACCCACCTCTTATGGCGCAGCTCTCTTTCCCCTCCCCCTCCCCTTCCCCATTCTCCGACTGTGTCCTGTCTTTCCCCCATCACCGGCGCCCACATTTTCCCAATGTCTCCCCCCTTCCCAGTTTGCTTCTCAATTAACTTCACCCATAACATTAACAAAATCAATAACAATAACATTTCCTGCAGCATCAGTCCCTCAGTTCCCATCCAATTTCTCTTCTTTGATGAAGGACCATGCTTCCTCCGCCGTCTCGAAATAATGGTGTCTCTCCTGATACGTGACCCATAGTCTTGCCGGCTGCAGCATCCCAAACATCACCTTCCTTTTATGCAACACCTCTTTGGCTCGGTTGAACTCGCCCTCCTTCTCGCCACCTCCGCACTCCAATCCTGGTATATCCGTACCACAGCGTTCTCCCATCTGCTACTCCGCACCTTTTTAGCCCATCTCAGGACCTCTTCTCTGTCCTTAAGGCGGTAAAATCGCACGATTATCGCCCTCGGTGGTTCTCCCGCTTTTGGTCTTCTCGACGGAATCCGATTTGCCCACTCCACCTCCATGGGGCCCGTAGGGGCCTCAGCACCCATCAGTGAGCTCAGCATCGTACTTGCGTACGCTCCACAGTCCACTCCTTCCACACCCTCAGGGAGACCAAGTATCCGAAGGTTCTTCCTTCGCGCTCCATTTTCTAGGGCCTCGATCCTTTCAGTGCACTTTTTATGAAGTGCCTCGTGCGTCTGAGTCTTAACCGCCAGGCCCAGGATCTCGTCCTCAATATCTGTCACCTTCTGCTCCACCACGCGAAGCTCTGTCTCCTGGGTCTTTAATGTCTCCTTGAGCCCCTCAATTGCCTGTAGCATCGGGGTCAGCACCTCCCTCTTCAGCAGCTCCACGCACCGTCTCACGATTTCATCCTGCTCAGGCCCCCATGTCGCCTGCGCTTTCTTCGCCGCCATCTTGAACTTCTCTCCCTCTGACCTTTTGGTCGACGATTCCTCGGGCTGCAGCCGCCGCCGCCGGTGTTTTCCTCCTTCGTTTGGGGGGGACTCCCTTCTCCCACACCCCACACCGGGCTGGGTTGACAAAAAATTCCCCGTTGGGGCTCTTAAAAGAGCCCGAAGGTCCGTCGGAGCTGGAGCCGCCGAAACGTGCGGCGAGCTCGGCATCACCGCAACCGGAAGTCCCGATTCCTCCATTCTCTAGCTACGCTCAAGCAAGGCAACAGGACCATGAAGAGCTGAAGATGGATCATTTCTTTTAATAAGGACACTGGGAGTCAAAACGTAGTAAAATAAAAAACTTAGGTTAATTTATAATAATGGTATTTATACTACCCGGTAGATCCCTACCAGGTTCCTTCTCTCTGGTTCGTGCCTTACTGGCCGACCTTTTATACAATGGTTAATAGAATTCCCCCACACCTCAGCGGGGGAGCTCATACTCCCCGAGGGCTACGGGGAACATAATTAATCCCACCCCACAAGTCCCACATGGGATATTAGAGAGGGCCAGAGACATAGACAGGCCAGGATCTCACAACTGAATCTGCTGAAGAGAGCTGTTCAGGACAGTCCATAGCAGGACAAAGAGGTGCTAGTGAGAGATGTATACACAGCTCCAGAGCCTTTGATGAACAATCTACTAAGAAGAACCTGAAATCTGGAACAAAGCAGGAAAAAGATGATTTCTTGAGGTACGGCTTTGTTAGTTGTACCAATGCAAATCAGGATGTAACGCCCATGTGTGTTATATGCAGAGAAGTACTGGCAAATGAGAGTTGGATGCTAATTATGTCTTACCTTGAAGATATGTTTGCAATTCTAAACAAACTGAACCTCACATTGCAAGGGAAGGATGATGATTGCTTTCAGCACTATGAAGAAATAGATTATTTTATTTTGGAAGTTTGGCAAGTGCGAGTGCAACGTCAAACCTATTATGTGTTCCCCACATTGTTATGACACATCAAAGAAAACAGTGTTAGTAAGGGAACTGACAAACTATTTTCAGTCACATCTGGGTGCGCTGAGATACATCTTTTGTCGCTACTTTCCAGAGGCGAAGTTTCAGATCTTGAAAGAGAAGAGGTGGGTGAAAACTCCTTTTGAGTTTGAGACTCCAGAGTCAATTATTAACTTGCAGCTGACTCCAAATGAAGAGACTGAACTTCTGTGCCTCATTTGGGACAGCACATTAAATACATGCCACAAGTCCATGAGGCTGTCAGTATTCTGAAGTAGAGTCTCCAAGGAGTATCCAGTGCTGAGTAAAACAAGCATTTTGTTTCTAATGCCCTTCACAATGACCTACATGTGGGAGGTTGGATTTTCCATCCTCACAAAGGTGAAGACGGTGCAAAGGAACCGGCTGAACTCTGCGCCTGATATACACATTGCCCTTTCCTCCTGTGAACCTGATTGGAGTGAGATTGTGAGGACCAAGCAGGCTCACATGTTGTATTGAAGGTAAGCAAAAATGGTGTGTGGCGGAGATCGAGCAACGTGGATTGCGAAGGTTGGCCGGCATGTGTCCCAAAGGTCGGATGGCGGGTAAATGTGGGTCCCGGGGAAAAAAAATTGAAAAGCACTGTTCTAACTTCTCCTGTACTGCAGAGAGAACATTGGGGAGAAGGCAGGAGAATGGGATGAGAAACATATCAGCCATAATTGAATGGCGGAGCAGACTCGGGGCCGAATGGCCTAATTCTGCTCCAATGTCTCATAGTCTTATGATCTTATGGGCTGGGAATCTCCTTTAAACTGCTCCAGGTCTGCTACCGTAACTTTGCCAAAAAGCTCCCAAGAAACTTATTTGGCCTGTACCCACACCATACCTTTACACCCCTGTTTCACAAATTTCCTATTTAAGAAAGAAATACAAAATATGCAACTTTAAAATTACTGAATAATCTCTGCATGCGCTGCTCCAATTATCCCTGGCCCTTTAACTGTGCTTTACTTAAAGACACCCCTTCTGCAATACCACCAAACATTACCTAGTCAAATATATACTTTCATGTGGCTTTTTTAAAATCATTTTTAAATTGTTTTCTCCAACCATTAGCTCAGCTTTCTCCCAACCGGGAAGGTAAGGAATAGGACTAATTTATTATCCATTTCAAAGGGAGCATTCCGACCTCTTTATATGCAAATTGATAAGGATAGTAGCTAGTCCAGTGCCATAACTGCTACACTTCCTCACCTAACCTCCAGCTCTTTTGTCAATCATCTTATATCAATGACCTCTTGTTGCCAACCCTTCTGCTGGTGGAAAGAGTTCCTTCTTATTTACTCAATCAAGAGTCCACATTATTTTGAACACCTCTTAGGTCTTCCCTCAGGCTTCTCTGCTCCATGGAGAACAGTCCAAGTTTCCCTAGTGTCTCATAGAATTTACAGTACAGTCCATCAAGTCTGCACCGGCCCTTGGAAAGAGCACCCCACTTCAGCCCATACCACCACCCTAACCCAGTAACCCCACCTAACCTTTTTTTTTTGGACATGAAGGGCAATTTACCATGGCCAATCCACCTGACCAGCACATCTTTGGACTGTGGGCGGAAACCGGAGCACCCGAAGGAAACCCACACATACACGGGGAGAACGTGCAGACTCCGCACAGACAGTGACCCAAGCCGGGAATCGAACCTGGGACCCTGGAGCTGTGAAGCAACTGTGCTAAGCACTGTGCTACCGTGCTGCCCATGTAACTGGAGTCCCGCACCCTTGGTGCCATTCCAGAAAATCTCTTCTGCACCCTGTCAGCGGATTTAAAATCCTTCCTAACGCGTGATCCCAGAATTGGAACACACTACTCCAGCTGAGAAATAACCAGTAAATTAGAAAGATTTTGGATAGTTTCCATTCTTTAGTTAACTATGCTTCTATTTATAAAGCCAAAGAATACATTTGTCTTTCTAACAGCCTTCTCAGCTTGTCCTGTCATGTACCCACTTTATTAGAGTATCATTTAGTTTGTGATGCTTCCACAATAACTTGCATTTATAAAGCATCTTCAGCATAGTGAAACTTCACAGAAGCATTATTACACATTGTTTGAAATGGGTCACATATTAAGACAGATGATGAAAAGCTGGACCAGAGAAATAGATTTCAAAGAGCATTTAAAGGAGATAGAGGTGCACAGGGCTGGGATTCTCCAATCCTTCGGCCAAGTTCTGATGCCGGCATGAAAAGTGGCGTGAGCCACTCTGGCATCAACGGGCCTCATCTGGCAGTTATCCACCCCTTCCTAGGGGGCTAGTACGGTGCTGGAGTGGTCTCCGCAGCTCCGGCGCCTGAAAGCCGGCGCACCACGGCCGGCGCGAGTTCACGCATGCGCATGGGTTCCCGTCTCTGCGCCGGCCCCCGGGCAATATGCCGGAGCCCTATAGGGTCCGACGCTGAGGAACATGGGCCCCCACAGAACAAGCCCACCCGCCGATCGGTAGGTCCTGAGCACGGGCCAGGCCACCGTGGAGGCCCCACCCGCAGGGTCGAATCCCCCCGCCTCCCCACCAGGACGGCCCCCGCAGATAGAACTCCATGGTCCCGCCGTGTGGGACCATACGTGACCCACACTGGTGGAACTCGGCCGAACTCGACGGGTACTTGGCCCGTTGAGGCCTGGAGAATTGCTGGGGCGGGGGGGGGACGCTTTCAACGGCCCCCAACTGGCATGGCGGCGATCCCATGGGTGCCCGAAAATCGGCGCTGGAGAATTGGCGAGCCGCCGCAGGGCGGCGTGGCGCAATTGTCGCCCCCCCGCCCCCGGGGATTCTCCGACCCGGCGCGGGGTCGGGGAATCCTGGCCCAGATGTTTACAGAGTGAATTCCAGAGTGAAAGTCCAAGCATCTGGAGGCACCAATGGTCCAGTGAAGAAACTGGAGCATGTGGAAGTGGTCAGTATTGGAGGAGCACAGAGATATCCAAAAGTATAGCGTTCCCTGCTAAAGTTAATCTGCCAGGTTTTTGTACATTTTAGCAGTCTTTTGATGTCCATTAACATTCTCCTCATTTTTACAACATTTTTGAAGTTTGCAAACTTTCAAATTATTCCTTGCATCCCCAAATCCAGGTTTTCTGTATATCACAAATAGCAGTGGTCCTAATACTGACCCCTAGAGGACCCTACTGTACACTTCTCTGAAGTCTAAAAGGCAAATGTCCCTTCGACAATTTCAAATCCAATGATATTATTGTCCCATTAATCAATTTTGTTCGAAAGTCTGTTAACTGATACTTTATCAAATGCGTTTTAAAAGTTCACTTACACAGCATCAGCTGCACAAAATCCTCATCAACCCAGTCCATAACTTCATCAAAGATCTCAATTAAGTTCATTGTGTTCATTATGGGCAGCATGGTGGTACAGTGGTTAGCACTGCTGCCTCACAGTGCCAAGGACCTGGCTTTGATTCCAGCCTTGGGTGACTGTCTGCGTGTTTTCCTCCGGGTGCTCTGATTTCTTCACACAGTCCAAACATGTGAAGGTTAGGTGGATTGGTCATGATCAATGCGTGGGTTACAGGGATAGGGCAGGGGGAGTGGACCTAGATAGAATGCTCTTTCAGAGAGTCGATGCAGACTCGATGGGCCAAATGGCCTCCTTCTGTACTGTAGGGATTCTAAAGAAGTCATTCGCTGTCTATTTCGGTTGACGTGAACATTTCTTTGTTTGTTTTTTTCACAGAATGTTGTTTGCTAGGCCAGCATTCATTGTCCATCCCTACTTGCCTTTGAAAAGGTGGTGGTCAGCTGCCTTCTTGAAGCGCTGGAGCCCATATGATGTAGGTGTAGTTCGGAGTAGTAGGTTCCACCATCCGTGACTGCATCTTCACTCGTCGAGGCCTCAAGCTCTGAAGTAGTAGGTGTCGTGCTGTTAGGAAGGGAGTTCCAGAATTTTAACCCAGTCACAGTGAAAGAACGGTGATATAGTTCTGTTATGCTAATGTTGCAAGTGTTCATTGTTCACCTGCTACTCCAGATTGCTTTATGCATAAAGTGTTATTTTCATTTGGGGGGAATAAGGGTTTACTTGAGGATGCATTGGCTATGATAACAAAAATCTGGAATAAGTTCAAATTGTAACCATGCATTTGACAGGAAACTTCTTCCTTATGGGGAGCAAAATACTAAACATTATTCTGCTGTTGTCCGTGCCTGATTTTCAGAATAACTATGATAGAAAGTCGGAGTGCTATGTTATAAGGTACACTTCATCAACCTATTGAAGAAAAATTGTTCTCAGGGGATTTGGAATAAAGAAACCAAAGCAGAGTTTAATCGTTCATGTATACAAGGCGATGCAAATTATCTGTTGGCTCCATGGTGCTTTTTGTCACTGAGTTATTGCATTTTTCAGCAGCTGATTGGTTGCAGTAGCTGCAGATTTTGTTTCGCTTCTCAACATATTCTTCCCCGCAGAACTGCTCACTCCCTCCATTCATTTCTCCCCTTGCTTGTGAAAGCTTGTCAGGAGGAACACCTTAAATGCAATTAAATCTCCCATTGTTTCTGGCTCATTCTGAGAAAATGCATTAGTTATCCAGGCTAAAGTGCCTAGTGAGATATTGATCACTATTTTATTAGCTTCCTGCTTGACTGATCTGCATGCTCTTTTGCCCTCTTATTTCACAATGCGTTGGGGTTCATTTAAAGGCTGCAGTTTTGACTTTGGAGATAAAGTAGATACTATTTGGTGATTTATAGAACATAGAACATAGAACATTACAGCGCAGTACAGACCCTTCGGCCCTCGATGTTGCGCCGACCTATGAAACCACTCTAAAGCCCACCTACACTATTCCCTTATCGTCCATATGTCTATCCAATGACCATTTGAATGCCCTTAGTGTTGGCGAGCCCACTACTGTTGCAGGCAGGGCATTCCATGCCCTTACTACTCTCTGAGTAAAGAACATACCTCTGACATCTGTCTTATATCTATCTCCCCTCAATTTAAAGCTATGTCCCCTCGTGCTAGACATCACCATCCGAGGAAAAAGGCTCTCACTGTCCACCCTATCCAATCCTCTGATCATCTTAGGGGCAGCACAGTAGCATTGTGGATAGCACAATTGCTTCACAGCTCCAGGGTCCCAGGTTCGATTCTGGCTTGGGTCACTGTCTGTGCAGAGTCTGCACATCCTCCCCGTGCATGCGTGGGTTTCCACCGGGTGCTCCGGTTTCCTCCCACAGCCCAAAGATGTGCAAGTTAGGTGGATTGGCCATGATAAATTGCCCTTAGTGTCCAAAATTGCCCTTAGTGTTGGGTGGGGTTACTGGGTTATGGGGATAGGGTGGAGGTGTTGACCTTGGGTCGGGTGCTCTTTCCAAGAGCCGGTGCAGACTCGATGGGCCGAATGGCCGCCTTCTGCACTGTAAATTCTATGATAATCTATGATAATCTTGTATGCCTCAATTAAGTCACCTCTTAACCTTCTTCTCTCTAACGAAAACAGCCTCAAGTCCCTCAGCCTTTCCTCATAAGATCTTCCCTCCAAAGCAGGCAACATTCTGGTAAATCTCCTCTGCACCCTTTCCAGTGCTTCCACATCCTTCCTATAATGCGGCGACCAGAATTGCACACAATACTCCAAATGCGGCCACACCAGAGTTTTGTACAGCTGCAACATGACCTCATGGCTCCGAATCTCAATCCCTCTACCAATAAAAGCTAACACACCGTACGCCTTCTTTTTTTTTTTTTTTAAATTTTATTCTCCTCCTTTTTCACATTTTCTCCCACATTTACATAATGTTTACATAAACAAATGACAAAAAGGAATCAGGGATTACCCGTAGTCACCCTTAATCTTACACAGCTCCCCCCCCCCCCCCCCCCCCCCCACCCACCCACCCACCCCAGGTCTCCAGCTCCTCCCGTCCACTGCCTCTTGTAAAACTCCTCCTCCCAACCTCGGTTCCTTCCCCCCAGCTTTCCATCCCGGCTAGTCCACTCGGACCCTGTGCTGCCAGGCTCCGATGGCCGCAGCCCCTCCCCCACCTCACTCTCGTTCACTGGCCGGCACACACCGGCCAGCGTGGAGGCCCCCGCCCGGGTCCCTTTCCCACTTGCCCGGCCCTAGGAAAGTCCAAAGATCCCCTTTTAGCACACAAACCCCGCATATCCACCTACACCCCAAAGAACCCTCATTTTGAGTGAAAGTCCCGTCCCTTCCCTTGTCCAAATATATACCACATTGGCTCCTTTAGTCTCTACACCCGCGCGCAGCGATACAAAAAAGAAGAAAATACAGTCATGAGGTTACATCGGCACATGGCCATTCCTCAATTTGTCAGTTCTGCCACAGTCCTTCTGCTTTCGCAAACTCCTCCGCTGCTTCCGCCGTTCCAAAATAAAAGTCCCTGAGCTTGTAAGTCACCCTCAGCTTCGCTGGATATACATGGCCGCACCGCACCTTGCTAATGTACAGTGCCCTCTTCACCCGGTTGAAGGCAGCCCGCCTCCTTGCCAGCTCCACCGTAAAGTCCTGGTATACACGTATACCAGCTCCAGCCCACTGCACCACCCGCTTCTGCTTGGCCCAGCTCAGGACCTTCTCCTTCACCCTGTACCTACGGAAGCACAGAGTCACTGTCCTTGGCGGCTCACTCGCCTTTGGTACAGGCCACCACGACCGATGAGCCCGATCCAGTACATATCGGGAGGGATCCTCCCCCTCCCCCAATAGTTTTGCCAGCATCGCGGCAAAATACTCAGTCGGCTTCAGTCCTTCAACTCCTTCGGGCAGCCCCACAATCCTCAAATTCTGTCGCCTGGATCTTATTTCCAGGTCTTCCATTTTTCCTCGCAGATCCTTGTTAGTATCCATCACCTTCCGCATCTCTTTCCCCATCGAGGCAAGTTGATCACCGTGCTGCAATAACGTCTCCTCCACTTCCTTCAGCGCCTCCCCTTGCTCTCGCACCTCCGCCACTGCGCTCGCCACCTCCGTCCTCACCGGGGAAACCGCTTCCTCCACCAGCACACTCAAAACCTCCCTCATCTCCTTCCTCACCGTCTCCATGCATTTCGCAATCTGCGCCAACTGCTTTTCAAATTCCGCAGCAATCACCTTAGTTATTTCTTCAGCCGTAAGCAGTGCGGCCTTCCCTGGTGCTCCAGCCTCCATTTTTCCTGGTGACCCCGCGGTGACCTTTCCACTCCCCGACGGACCTCCAGCTGTTTTTTTTTTGGCCGTTTTCTTGCTCACCCTCGATATTTTTCTTTGTTTTTTTTTCCTCCTGTGTCTTCACTGTGCCTCCTCCGTGCCTTCTCCCTGTTTCTGCCGCCTCCGTGGACCCTGGGACCAGGCTTAAAGCCCCGAAAATGCCGTTCCCGAACGGGAGCCCTCCATTGTGCGGCCGCCTCACGCCCGCCGTCACCGGACGTCTCACCGTACGCCTTCTTAACAACCCTCTCAACCTGGGTGGCAGCTTTCAGGGATCTAGGTACATGGACACTGAGATCTCTCTGCTCATCCACACTGCCAAGAATATTACCATTAGCCCAGTACTCTGACTTCCTGTTATTCCTTCCAAAATGAATCACCTCACACTTTTCTGTATTAAACTCCATTTGCCACCTCTCAGCCCAGCTCTGCAGCTTATCTATATCCCTCTGTAACTTGTAACATCCTTCTGCACTCTCCACAACTCCACCGACTTTAGTGTCATCTGCAAATTTACTCACCCATCCTTCTACGCCCTCCTCCAGGTCATTTATAAAAATTACAAACAGCAGTGGCCCCAAAACGCTTTATTGAAATCCATATACACCACATCAACTACTTTACCCTCATCCACCTGTTTGGTCACCGTCTCAAAGAACTCAATAAGGTTTGTGAGGCATGACCTACCCTTCACAAAACCGTGTTGACTATCTCTAATCAAATTATTCCTTTCCAGATGATTATATATCCTATCTCTTATAAACCTTACCAAGATTTTGCCCACAACAGGGGCTGGTGTGAATCCCGCCCCCGCCGGTTGCCGAATTCTCCGGCACTGGAGATTCGGCGAGGGCGGGAATCGCGCCGCGCCGGTTGCCGCCCCCCCCCTGCGATTCTCCGGCCCGGATGGGCCGAAGTCCCGCAGCTAGAATGCCTGTCCCGCCGGCGTGGATTAAACCACCTCTCTTACTGGTGGGACAAGGCGGCGCGGGCGGGCTCCCGCGTCCTGGGGGGGCGCGGGGCGATCTAGCCCTGGGGGGTGCCCCCACGGTGGCCTGGCCCGCGATCGGGGCCCACCAATCCGCGGGCGGGCCTGTGCTGTGGGAGCACTCTTTTCCTTCCGCCTTCGCCATGGTCTCCACCATGGCGGAGGAGGAAGAGACTCCCTCCACCGCGCATGCGCGGGGATGCCGTGAGCGGCCGCTAATGCTCCCACGCGTGCGCCGCCCGGCAATGTCATTTCCACGCCAGCTGGCGGGGCACCAAAGGCCTTTTCAGCCAGGTGGCGGGGCGGAAATCAGTCCGGCGCGGGCCTAGCCCCTCAAGGTTAGGGCTTGGCCCCCCCAAGATGCGGAGGATTCCGCACCTTTGGGGCGGCGCGATGCCGGACTGATTTGTGCCATTTTTGGCGCCGGTCGGCGGACATCGCGCCGATACCGGAGAATTTCGCCCCAGAAGTAAGCCTCACTGATCTATAGTTACCGGGGTTGTCTCTACTCCCCTTCTTGAACAAGGGGACAACATTTGCTGTCCTCCAGTCTTCTGGTACTATTCCTGTAGACAAAGATGATTTAAAGATCAAAGCCAAAGGCTCAGCAATCTCCTCCCTAGCTTCCCAGAGAATCCTAGGATAAATCCCATCCGGCCCAGGGGACTTATTTACTTTCACACTTTCCAGAATTGCTAACACCTCCACCTTATGAACCTCAAGCCCTTCTAGTCTAGTAGCCTGAATCTCAGTATTCTCCTCGACAACATTGTCTTTTTCCTGTGTGAATACTGATGAAAAATATTCATTTAGCACCTTTCCTATCTCCGCAGACTCCAAGCACAACTTCCCACTACTGTCCTTGACTGGCCCTACACTTACCCTCGTCATTCGTTTATTCCTGACATATCTATAGAAAGTTTTAGGGTTATCCTTGATCCTACCTGCCAATTACTTCTCATGTCCCCTCCTGGCTCTTCTTAGCTCTCTCTTTAAGACTTTCTTTCTCTCTCTTTCCTAGCTAATTTGTAACTCTTGAGCGCCCTAACTGAACCTTCATGTCTCATCTTTACATAAGCCTCCTTCTTCCTCTTGACAAGTGTTTTGACTGCTTTAGTAAACCACAGTTCCCTTGCTCGACCATTTCCTCCCTGCCTGACAGCTACATACTTATCAAGGACACGTAGTAGCTGTTCCTTGAACAAGCTGTGTACAGCTGTGTACAGTGTGTGCAGGAGGGTTTCCTGAAACAATATGTTGACAGGCCAACAAGAGGCGAGGCCACGTTGGATTTGGTTTTGGGTAATGAACCAGGCCAGGTGTTGGATTTGGAGGTAGGAGAGCACTTTGGGGACAGTGACCACAATTCGGTGACGTTAATGATGGAAAGGGATAAGTATACACCGCAGGGCAAGAGTTATAGCTGGGGGAAGGGCAATTATGATGCCATTAGACGTGACTTGGGGGTGATAAGGTGGAGAAGTAGGCTGCAAGTGTTGGGCACACTGGATAAGTGGGGCTTGTTCAAGGATCAGCTACTGCGTGTTCTTGATAAGCATGTACCGGTCAGGCAGGGAGGAAGGCGTCGAGCGAGGGAACCGTGGTTTACCAAGGAAGTGGAATCTCTTGTTAAGAGGAAGAAGGAGGCCTATGTGAAGATGAGGTGTGAAGTTTCAGTTGGGGCGATGGATAGTTACAAGGTAGCGAGGAAGGATCTAAAGAGAGAGCTAAGACGAGCAAGGAGGGGACATGAGAAGTATTTGGCAGGAAGGATCAAGGAAAACCCAAAAGCTTTCTATAGGTATGTCAGGAATAAGCGAATGACTAGGGAAAGAGTAGGACCAGTCAAGGACAGGGATGGGAAATTGTGTGTGGAGTTTGAAGAGATAGGCGAGATACTAAATGAATATTTTTCATCAGTATTCACTCAGGAAAAAGATAATGTTGTGGAGAAGAATGCTGAGCCGCAGGCTAATAGAATAGATGGCATTGAGGTACGTAGGGAAGAGGTGTTGGCAATTCTGGACAGGCTGAAAATAGATAAGTCCCCGGGACCTGATGGGATTTATCCTAGGATTCTCTGGGAGGCCAGGGAAGAGATTGCTGGACCTTTGGCTTTGATTTTTATGTCATCATTGGCTACAGGAATAGTGCCAGAGGACTGGAGGACAGCAAATGTGGTCCCTTTGTTCAAAAAGGGGAGCAGAGACAACCCCGGCAACTATAGACCGGTGAGCCTCACGTCTGTAGTGGGTAAAGTCTTGGAGGGGATTATAAGAGACAAGATTTATAATCATCTAGATAGGAATAATATGATCAGGGATAGTCAGCATGGCTTTGTGAAGGGTAGGTCATGCCTCACAAACCTTATTGAGTTCTTTGAGAAGGTGACTGAACAGGTAGATGAGGGTAGAGCAGTTGATGTGGTGTATATGGATTTCAGCAAAGCATTTGATAAGGTTCCCCACGGTAGGCTATTGCAGAAAATACGGAGGCTGGGGATTGAGGGTGATTTAGAGATGTGGATCAGAAATTGGCTAGCTGAAAGAAGACAGAGGGTGGTGGTTGATGGGAAATGTTCAGAATGGAGTACAGTCACAAGTGGAGTACCACAAGGATCTGTTCTGGGGCCGTTGCTGTTTGTCATTTTTATCAATGACCTAGAGGAAGGCGCAGAAGGGTGGGTGAGTAAATTTGCAGACGATACTAAAGTCGGTGGTGTTGTCGATAGTGTGGAAGGATGTAGCAGGTTACAGAGGGATATAGATAAGCTGCAGAGCTGGGCTGAGAGGTGGCAAATGGAGTTTAATGTAGAGAAGTGTGAGGTGATTCACTTTGGAAGGAATAACAGGAATGCGGAATATTTGGCGAATGGTAAAGTTCTTGAAAGTGTGGATGAGCAGAGGGATCTAGGTGTCCATGCACATAGATCCCTGAAAGTTGCCACCCAGGTTGATAGGGTGGTGAAGAAGGCCTATGGAGTGTTGGCCTTTATTGGTAGAGGGATTGAGTTCCGGAGTCGGGAGGTCATGTTGCAGCTGTACAGAACTCTGGTTCGGCCGCATTTGGAGTATTGTGTACAGTTCTGGTCACCGCATTCTAGGAAGGACGTGGAGGCTTTGGAGCGGGTGCAGAGGAGATTTACCAGGATGTTGCCTGGTATGGAGGGAAAATCTTATGAGGAAAGGCTGATGGACTTGAGGTTGTTTTCGTTGGAGAGAAGAAGGTTAAGAGGAGACTTAATAGAGGCATACAAAATGATCAGGGGGTTAGATAGGGTGGACAGTGAGAGCCTTCTCCCGCGGATGGAAATGGCTGGCACGAGGGGACATAGCTTTAAACTGAGGGGTAATAGATATAGGACAGAGGTCAGAGGTAGGTTCTTTACGCAAAGAGTAGTGAGGCCGTGGAATGCCCTACCTGCTACAGTAGTGAACTCGCCAACATTGAGGGCATTTAAAATTTATTGGATAAACATATGGATGATAATGGCATAGTGTAGGTTAGATGGCTTTTGTTTCGGTGCAACATCGTGGGCCGAAGGGCCTGTACTGCGCTGTATTGTTCTATGTTCTATGTTCTATAAGCTCCACATTTCCATTGTGCCTATCCCCTGCAGTTTTCCTCTCCATCCGATGCATCCTAAGTTTTGCCTCATCGCATCATAATTGCCTTTCCCCCAGATATAACTCTTGCCCTGCAGTATATACCTATCCCTTTCCATCACTAAAGTAAACGTAATCGAATTTAAGATTAACGTGTGTTCCTTTTGGTCATTTATTTTATATTCAGCTTACTTTTTCTCCTTTTATATCACATTTTTTCTCTTGTCATAGAATCATAGAATCTACAGTGCAGAAGGAGGCCATTCAGCCCATCGAGTCTGCACCAGCCCTTACAAAGAGCACCCTACTGAAGCCCACGTACCTACCCTATCCCCGTAACCCAGTAACCCCCACTTAACATTTTTTGGACACTAAGGGCAATTTAGCATTGACAATCCACCTAACCCACACATCTTTGGACTGTGGGAGGAAACCGAAGCACCTGGACGAAACCCACGAAGACATGGGGAGAAGGTGCAGACTCCGCACAGACAGTGACCCAGCCAGGGATGGAACATGGGACCCTGGAGCTGTGCTAACCACTATGCTACCGTGTTGCCCTTATTTGGTTTTCCTGAACATTACTGAATCTATCTATCTGTGTAGATAGAGATGGTGCACAGTGGGTACTTGGTTTGCATTTAAACCAACAGACCTCGAAAAGAAACAATTTATTAGCATTGGCGACCAACGAGCAAATCCGTCTTTTGCATTGTTAAACTGAGGTTGAGATCAGACAGGTGGACTTACCTGTGGTACTATTTCAAAGAAGTGCAGGACGTTCTCCTTGGCACCTGAACATTATTTATTCCTGACACAAAAAAAAAATTACCTGATCATTATCACAATGCTGTTTTGTGGGGGTTCGCCGTGTGAACATTAATTGCCATACTTCCTACGTTACAACAGTGCCTGACCATCAAGGCACTTAATTGGCTGAAGAGCACTTTGAGATGTCTGATGGTCATAAAGGCATTATATAAGCTTAAATCTTGCAATGATTGCCAGCTTTACTAGCTATTCAAAGTGGATGCTACAAGATCTCTTTTGAAATTTCGCTACCCGTCCCGCACTGAGGGAAGAAAGGAAGTGACTATCGACAGAATATTGGCTTTTTATGTTCTTTCTATCAACAAACCCTCGTACTTTGGCAAGCGGTGCAGTGCAATTGAACATGCCTTCTCCTGCTGCTGCTAAGTGGAACAGGAGATGACAACTTTTAAATACAGCTCAGAGTAGCTCTGATGGCGCAGTAGCTTCATTGCAGTGTTAATGTAAGCCTACTTGTAACAATAAAGATTATTATAAAAGATTATTATTGTATTAATTCGCCATCTATTCAGTGCATCTTTTGAACAGCAAATTGGTTGAGACTACAGAGTCTTTTAAAGCTTGGAGAGTATTATGACAGCTATTGGCAGTGCTCTTTCATTGATGATTTCTTTGAAGGAGATTTCACTGCTCTGTAACATACTTTCTGCAAAGTGCGAGCTTACAAAAGTGCCGATCCTGAATAAAGGGGAGCACTAAAAGCAATCGCCCTTGCTAGCAATTGAATGGTAGAAATACAAAATTTCAGCTTTAAGGATTCATCTTCCGACACTCAAGTGGTTGGCCAATCTTTCGCACCCATTTGTACCTCATGAGCATCATGGGAATTCAGGAATGTCAAGGGGTAAATGAACTCTTTTTCCCTCCGAAAAGTCCATCAGTAGCCTTCACAGCACCTTAGTTGAATTTCTGGCAAGGAGGCAGCAGAACAGCAAAAGGAAATAGAGAGTTCAAGGAGGTTTACCACTGAGATACCTTCATTTACAAATGGTGCTTAATCTCAGATTCAGGCTGGCATCTTGATTAGTTTCACAGCTAACTATGCCAATATGCCGGCAACCATATCTCTACTGCTGATCAGGTATCTCCTAGAAATGGACTCTTGTTGCACTCATAAATGGAGCCCAACTAAGTCAAATGTCTACCCATTGCAATTATCTACCATTCACAAAGATTGGTGACCAGTACAATTAACTGATCAATGGAAGTGAACAGTATGGATTTTGCATGAAATTGTTGGATGGAATAGCAGGTCATTTGAGACCTTAGGAAATGGCAATTCCTGCTCTTTTGCAAGTTGTCCAGGAATCAGTGTGTGTCCCATGCTCAGGGTTATGAGACACGCCTGCTGGCATAACCAGTGAATGCTCGGTGGAAAAACTAGAGTTTTGAGGGACTGTGGCTTCTTACAGATGGAAGATTGCTTACATTTCTTTAAGCATTCCGGAGGAAGGCAATGGACAACCACCTCATGTGTTTTTAGCCTTAGTCATATTGCTCATTGAAATGGAAAATTGGAGGCTCCAACAAGCAATTGAAGAGGAAAGCATATGACTGCAAGGTGTGGAGAGTTACAATGAACAAAGAACAAAGAAATGTACAGCACAGGAACAGGCCCTTCGGCCCTCCAAGCCCGTGCCGACCATGCTGCCCGACTAAACTACAATCTTCTACACTTCCTGGGTCCGTATCCCTTGATTCCCATCCTATTCATGTATTTGTCAAGATGCCCCTTAAATGTCACTATCGTCCCTGCTTCCACCACCTCCTCCGGTAGCGAGTTCCAGGCACCCACTACCCTCTGCGTAAAAAACTTGCCTCGTACATCTACTCTAAACCTTGCCCCTCTCACCTTAAACCTATGCCCCCTAGTAATTGACCCCTCTACCCTGGGGAAAAGCTTGAACAGTGGACCTGCCCTCAGGCTATTTGAAGGGGCACGGGAATGAGAGATATTAATTTTCAGGACCAACCAAATCGAGTGCAGTCTTTTTGGGGCTTCTGTACTTGCCTATTTATTTTAGGTTCCTTCAGCTGTTTCTGATTTGCACAGACGTTGAGTTTGATATGAAATTCTCAAACATTGTATGCACGTGTTTGTACCACTGGCAGGTAGTCAGGTCAGGATGTGTAGAAAGCATACAGCTAGTGGAAAGGTAGTGAGTTCCTAAACTTACCAGTTCTGAGTTGTACAGTTCCCTTTCTGAATGCATTTACAAACATACAAAAAAAACAGGAAACAAATAAGTGCTCCATCAAACCTGCCTCATCCAGACCCAATGCAACCTATTGTCATGGACTGGATGTATTTGTATTCTAACTGCCTGTAAGCAGTACTTTTTCTATGGAAAAGGTGTATCCTTTCTTACCCTTGTATTGTGCATTCAAATTAAACATTTCAGCAGCAAGCTTTTGTGAGTTTCAAATAACAAAGTGTATTTATTCTCATATGCTGATCCCAAGTTAATAATACACCACACACTTGCTCTATTGCATTCATCCATGCAAACACAGCTGCACATACCCACACACACACACAAAGATTGGATACAGATAAACATAGTGCACTTACATAGATTAAAGTTAATTCAGATATATGATTTCTAGTCTCCAACATGGCAGGCCTATGGTATCTTGAATGGATTTGATGATTTAAAATTGAGGTGATGGTCTTGTAAAGCAAAGGGTTCACAGCAGGTTGTGAGATTTCTTGTCGTCTTGTAGGGGTTTGCTTCCTGGTGAACTTTGAAAACTGGGAAGGTTAAGTACTTTGGTTGTGTGATGTCTTGCAGCTAGTTTCCAAGCCTGGTTTACAGGCTGGTTAAACTAATGATTCAGATGGTGCTGCTAGAGGTGATCACCAAACTGCCCTCAGCTTATCTTTTAAATAGTCAAAGAAGCATAGCTGTCTCACCGTGTGGCTTTTCACATGTTTACAGTATTTTTCAAATACAATTGTTTATATTGATTCCAAATCCTGTGTTGTGGGTTGACACTTCTGAGGCCCACACAGTCTAGTTTGGATGGGAGAGGCCATTGCAATACAATGGTAAGTTGATAATGGCACTTGATTTTCAATCCTCCCTTTGCTCGATATGAAACATAGAGACAGGCAGTCTGGAAATTCCATGGTATTTTCTGTTGGCCCATCCTTAAACAAAGAGATATGTGAATTCCAGGGATGGATATGGAAGCTACCTGTGTCCATATTTAAACCAGGGATTTAATAGTCTGTAGCCCTATTGCTAAAAGTCACATGATTAGTGGCAGCCATCTTAACAGCTTGTATGTGTCCAATTATTAAAAATGTTGACTGAAAATTCATAATATGAAATACTGATACCTGGCATGGCACTATGTTCACCACTAACCCACCAATCTCCTGGCAGCGGAAATAAATCTTAACAAAAACATAAATAAAGCATCAGACAGTTTAGGGGAAAGTATCCTTTGTTGCTATCCTTGATTAATTTAACTAAGCTCCAAGTGATTGCAGTAAACAGATCAATAAGCATAATAATCCCTTATCATCTTCTATAGCTTGAGGGGCCCTCACTGATTGGGTGGGGAACACCCATCATCCTGTAGTGAAGCTGGTGACAGATGGTGGGCCTTGCACAGCGGCCCAGTTGGACTGCAAGCGGCAGGCTTTCCAAAAATAACCATTTCACTACATTTACCAACGTGTAAGTCCAACACGCGTAGCCGATAACCACATTATGCGAATGGACATAAATCAGATTCTAGTTCAAAAACATCTTAGGCGAATCGCAACTTTCATTGAAAGGCAAAATCTCTGTTTAGATCCTGATAGAAAAATTGCAAAGAATCATGAGGAGCGTTAGCTTTTTGAGGGGTAAGCAATGTCATTTTGTAAAAATGTATATTTTAATGTGATTTGATTTGATTTCAAAACTATAATGGCAAAAAGAGCAAATTACTTTGTGAGGGCAAACATTCCCTTTCATCCCTTCCCCACTCTCCCATTTGACTCCAATTTTCTCTATTCACCTCAGGAACAGTTGTGAACATGTCTTGTTCCATGAACTTAAGGCGACCTCTGGACCTCCAAGTCAGTCTATTTGTAGTTGACAATGTTGAAAGATGGTTGGCCATATGTTTGTAAGGGAAAGGTACAGCTCACATTCAAGACTATCTCCAGGGCTTTGGAGAGGAATGTCAACATTACTCCTACCTTAGAGCAAAGACGATATTGTCATCCTGCATGAGACTGGACCCACACTACAGCAACGTAATAATAATAATAATCTTTATTGTCACAAGTAGGTTTACATTAATACTGCAATAAAGTTACTGTGAAAAGCCCCTAGTCGCCACATTCCAGTGCCTGTACGGGTATACAGAGGGAGAATTCAGAATAACCAATTCACCTAACAGCACATCTTTCAGCACTTGGGGGAGGAAACCGGAGCACCTGGAGGAAACCCATGCTTGCTGGGACTGCCCTGCCTGTTGGTCCAACTCAGCCCTCTTAAGCTGATGTGAATACTTTGACTCCAGGGCTATGGTCTCGGAACGTAGGAAATAGGAGCAGCATCAGACCATGAGGCCCATCAAGCCTGCTCCGCCATTCAAACAAATCATAGCTGATCATCTAAGTCTGGCACCATTTTCCCCACTATCCTCATGTCCCTTGATGTCATTAATACCCAGAAATCTATGAATTTCTCTCTTGAACAGGCCCAATGGCGGAGCTTCCACAGCCCCCTGGGGGCGAGAATTACAAATATTCACCATTTCATGAGTGAAGA